>NW_023270466.1:7759090-8002230 GCF_011800145.1 Mirounga leonina
CTTCTTCTTCTTCTTCTTCTTCTTCTTCTTCTTCTTCTTCTTCTTCTCCTCCTCCTCCTCCTCCTCCTCCTCCTCCTCCTCCTCCTCCTTCTTCTTCTTCTTCTTCTTCTTTAAACATATAATGTATTATTTGTTTCAGAGGTACAGGTCTGTGATTCAACAGTCTTACACAATTCACAGCGCTCACCATAGCACATACGCTCCCCAATGTCTATCACCCAGCCACCCCACGCCTCCCACCCCCCACCACTCCAGCAACCCTCAGTTTGTTTCCTGAGATTAAGAATTCCTCATATCAGTGAGGTCATATGATACATGTCTTTCTCTATTTGACTTATTTCGCTCAGCATAATACCCTCCAGTTCCATCCACGACGTTGAAAATGGCAAGATTTCATACCTTTTGATGGCTGCAAAATATTCCATTGTATATATATACCACATCTTCTTTATCCATTCATCTGTCAATGGACATCTTGGCTCTTTCCACAGTTTGGCTATTGTGGACATTGCTGCTATAAACATCGGGGTGCATGTACCCCTTCGGATCCCTACATTTGTATCTTTGGGATAAATCCCCAGTAGTGCAATTGCTGGATCGTATGGTAGCTCTATTTTCCACTTTTTGAGGAACCTCCATACTGTTTTCCAGAGTGGCTGTACCAGCTTGCATTCCCACCAACAGTGTAGGAGGGTTCCCCTTTCTCCACATCCCCACCAACATCTGTCATTTCCTGACTTGTTAATTTTAGCCATTCTGCCCGGTGTGAAGTGATATCTCATTGAGGTTTTGATTTGAATTTCCCTGATGCCGAGTGATGTTGAGCACTTTTTGATGTGTCTGTTGGCCATTTGGATGTCTTCTTTGGAAAAATGTCTGTTCATGTCTTCTGCCCATTTCCTGATTGGATCATTTCTTCTTTGGGTGTTGAGTTTAAGAAGTTCTTTATAGATTTTGGATACTAGCCCTTTATCTGATATGTCATTTGCAAATATCTTCTCCCATTCTGTCGGTTGTCTTTTGGTTTTGTTGACTGTTCCTTTCACTGTGCAAAAGCTTTTTATCTTGACGAAGTCCCAATAGTTCATTTTTGCCCTTGCTTCCCTTGCCTTTGGTGATGTTTCTGGGAAGAAGTTGCTGTGGCTGAGGTCGAAGAGGTTGCTGCCTGTGTTCCCCTTTAGGATTTTGATGGACTCCTGTCTCACATTGAGGTCTTTCAACCATTTTGAGTCTATTTTTGTGTGTGGTGTAAGGAAGTGGTCCAGTTTCATTTTTCTGCATGTGGCTGTCCAATTTTCCCCACACCATTTGTTGAAGAGACTGTCTTTTTTCCATTGGACATTCTTTCCTACTTTGTCGAAGATTAGTTGACCATAAAGTTGAGGGTCCATTTCCGGGCTCTCTATTCTGTTCCATTGATCTATGTGTCTGTTTTTGTGCCAGTACCATACTGTCTTGATGATGACCAATTTGTGATAGAGCTGGAAGTCTGGATTTGTGATGCCACCAGCTTTGCTTTTCTTTTTCAACATTATTCTGGATATTTGGGGTCTTTTCTGGTTCCATACAAATTTTAGGATTATTTGTTCCATTTCTTTGAAAAAAGTGGATGGTATTTTGATAGGGATTGCATTAAATGTGTAGATTGCTCTAGGTAGCATTGACATCCTCACAATATTTGTTCTTCCAATCCATGAGCATGGGACGTTTTTCCATTTCTTTGTGTCTTCCTCAATTTCTTTCCTGAGTATTTTAGTTTTCTGAGTACAGATTCTTTGCCTCTTTGGTTAGATTTATTCCTAGGTATCTGATGGTTTTGGGTGCAATTGTAAATGGGATCGACTCCTTAATTTCTATTTCTTCTGTGTTGGTGGTGGTGTATAGGAATGCCACTGACTTCTGTGCATTGATTTTATATCCTGCCACTTTACTGAATTCCTGTATGAGTTCTAGCAGTTCTGGGGTGGAGTCTTTTGGGTTTTCCACATAAAGTATCATATCATCTGCAAAGAGTGAGAGTTTGACTTCTTCTTTGCCGATTTGGATGACTTGTATCTCTTTTTGTTGTCTGGTTGCTGTGGCTAGGACTTCTAGTAGTATGTTGAATAGTAGTGGTGATAGTGGACATCCCTGTCATGTTCCTGACCTTAG
Source organism: Mirounga leonina (assembly GCF_011800145.1). Classification (NCBI taxonomy): domain Eukaryota; kingdom Metazoa; phylum Chordata; class Mammalia; order Carnivora; family Phocidae; genus Mirounga; species Mirounga leonina. The sequence continues at coordinate 7,761,242 of NW_023270466.1, forward strand.
GGGGAAAGCTCTCAGTTTTTCCCCATTGAGAATGATATTTGCTGTGGGTTTTTCGTAGATGGCTTTTATGATATTGAGGTATGTACCCTCTATCCCTATACTCCGAAGAGTTTTGATCAAGAAATGTACTGTTCGATCCTATTGGCTAGTATTTTGGTGAGAATTTTTGCATCCGTGTTCATCAAGGATATTGGTCTGTAATTCTCCTTTTTGATGGGGTCTTTGTCTGGTTTGGGGATCAAGGTAATGATGGCCTCATAAAACGAGTTTGGAAGTTTTCCTTCCATTTCTATTTTTTGGAACAGTTTCAGAAGAATGGGTATTAATTCTTCTTGAAATGTTTGGTAGAATTCCCCTGGGAAGCAATCTGGCCTTGGACTCTTGTTTGTTGGGAGATTTTTGATGACTGCTTCAATTTCCTTAGTGGTTATGGGTCTGTTCAGGTTTTCTATTTCTTCCTGCTTCAGTTTTGGTAGTTGATACATCTCTAGGAATGCATCCATTGCTTCCAGATTATCTAATTTGCTGGCATATAGCTGCTCATAATATGTTCTTATAATTGTTTGTATTTCTTTGGTGTTGGTTGTGATCTCTCCTCCTTCATTCATGACTTTATTGATTTGGGTCATTTCTCTTTTCTTTTTGATAAGTCTGGCTAGGGGTTTATCAATCTTGTTAATTCTTTCAAAGAACCAGCACCTAATTTCGTTGATCTGCTCTACTGTTCTTTTGGTTTCTATTTCATTGATTTCTACTGCAATCTTTATTATTTCTCTTCTCCTGCTGGGTTTAAGGCTTTATTTGCTGTTCTTTCTCCAGCTCCTGTAGATGTAAGGTTAGGTTGTGTATTTGAGACTTTTCTTATGTCTTGAGAAAGGCTTGTATTGCTATATATTTTCCTCTTAGGACTGCCTTTGCTATAACCCAAAAATTTTGAACAGTTGTGTTTTCATTTTCATTTGTTTCCATGAATTTTTTAATTCTTCTTTAATTTCCTGGTTGACCCATTCATTCTTTAGGAGGATGCTCTTTAGCCTCCATGTACTTGAGTTCTTTCCGACTTTCCTCTTGTGATTCAGTTCTAGTTTCAAAGCATTGTGGTCTGAAAATAGGCAGGGAATGATCCCAATCTTTTGGTACTGGTTGAGACCTGATCTGTGACCTAGGATGTGATCCATTCTGGAAAATGTTCCATGGGCACTAGAGAAGAATGTGTATTCTGTTGCTTTGAGATGGAATGTTCTGAATATATCTGTGAAGTCCATTTGGTCCAGTGTGTCATTTAAAGTCTTTATTTCCTTGTTGATCTTTTGCTTAGATGATCTGTCCTTTTCAGTGAGGGGGGTGTTAAAGTCCCCCACTGTTATTGTATTGTTGTCGATGTGTTTCTTTGCTTTTGTTATTAATTGGCTTATATAACTGGCTGCTCCCATGTTAGGGGCATAGATATTTACAATTGTTAGATCTTTTTGTTGGATAGACCCTTTAGGTAGGATATGGTGTCCTTCCTCATCTCTTATTACAGTCTTTGCTTTAAAATCTAATTTGTCTGATATAAGGATTGCCACCCCAGCTTTCTTTTGGTGTCCATTAGCATAGTAAATGGTTTTCCACCCCCTCCACTTTCAATCTGGGGGTGTCTTTGGGTCTAAAATGAGTCTCTTGCAGACAGCTTTTCAATGGGTCTTATTTTTTTTACCCAATCTGATACCTTGTTTCTTTTGATTGGGGCATTTAGCCCATTTACATTCAGGGTAACTATTGAAAGATAGGAATTTAGTGCCATTTTATTGCCTGTAAGGTGACTGTTACTGTATATTGTCTGTGTTCCTTTCTGGCCTATGTTACTTTTAGGCTCTCTCTTTGCTTAGAGGACCCCTTTCAATATTTCTTGTAGGGCTGGTTGCGTGTTTGCAAATTCCTTTAGTTTTTGTTTGTCCTGAGCGCTTTTTATCTCTCCTTCTATTTTCAATGACATCCTAGATGGATATGGTATTCTTGGCTGCCTGTTTTTCTCATTTAGTGCCCTGAATATATCATGCCAGTCCATTCTGGCCTACCAGGTCTCTGTGGATAGGTCTGCTGCCAATCTAATGTTTCTACCATTGTAGGTTACAGATCTCTTCCCCCAAGCTGCTTTCAGGATTTTCTCTTTGTCTCTGAGACTTGTAAGTTTGACTATTAGATGTTGGGGTGTTGACCTATTTTTATTGACTTTGAGAGGGGTTCCCTGTGCCTCCTGGATTTTGATGCCTGTTTCCTTCCCCAAATTAGGGAAGTTCTCTGCTATAATTTGCTCAAATATACCTTCTGCCCCTCTCTCTTTTCTTCTTCTTCTGGGATCCCAATTTTTCTAATGTTGTTTCATCTTATGGTATCACTTATCTCTTCAATTCTGCCCTCGTGATCCAGTAGTTGTTTCTCTCTCTTTTTCTCAGCTTCTTTATTTTCCATCATTTGGTCTTCTATATCACCAATTCTCTCTTCTGCCTCATTTATCCTAGCAGTTAGAGCCTCCATTTTTTATTGGACCTTATTAATAGCCTTTTTGATTTCAACTGGTTAGATTTTAGTTCTTTTATTTCTCCAGAAAAGGTTCTCTACTAACTTCCATGCTTTTTTCATCCAGCTAGTATCTTTAAAATCACCATTCTGAACTCTAGTTCTGACACCTTACTAAAGTCCATATTGATTAGGTCCTTGGCAGTCAGTACTGCCTCTTGTTCTTTTTGTTGAGGTGATTTTTTCTGTCTTGTCATTTTGTCCAGAAGAGAATAGATGAATGGGAGAAGAAAGTGCTAACAGGGTAAAAACATCCCCAGAAAATATACACTAAACAAATCAGAAAAGACCTGAGGTGAAGGCAGATGCTAAACCATTTGAGCCACCTAGGCACCCCTAATGTTTGATTTTTAATCCAATTTTATATATGTGTACAATTGTAATTGTTGACTATTGATACCTTTTATGAGTTAATGTAATCAACCATACTCATTTATTCTCTCAATTTGTTAATTTGGCAAGTAAAATGTACATTTTTTTTAAAGGGCTTTTGTGTTTCACAGTAGGCCAATATCTTGGTTTACTATTTGTTATCTTTGTAGTCAACTCTATTTGTTATGAAAATGGGGGCTAGAGACAACATCATACTTAAATGAAACCTACATATATAGATTAAAACTTCACTGAGCTATCAGTTTGAAAACTTTTCTATACTCAATCCTTTAAAGAGTGTTACTAACAACAAATAACTTACCTTTCAATTGGCAACATGAAGATTTTGTTAAAAGACCAAAAGACTATTAATGATTAAACAGGTGAAGTAAAAGACCTGAAAAATATACAAGCTAGATAATCATCTTCCAAATAATCAAGAGTTTATATATTAGATAAGGAATAGAAGTTGTACACCTTAGTAATGACACACATTTAAAATATTTGGAACAAATGTTAACAAAATGTGGTGAATAAAGCATGGATTAGAGTAGGAAGACCATCAGAAAGAATCATTTGTGTTGGTTTCAAGTTTCTTGTTGTAAAATAAATGAATTAAATCAGAAAATTCAAAAATCTCTCCAATATTTGTTTTTTTCCAGTAGAACATTCTTCACTGTATTTCACTTCCAACAGCATTCAAGAGTGGAAAAAATATGAAGGATATTCATTTCACTGAGCTGTTTTGAGTGGCAAATAAACACTTTAAAGTCGTTTTGAAAAAAACAAAGTATGAAAGATTGTACAATATAATAAAATAAAAACAACTATAATGTAGTTGAGATTTATGTGCTTATTTTGATCCTAGGTGGAAAAATTTGTATTAAAATTTCCAAGTAAGATGATCCAGTAATTGCACTACTGGGTATTTACCCCAAAGACACAAATGTAGGGATCCAAAGGGGTACATGCACCCCGATGTTTATAGCAGCAATGTCCACAATAGCCAAACTGTGGAAAGAGCCAAGATGTCCATCAACAGATGAATGGATAAGGAAGATGTGGTATATATACAATGGAATATTATGCAGCCATCAAAAGGAATGAGATCTTGCCATTTGCAATGACATGGATGGAACTGGAGGGTATTATGCTGAGCAAAATAAGTCAAATAGAGAAAGACATGTATCATATGACCTCACTGATATGAGGAATTCTTTGTATTCCTGTATTTTTTTTATTCTTATGTTAATCCCCATACATTACATCATTAGTTTTAGATGAAGTGTTACATGATTCATTGTTTGTGCATAACACCCAGTGCTCCATGCAGAATGTGCCCTCCTCAATACCCACCACCAGGCTAACCCATCCTCCCACCCCCTCCCCTCTAGAACCCTGTTTGTTTTTCAGAGTCCATCGTCTCTCATGGTTCGTCTACCCCTCCGATTTCCCCTGCTTCATTCTTCCCCTCCCACTACCTTCTTCTTCTTCTTTTTTTTTCTTAACATATATTGCATTATTTGTTTCAGAGATACAGATCTGAGATTCAACAGTCTTGCACAATTCACAGCGCTTACCAGAGCACATACCCTCCCCAGTGTCTATCACCCAGTCACCCCATCCCTCCCACCCCACCCCACACTCCAGCAACCCTCAGTTTGTTTCCTGCGATTAAGAATTTGAATCTCAGGAAACAAACTGAGGGTTGCTGGAGTGGTGGGGGGTGGGAGGGATAGGGTGGCTGGGTGATAGACATTGGGGAGGGTATGTGCTATGGTGAGTGCTGTGAATTGTGTAAGACTATTGAATCACAGATCTGTACCTCTGAAACAAATAATGCAATATATGTTAAGAAAAAAAAAAGAAGAAGAAGAAGATAGCAGGAGGGGAAGAATGAATGGGGGGAAATCGGAGGGGGAGACGAACCATGAGATACTATGGACTCTGAAAAACAAACTGAGGGTTCTAGAGGGGAGTGGGGTGGGCGGATGGGTTAACCTGGTGATGGGTATTAAAGAGGGCACATTCTGCATGGAGCACTGGGTGTTATGCACAAACAATGAAGCATAGAACACTACATCTAAAACTAATGATGTAATGTATGGTGATTAACATAACAATAAAAAATTTTAAAAAAATTTCCAAGTAAGAGAAGGTCAAATAACTGAATAATTCCTGACATACAGTGAAATCACTTTATATTAATGGTTGCAAGTTAGTGCTGTATAGTAAGTTTTCATTGTATAAATCTTAAGATTTTGAAGACAGAATTTAGTTCATAATATTCAAATTTACTTAAAAATTTTTATTGCAGTAGACAGGTAATAAAGTATTCTTATATTAGAATTTCTTATTATATTTTAAGAAGAAAACAATGAGATCCTTTTACTATTTGTGAAATGTAGTCATTACCATATAAATTTTATATGTTCACTTTCATATAAAATATTAGTAATATATGGACCATATGTTACTAATCAATATTTAAATTCTTTTAAATACTTGCTGATGTAACTTTATGCCATAGTTTTATCTTTACATGAAAAGATGAAATGGATAAGAGATGACTTTTCCAATCCTCTTGGGGTTTGTGTGAATCTTGTCTTCTGTCCAGCCTCTGTGTGTATTTACAGCAATGTGTGGAGAGGAAGTGTCTCTATAAGCTCAAATTTGCATGTCTCTTTCATCACCCAGCAGTGAGATAGATTGATTTTTACTTCCTTTTTCATCCTTCTAACCAATACACCCTGCCTCCTACCCAGGTTTTTCTTTGACTTTTGAGACTGGGGATGTTGAAGGCTTGTTACACCAATGCTCAGTGAGAAGCCTGTGTAATCTTGACAGATTCTTAAAGTCACAAAAACTACAAAATGTTCTCAGTTGCATCAAATGCCATAAAATCACAAAAGCCACAAAATATTCTCATAAGTATGAAATGTCATATATTCTCTGTGTTAATTCGCAGGCCTAGACAATGCTGTCTTTCAGTGGAAAGATTTCCTGCAGTGCCACATTTTAGGGGAAAGAAGAAATGTAATACTTTTGGTGGGTGCATGTTGAAGTACCGCTCAAGTTTTCTACCCAAGAGCAGAGCTTGGGCCCCAGGGAGTCTGATGATAGAGCTGGAACTGCCACAAATGAGTTGTTTTAATAAATATACTTATGCTTGTTTTTATGTAAAAATAAACTTTAAATTTCTTTTTTTTTTATTATGTTTAGTTAGCCAACATATAGTACATCGTTAGTTTTGGATGTAGTGTTCAGTGATTCATCAGTTGCATACAACACCCAGTGCTCATCACAACACATGCCCTCCTCAATACCCATCACTTTTTTTTTAAAGATTTTATTTATTTATTTGAGAGAGACAATGAGATAGAGAGAGCATGAGAGGGGGGAGGGTCAGAGGGAGAAGCAGACTCCCTGCTGAGCAGGGAGCCCGATGCGGGACTCGATCCCGGGACTCCAGGATCATGACCTGAGCTGAAGGCAGTCGCTTAACCAACTGAGCCACCCAGGTGCCCCCCATCACTTCTTAATACAGGCTAACCAAGAAAAATAGAGAGAAAATATAAATTACTAATGTAAGAAATGAAAGAGGGACCATCACTACTGATCTCATGGACATTAAAAGGATAATAAAGGAATATTATGAAAACTCTATAGCCATAAGTTTTATAACTTAGATGAAATAAACCAATTCTTTGAAAGCCATACTCTACCAAAACTCATACAAGGAGAAACAGATAATCTGCATAGGCTTGCATCTACCAAGTAAATTGAATCAATAATTCATAATATTCCAAAACAAGAAGCACCAAGGCTAGGTGGTTTCACTGAGTTGTGCCAAATATTTGAGAAAGAAATGATTCCAATTCCCTACAATTGCTTTCTGAAACTAGAAGCAGAGGGAATATTTCTAAATCCATTCTTTTTTTTTTTTTAACTAAAATGATGATTTTTAATGGGAACCAGAGGTATGGTTACAATTACATAGTCCTACACAAAAAACCTGTGGCTGATCAGGAGTTGAAAGGTTACAAAATAATGAGGGTAACACTGGGTACAAGATGAAAAGCTGTTGCAGAACCTCAGGAGCCAAGCTAATACGGCCTCTCCTTGCGATCCTGTCTGTGCTCATCTGGAGTCCATCTTGCCAGGGCCAAAGTTACCTCTGTCCCCACAATCCTGGCCCCCTCGGGAGTTCCCATGGTCCCCGCCTCGGCCTTGGTAGCCGCCCCGATCATAGCCTCCTCTGCCACCACGACGATCATCTCCATAGTTACCCCCATATGAGAGCCTTCTGGTCCCCCTCCTTGGCCATCTGGTTTAGGGGCCTTACATTGGTTGCATTCATTCCTCCAAGAGAAGTTCATGTTCTCACATATAGGATTAGGACACTTCAGTCACCAGCTCGCTGCTGGCCGCTGCCACCAGCTCCTCCACTAGGGAATCCTCCCTGGCCACCACCACCACTGCCACGACCTCCATAGCCTCCACGGCCAATGGGTCCTCCTTGCCCTCGGCCTCCACAATTACCACCATCCCGATTGAAGTCTGCTCGCAGAGTAACAGATGAGACCTTGATGGGATTCCCAGAGAATTCTTTACCATCAAACCAGTCAGTAGCTGCTTTAGCAGAAGGTGGGTCATCAAACAACACTGTTGCCTCTCCCTTCAGCTTGCCCGTTTCCCTGTCTGTGTACAGATTAATCATGGGCTGTCCTGTTTTCTTATTTGTCTCAATAATACCCATCTGTTTGAAGTAATCAGCCACAGACTCAATTGTAACATTTTCACCCAAGCCTTGCACGAAGATGGTGGTGTTGTCTGAATTATCCTGTTCAGAGTCATGATGTGATCCCTGCTCACGAGGGCCACCAAATTTATTGAAGCCACCATGGTCACTTCTGCCCATGCCGCCTCTGCCTCCACGGCCACCTCCACAACCTCTGGGTTCATAGCCACTGCTGCCGCAGTTGTAACCACCGCCACCACCCCGGCCGTGGCCCCCACGGTCCTGCTGGCCTCACCCATAGCCACCGCCACCACCACTCTGGCCCTGATTGCCATAACCGCCACCACCACCACTCATGGAGGACTGATCTTGGCCATAGCTACCTCCACTGCTACTGTTGTACTGGTTCTGCTGTCCATAGCCTTGAGGGGGATTATAGCAGCTTTGCTGCTGTCCATAGCCTTGTTGCTGTCCACGATAGGCAGACTGCTGGCCATAGCCCCACTCTGGGGCAGCCCATAGCTGCTGCTCTGAGAACCACTACCATAACTTCCCGAGGTGCTGCTAGGGGCTGGCTGCTGGCCATAGCCAGGAAAAGAGGACTGTTGCCCATAAGATGACTGAGAACTCTGGCTACCACCTTAGCCACCGGTTGAGCCATATCCCTGGGGAGCTGACTGAGTGCCATAGCTGTTCTGGGTCTGTCCATAAGAAGAACCATAGCTGCTCTGGCCATAGCCTGAAGTGTCTGCTGACTGTCCATAACCACTGTAACTCTGCGGTCCATAGGGCTGATTGCTCTGCTGGGAATAGCCCTGCCCAGGCTGGGTGGGGTAGGCCCCATAGCTTCGGGTTGCTTGTTGGGTATAGTAGGTTGAGGCCATGTCCGCAAATGTGCGCACAGGCCGACAAGCAATGAGATTCCAACACCACAGAGCACCAGCACCTCGAGGACTCTCTTAATCCATTCTATAAAGTGGATGCCTGGGTGGCTCAGTTGGTTGAGTGACTGCCTTCAGTTCAGGTCATGATCCTGGAGTTGCAGGATCGAGTCCTGCATCAGCTCCCTGGTCAGTGGGGAGCCTGCTTCTCCCTCTGCCTGCTGCTCCCACTGCTCATACTCTCTCTCTGTCAAATAAATAAAATCTTTAAAAAAAATCCATTCTATAAAGCTAGCATTATCCTATTACGAAAACTAAAGAAAGATATTATGAGAAAGGGAAACTACAGACCAATATCACTCATTAATATAGGTGCAAAAATCCTCAACAAAATATAGGCACATTGAATCCAACAGGGAATTCAAAGAATTATACACCACAACCAAGTGGGATTTATTCCAGGTATGTGAGGTTGACTCAACATTCAAAAATTAATTAATGTAATCCATCACATCAATAGACTAAAGAAGAGAAATTATATGATCACATAGACAGATGCTGAAAAATCATTTAATAATCATGATTTTAATCATTCATTATTAAAAACTCTCAACAAACTAGGAATGGAGGGAAATTCCTCAAGTCGATATAGAACTTTCACAAAAACATACACATAACATCATATTTAGTGATTGTGAACAAGGCAAGGAGGTCTCCTCTCATCACTCCTATTCAACATTGTATTGAAAGTCCTAACTGAGCAGTAAGACAAGAAAGGAAATACAATGTATACATATTGGACAGGAAGAAATAAAACAGTCTTTGTTCACAGATGACATGATTGTTTATGTAGAAAGTTTGAAAGAATTGACAAAAACATTCCTGGAACTAATAAGCAATTATAGCAAGGTTACAGTATATAAGGTTAATATACAAAAGTCAGTTGCTTTTCTATTTACTAACAATGAACAACTGGAATTTGAAATAAAAAAACACGACACCATTTTCATTAGCATCAAGAAAATGAAGTATTTAGGTACAAATCAAATTAAATATGTATATGATTTATTTGAAGGAAAACAAAAAACTGATAAAGAAATGAAAAATCTAAATAAATGGAGAGAAATTCTATGTTCATAGTTTGGAATATGAACTCAATGTTGACTAAATATTGTCAAAATGTAAGTTATTCCCAACTTGGTTAAGAAATTCAATATAATCCCAATAAAAAATCTCAAAAGTTATTTTGTTGGTATTGACAAACTGATTCTAAAGTTTATATGGGGAGGCAAAAGACACAGAATAGTCAACACAATATTGAAGAAGACCAAAGTCAGAGGATTGACATTGTCATTGTGCACTGATCTGGCTGCAGGGCTTCGCCATGAGTTTGCATATGGCAGTGGACGCTGGATGAGAGTTGGGTGGACAGCATGCAGTTGCACAGCTAAAAGAGCTGGCTGGGTTAGATAATTCTCTGTTGTGGGAGCCATCTTATGTATTGTAGGATGTTTAGTAACATCCTACACAAGGATTGAGAACCATATCTCTAGAGAAATGAATGGTATAGGTGCTTCCAAACTAGAAGGTAGTTTGGGCTTGGGGAAAATTTAATTTCATGAGTGATGTCTGTGTTGTTGCTGAAACATCAGGCACATGTATTCTGATTGGAAGGTCTGTCAGGGACTCAATGTTGCAATGCCCATACTGGGCATCTAAAATGAAAATGAAAAAGCAACCTGTGAAATAAGAGAAAATATTTGCAAACCATATATTTGTTAAGGGGCTAAATCCAAAATATATAAAAAATTCATACAGCTCAATAATAAAGAAAAACAAAACAATTAAAAATGGGTGTGAAGTACATGAGTAGACATTTTTCTAAAGATATAAAAACAGCCAACAGGTATATGAAAAGGTGCTCAACATCCCCTATTGTCAGGAAAATGCAAATCAAAACCACAATGAGATATCACATCACACCTGTCAGAATGGCTATTATCAAAAGTACAAGAAATGACAAGTGTTGGTGAGGATGTAAAGGAAACTCTTTTGCACTGTTGGTAGGAATATAAATTGTTGCAGCCACTGTGGAAAATGGTATGGAGGTTCCTCAAAAATTAAAACAAAACAAAACAAAACAAAACTACCATACAATTCAGCAATTTCATTTCTGAGTATTTATCTGAAGAAAATAAAAATACTAATTTGAAAAGCTATATGTATCCCTATGTTTGCTGTAGCATTATTTACAATAGCCAAGATATGAAAACAACCTAAATGTCCATCAATGGATGAATGGATAAAGAAGGTGTGATACACACACACACACACACACAATGGAATACTACTCAGCCATAAAAAAAGAATGAAATCTTGTCATTTGCAGCAACATGGATTGACTTTGAGGGCATTATGCTAAGTGAAATAACTCAGATAAAGACAAATACCATATGATTTACCTGTATGTGGAACATAAAAAGCAAAACTGATGAACACACAAAACGAAATGAAACCAAACTCATAGACACACATAAAAAAACATATTGCTAGAAGGAAGGGAGTTGGGAGAGTGGATGAAATGGGTGAAGGGGGTCAAGAGGTACAAACTTCCAGCTATGAAATAATTAAGTCATGGGGAGGTAATGTACACCATAGTGACTATAGTTAATATTATTGTAGTGCAAATTTGAAAGTTGCTAAGAAAATAAATCTTAAAAGTTCTGATCACAGAAATTTTTTTTATAACTTTGTATGGTGCCAGGTGATAATTTCACAATATACACAAGTGACAAATAATTATGTTGTACAACCTAAACCAATATGACGTATGTCAAGTATACTTCAAAAAAAAAAAAAAACCAGAAAAGGATATCATGTTGTTACTTGTAACTAGTGTATTTGAAACCCCAGGAAAGGTTGAGAGAGTAACACATTTTCTTGCTGCAGAGCACTCATTTCTAGGAAGTAGGTGGACTCTTTTGCATCTATTGGCCTGACACTGGAAATATGGCCTCTTCTAAGGCGGGGTCCTGTGACAAACATACTGCTTCATTTCTGTTGGTTGAGCACTTCAGGTTTTATCAGAAAAGATTATAAACTAATGATAAATCTTCCAAAGCATCCAATACTTCAATTTACTATTTCTTGGATTTATGTAAAAGTGATTAAGGAAATCTGTGAAACAAGAACATAAATCACTAGATGAACATCTGACATTTAGTGAGCCATTATTAGCGATTAGAGAACACTCAGAGTAGTAGGTAATAGAAGACTTTCAAATTATATGAAACTCAAGTTCTGTGGAGTGAGTAGAAATCTAAATAGACATGAGCTTTTTCTCATTTAAGACACTTCTGACTTAACTATTGTGAAATTATGGATGAGTGAGAATTAGAGAAGAACAAAACAAAACCCCTTTGCTAAGGAGGCCCAAACAGTAAAAAATGGAAAGAGATTGAGAAATAATGAGAAAAATCAAAGCCTGTGGTTTTTTCTCTGCATCATTCAGTCTTAATCTGTGCCCTTTTAAAATGTTTATTGAGAGGTTTCCCATGCCAGAGTTTAACCACTTTCTTTACTATCTGACTCTATAGTACTCTTTTTTAATCTGCTCCTTAACTATAAATTAGTAATTAAACAACAAAGTAATAGAGTAGAAAAAAATTCAGGTCTTAACATACTTGTATTAGTCTTTATTGAAGTTCTGAGTCAGTTTATTTGATAAAACGATTACTGACGCCTACTTTTGTACTCAGTTGTAAGAGGCATAAGAAATCACATGTAGGAACTTGATAAACTGGTCTCAAGCAGGACTTCAGAGGAATGAACAACAAGCCTTTCCAAATTAAACAATCAGAACCTTGCCTCCCTTGGCATTAATTCTTTTGATGTGAGTAAGACATAGCCCTCACAGCAGAATGGCAAAGCTTTGAAAGCATTATCTCAAAGGACAAAAATAGAGCATGCAGAAATGTAAACTGGAGCTCAGAGAATTCCACAAACTGAAAATAGATGAGAGTGTGATAAACGATGAAAATTTTATTGGAAAGCACTTGAAAAAATGCCTGGTGGAAGAGTCTAAAATTCATTTCTCCTGATATCTTATAGAGATATTTTTTAAAAAAGAAAGTAATTAGCTCAGGAAATCACCTGTCAGAGAATGATGAAAGGACAGACTCTTCTGTGATGACCTCCAGTAAGGACCAAATCCTCCTTAGGGTTCATCCTCTGATCCTCTCGGGATAGGGAGTTGGGGTACTTGTCACCCTTCTACCTGTGGGAAGTGACTTATGCCTGACTGCATGTTAGACAGGGGAGTGGTCTGAAACCTAGATAGATAGTCATAAAAGCCACGTCAGGGACACTTCAATATAAATGTCTGGAGGAGTTGAAATGGAAAAAAAAAAAGATTTCAGACTATCTAGAGCCCTGAAAGAGCCTTCTAAATCCTACCTACCAACTGTTTAAATCACTGGTTTCATCCCTAAGGGAACATCAGAAAATTAAGGAGGTGAAAGCCAAACTCAAACCTTGCTGCAACTTTTGGAAAACTCAATCTTTGCTATGAACCCTCAGGTTTCATGGGATGATCCAATCATTGATTTAAGAATAAGAGTAATAAAAACAGAGGAATCAGCTCTATTCGAACATTCAGAATCCAAGGAGTAATGACAAAATGACTTTGGAGCCTTTAGTCCTTGTCTACAGACAAACAAGACTAGTATTAATGGCCTTTGGAAAGATGCCCTTTCATATTTGACACTGAGTGCATCAGATACAAATAGAAAACCTTGAGAAAATGTGAGTCTGTCTTCCTTAGAGGTCACCATTTATTATGTAAACACTGAGAGCCTCCTTTGTTTTCCTTGCTGGGTCTGTACCTCACAGCTACCCTGGCACACATCCAGCCCAGCCAGGTACCCTCTGACCAGCCCTTCAGATGGATCTACAGTCACCTCAGAAACCTCAGGGTCACCTAGTGATGAGCTCACCAGGTCCCTCTGCACCCTGATGCCATTCTCCTCTGTCTCCTCATGTGAGTGTCCTGTGGTAAACAAGACTTTTACTCTACGTGGACACCTGAGACATCCTCACCTGGCTCACCACTGCCTGCTTGTCTGGTATCAAAAGGAGCCCTTCGAGCAGCACTGCAGACTACCACTTACTATGAAAGTCAATCTGACATCTAAAATGTGCTACAGTGTCCTTGTGTGTGTTCTGTGTTTTTGTTTTTGTTTTTAATTTGAAAAACAAGGATGATGTCAACATCTACATTAGGAAGTATTAGTAAATTGAGACTTGTTATCTGAAGAATTAGTCATGGTTCTAACAGGGCCAAGACAGGGAAACAGATACACTGACATGAGTGAAATAATAATGCTGAATGATTTTCATTCATTATTATTCATTTCATTCATTATTAGGTGGGTTGTATTTAGAGTAATTGCTAAATTATAGAATTATTCTCTTATCAGCTTTGTTACACTCTCATACCTGGGTGCCTAGAGCAGAATTCTTAAAATGTGACGAAGGTACATGTGCTGGAGGAGGAGGAAAGAATTCATTTATTTGTTCAACCAAATGGTTAAATGAACTATGATCAAGAGCTGGGAATCTAAAACACTTCCTTCAGGGGCGCCTGGGTGGCTCAGTTGGTTAAGCGACTGCCTTCGGCTCAGGTCATGATCCTGGAGTCCCTGGATCGAGTCTCGCATTGGGCTCCCTGCTCGGCACAGAGTCTGCTTCTCCCTCTGACCCTCCCGCATCTCATGTGCTCTCTCTCATTCTCTCTCTCTCAAATAAATAAATAAAATCTTTAAAAAAAAGAAAAAGAAAGAAAACACTTCCTTCAATTTATGCTAAGCAAAATTACCTTAAGCATGAACACCCCAGCTGCAGCCATTAAAAAAATATTAAAAGTTACCAAAAGAATGCAGCAAAAAGATTGCATGTCCTGAGTCTTGGATCAGATCCAGGGTGCAGTCCTTACAAGCTGGGAGATCTTGGGCAAGTCACTGAATGTTTCTAAGCTTCGGTGTCCTCTTCTGTAAAATGTCAACCTCACAGGACTGCTCTGAAGAGTTAAGTGTGACAATAAATTTGAGAACATTTTGTCAGTGCTATTCAAATGGTCTCATTTTAGAATTTATTGCTTTTAAAGCTATGTAAGTTGTGTACTGAGACACTTAAAAATTCTTTACCACACGTGGCAGGGTTCAGAGAGCTCTGATTCACATGATGCTGATTCACAAATGTCAACCACATCTAAATTTGGGGCATTTCTGGGAGCCTGTGGTGGTGAGCACTTCCCTCCCCACGTGCTGCTGCTGCTGGTGGGTTTCATCTGTTCTCCTTCCCATTTCTCCTCAAAACCCCAAGGCCACCCCCACCAGTAGCACAGACGATACCTTGCACTTAAGGTAGATTCAATATACATTTTTGTAGTTGACCTCTATAATTAAGCACCAAGCATAATTAAGCTTCCATATGAAAAAGTCTTGCAATTTCCAAAGAACTGACAAAAAAAGGTACATTTGAAGATCAATATATTTGGAAATTGAGGACTGCCTGCACAATATTTTTTCATGTGAAGACCTGGCATAATTTTTCTCTAAATTAGATAAAGGATATACCCTGACTAATGTTTAAAGCTATGGGCAGTTGTAAAATCCTAAGTTGTGATTCCATTTACACTTGTACCTGCCAAAGCTTAATCAAATTAGGAGTGGAAATCCCTCAATCTGATAACAGTTATCTATAAAACAACCTAGAGATAAACATGGTGAAATATCAAATGTATTCCTTCTAAGTCAAGAAAAAGACAAGGATGTCCACTCACATCACATTCTATTCAATCTTGTACTGGAGGTCCTGATAGTACAGAAAATCAAGAAAAAGAAATGAAAAATATAAATCAAAAAGGAAGAATTAAAGATGTCTTTATTTGTAGATGGTGATTGTGTACATAAAAAAATCAAAGGAATTCACATGATGGAGCTGAAAATGATATGTATTTTGATCTAGGTGGTGGTTACAGAGGTAGATAAGTAAAAAGTCACTCAGCTGTACCCTTAAGATTTATGAATTTTATTTTATATAAATTGTACCTAAAATAAGCTATAAGGATTTAAAAATAATTTACATTTATTTATAACCATGTATACTTTAAAAGCATACCTGCAAATTATTTGACACTCCTCCCTTCAATATATGGAGCTTAATGCCTCGCCACCATAATGTGGACTGGACATGATGACTCCAGCCTATCAAACCATCAGATCTGCCCTGACCTGCATTTTGATTATAACCTTGTGAAAGATCTGGAGCCAGGACCACTTGATTAAACTGCTCCCACAAAATTGCAAGAGATATTAATGTTTATTGTTGTTTTAAACCAATAAATTTTGGGGTAATTTGTTATACAGCAATAGATAATATCTGTCTCCAGGGTTAGTGGTTATATTTGAGTAGTATAGTTCACCCAACTATAAATGATTGAAATGTTTGAGGTTCTTTATATCTTATGTTCTAATCTGGAAAACCAGTGTTGAGTGCTGTGTATAAGGCATTATTTAAATTAGAACATATCTAGGTCTGATAGTAAAATGTGCAAGTAATACTATGTTATTAAATTTCTAGTTGTCTCTGAATAGACACTTTTCCAAAGAAGACATCCAGATGGCTAACAGACACATGAAAAGATTCTCAACATCACTCATCATCAGGGAAATACAAATCAAAAACCATGATGAGATACCACCTCACACCTGTCAGAACGGGCTAAAATTAACAACATGAGAAACAACAGGTATTGGTGAAGATGTAGAGAAAGGGGAACACTCTTGCACTGTTGGTGGGAATGCAAACTGGTGCAGCCACTCTGGAAAACGGTATGGAGGTTCCTCAAAAAGTTAAAAATAGAACTACTCTATGATTCAGCATTTGTACTACTAGGTATTTACCCAAAGGATACAAAAATACTGATTCAGGGGTGCCTGGGTGTCTCAGTCATTAAGCGTCTGCCTTTGGCTCAGGTCATGATCCCAGGGTCCTGGGATTGAGCACCATGTCGGGCTCCCTGCTCTGTGGGAAGCCTGCTTCTCCCTCTCCCACTCCCCCTGCTTGTGTTCCCTCTCTCACTGTGTCTCTCTCTGTCAAATAAATAAATAAAATCTTTAAAAAAAATACTGATTCAAAGGTGTACATGCACCCTGATGTTTATAGCAGCATTACCAACAATAACTAAACTATGGAGAGACCCCAAATATCCATCGACTGATGAATGGATAAAGAAGATATGGTGCGCACACACACACGCACACACACACGCGCGCGCGCGCACACACACACTGGAATATTACTCAGCCAACAAAAAGAATGAAATCTTGCCATTTGCAACGATGTGGATGGAGCTAGAATGTATTAAGCTAACTGAAGTAAGTCATTTAGAGAAAAACAAATACCATATGATCTCACTCAATGTGGAATTTAAGAAAGAAAACAGATGAACATATGGGAAGGGGAAAAAGAAAAAAAAGGAGAGAAACAAGCCCATAAGTGACTCTTAATGATAGAGAACAAACTGAAGGTTGATGGAAGGAGGTGGATGGGGAATGGGCTAGGTGGGTGATGGGTATTAAGGAGGGAACTTGTTGTGATGAGCACTGGGTGTTGTATGTAAGTGATGAATCACTGAAATCTACTCCAGAGACCAATATTACACTGTATGTTAACTAATACAATTTATTTATTTTTAAAAAGATTTTATTTATTTATTTATTTATTTATTTATTTATTTATTTGACAGAGAGAGAGAGAGAGAGCACAAGTAGGCAGAGCAGCAGGTAGAGGGAGAGGGAGAAGCAGGCTCCTCGCCAAGCAGAGAGCCCAATGCGGGGCTCTATCCTAAGAGCCTGGGGTCTGAGTCAAAGGCAGACACCCAACCAACTGAGCCACCCAGGCACCCTAACTAACAAAATTTAAATAAAAAAAATTCTAGTTGCCTCGTCCCACTTTTGGACTCCAGATGAATACAAATTCTCTACATATTCAGAATAGGTTTTTTATAGCCATGGTGGGTAACAGAACAAACTAGAGCAAGAATGAGAGAATCATACTAAAGTTGCTTTCGGGGAATTTTTCCATGGTAGCAAACCATGGCATAAATATTGAGGACCCCTCTTGTCAAAGTGACAGGGTGAGAAAGAAGTGGAAGGAAACTGCTTCCTCTCCAGGAACAGTTCTTAGTCTCTAAGCAATTGCATGTTGATCTCATTATACTAAGTTTGTTCTTATAAATTAGATTTCAAGTCCCTATAAATCATCTTCTTTTTTTTTTTAAAGATTTTTTTTTTTATTTGAGAGAGAGAGACTGAGAGAGAGCATGAAAGAGGGGAGGGTTGGAGGAAGAAGCAGACTCCCTGCCGAGCAGGGAGCCCGATGCGGGACTCGATCCAGGGACTCCAGGATCATGACCTGAGCCGAAGGCAGTTGCTTAACCAACTGAGCCACCCAGGCGCCCTATAAATCATCTTCTTGTTTATACTTTTGAAGCACCAAGAAGTCAGGTTGGTACTTACACAATGATAAATGTCTGGTTAGGACAGTGTCCCCATCACAACAGCTGCTTCCCTAGCCAACTTCCTGTGCTTATGGGCCCCTCAACCTTCAGCTTTCAGAACTATTTACAGCTTGTTGTTATTGTTACAAGGCATAAATCCTTCTACACACACTAAATGATCACACATAGCAGTGTGTGGCAATCCTTTTAGCTTTCAGTAAACTAAGAAACCTAATTCTCAACAAAATGCCATAATTTGCAGCCCCAGGACTTCTTCAGATTAGTCCTTTCAGTATTAGTGGAAAGAAAGCAGCACAGATGTTTCCAACTCAGTGTGCCAGTCTTCAATACCTTTTCTGCGGCTTTTCCATTCAGTCCATAATTTCAACAGTAAGTTTGTTAAATGAGCCCTTCAAAATTCATGATAATGAATAATTTTAAGTGATTTAAACTATAAGTACTAGAAACAAGTAAGCACTTGATAATGGATGTGTAAGAATTTCCCCTCAAAAGATCATTAGTATTTCCCTACAATTACTTGTGGTTTTCTCAGAGTATCAGTTTTCTCTGAAAAGCAAGGAAAAGTTAAAGAATAGGAATAAATACCTGAACAAGCATGTCTTGACCACAGGCATGTTCTTGATGCCTTTTACACACACAGTGTGTCCTTTTAACAAAACACACACCTTAGGGGGAAAATGAGCAGGTATGGATGGTAATATGCAGTTCAGTGGAAATTACTCTTAAGCTGACAAAGTTAAGATTCAACCATAAAACCATTAATTTCAAGAAATATGAAAGCAGAAATTTTTTATGTCAGGAGAGAATTTTATAAGTAAGAATCACAGTGGGAATTAATGCTTAATAATAATAATGATAGTGACAGTAATTTTAAAAATCATGAAAATAATATAAAACACCTCCCTTTGCCCCCCCCCCCATTTGAAGTACTTTCAGAATTAAGTGGAAGGTGATACCACTGAAGTAAGATGAAGGAACCCTGGAAAGATTTCTTTGTTAAAGGAGCTTTGGAAAACATAAGATGAAGGTAAATAATAAAGTTTGGATGGATGTAAGTACACATTGCTGTGTTAATAAAACTACGTCACCTATATTCTGCTCTAGTTGGAGTTTTGATGGTCGACACGAAAAGAAATGAGCTGTGGCCAAGGGAAGAGGAGGTGAGGGTCACAGGGAGTGTGGTGCTGAGAACACTCGGCAGAGGTGATGAAAGGCAGATTTGTAGATACAAAAAAAAGGAAAACTTAATGGGGAGATAGGAGATGCCAGACTGAGGGACATTTTTGGTCACTGGAATCTTTGGTTCAGTGGGGCCAAGGCTGGACAGGGGTGGTGGTGGCAAGGGGAGAGGTGTCAGAAGGTTTCAGTCTGTGACCTCAGGACAGGCGCCTCTCTCTCATCACCTCCTCAGCCAAGAGCCCATGGGGTTATCTAAGCACACTCTGATCTTGCAGTGGGAGTGTTATGCATTTTATTCTTGCTTTGATCCAAGAGATTAGTGTGCTCTTCACCACGTTCTCCATGAAGAGAGTGGGGACAGACAGGATTTAGAGGAAACCCGGGGGACCTGCTTACAAGCTACTGTGCTTAGAGGCAGAGAGCATTCTAACTTTTCCCCCAAGATAAAGTGAAACTGCAGATATCCAGGACAGGAACCAGCTCCCAGCCTGTGTCTGCACAAGGACATTCTCTACAGTGGAGGCAGAGCCTGGAGGACAACTCATAGGCCCCTAAAAAAGGGTTTTGTGTGTTACCAGACTATCTTGGTCATCATGTGATACCTCCTTTCAGACTTTTCATCAGTCAGTGAGTCAACACACACTGAATAACCACAGGGTGCTATTAGTGTTAAGTGTTCAGTCATATTAAAGGGCCTTATAGGGGCACCTTGACATGGATATGTAAGAATTTCCCCTGGCTCAGTTGGTTAAGTGTTCACTTTTTGCTTTCGGCTCAGGTTGTGATCTCATGGGTTGTGGGATGGAACCCTGAGTTGGGCTCCCAGCTCAGTGGGAAGTTTGTTTGAAGATTCTCTCCTGTGGCCCCTTCCTCCTCATGCTCTCTCTCTTTTTCTCCCTCCCTCTCTGAGTGGATGGATAAATCTTAAAAAAAAAATAGAGGGTCTTATAACATAGGCCACATTTCTTTCTACTTTCTAGGGCTTTGCCCATGTGCACACTGGCCAGAGAATCTTTATTTATACCATTTCAAGAACACCATTATAATAGAAGTTGCCTCTAAAAATGCAGCAGTTAATGTTGTATGGAGCAAAAAGAAATGGAAAGAGCAAGCAAGGGTTTTGACATCAAAACTAGATGCCAAATCTGGTCCAGCTCCAGCTGAGAGATCTTGGGCCAGCTGCCTGACCTCTGAATGTTTTCCCCTCATCTATAAAATTAGGATACTGTTGTTGATGATGATGTTGATCCCTAGCTCCTGCTGTTAGGAATAACACATAAAGTGTGAAGGGTAATGTGAGTGTCAGCTGTTCTAGCTGTAACTCAGGGTTGGAGACCTTGGTCCCATGAAAGCCTAGATCTGCTATTTCTGGCCCATAGCAGGGTTTCCTGGAGGTGAGCATGACAAGCTTTTCATGGTGGGGGCAGACAACCTCAGGTTCCAAGGAAAGCCATCTCCAGACCTCACTAGTAGCCCTGATGGATGATAGAGACTTCTGTGCAGATGTTGTGGGGCAGGATCATGCTTACTGTCTTGCAGGCTTATGCAAAATAAGCTCTACTCTACATTAGTTTTTAGAAATTATAAACTGCTGCAGGGCTCTGAGTTTAGATTCAATACTTTTGAAATCTTGATAAATAGAATTAAAGGAAAACACACGATTTAGAGACTATCAGATGTTTTCTTTTATGAAAGGTAAAGTCTGAATTGCAATTTTTCTCTTTGAGAAAAGTTAAAAAAATTATCTCACTATTGGTTTAGTTTTCCAAAGATGAAGCCAAGATCCTATACTGGAATGGAGTTCAAGACAATGTAGAACTACATGGCTTTCTACAATAATGCCAAGGTGGTCTTTACTGTGGGTAGAATTGCATTTCTTCATTCATTCATTCATTCACTTATTCATTTAACTAGGATGCACTGAGCTACTGTGTGCCTACCTCCTCTAGGTCCTGAGTGCTGCCCTCTGGAGCTCATGTCACTCATGCTGGGTACTGTGCAGTCAAGGGGTTATCTGACAGGGGATGGGCCTGGTCTTGGAAGACTTCCCTGAATAAGTGAGTTGAAGCTAAGATCTGCAGGATGAGTCAGGGACTTTATAGTGAAAAGAAGATGACTACTCACTTCGGTGGCACAGACTAAAATTGGAACAATACAGAGAAGATGATCATAGTCCCTGTACGAGAGTGACATGCAAACTAGTGACATGTTCTGCATTTTTGCATGACAACATGAATGTATTTAATACCATACTTAAAATGGTATGTTTTATGTTGTGTCTATTTTACCGTAATAAAATAAAGGGGGGTGCTGTTGAGAAGGTCCTGCTGCAGGCAGAGGGGATAGCAGGGAGAAATGTCTAGTGGGAAGGAGCATGGATGCGAACAAAGCCAGCAGGACTTGTTTGTCAAGATTCGGGGGGTGGTGTGTGGCCCAAGATGAAGCTGGAGTTGCAGGCAGAGGCCACATCAAACCTGGATATTGATGTCCTGAAACCAGTGGGAGTTTGTGGAGGGCTTTCATCAGGGCAGTGATGTATTTGTGTTTTAAAAAATCACCCTGGACTGGGGTGGAGAGCAGGTGGAGGAGCCACAGACGAGGCTGAGCAGTTAGGAAGGTGTCAGAGTTCTTCAGGAGGGACATTGGGTGCCACTTGAACTAGGGCATTAGGTATGGAGACAAATGGATAGATTTGAGAAGATTTGGGGAGCAAATGGCTGAACTTGACGGGTTCCTCAGGGGCAAGGGAGGAGACCCAAGAGAGATTTCCATGTTTCTTGATGGATGGTGGTGTCAGTGACTGGGACAGGAAACACAGAGAGACGGAGTTTGTAGAGGTGTATCATGATTCTTGTTTAGGTCATGCAGAGTTTGTGGATCTTGGGAGGTCTGCAGTTGCCAGTACAGGGGCTCCCATGCATAGGTGTTGACTCAGAGTTCACAGAGGCCCACACTCATTTCTGGCAGAGTCTCTGATGTTACTACCTGGCTCACAGCAGTGTTGTTCCCTGAGGCACAGCTGTCACATGCCTCACAGTGGACATGGGAAGCATCAGGACCACTCCCAAGAGAAAACAGATGGAACGCCCAGTCTGCCTCATGCAGCAGGTTGGCCTGCTCCACTGGGCAGCTGACAAAACAATTTCTTCTTCTAATGGCTGCTCTCAAAGAAGACACATTGGCTTTGTGACAGAATCTTGACTAAACTGTATGTGGTGTGGGTGTTGAGTATACACAGCTGGGATGCCATCTGTGTGTCCTACTCTGGTCTTTAGATCCAAGGATGAACCATCATGAGTGCTTCTGAAACATCAGCATATAAAACAGAAGCTGGACGATGAATAACTGAAGATTAATGTGATGTCCTATCACAGGCTTGAGTCCTTAGAACAGCTGCTTTTTCATTTAATTTTGGAAAATAAAAAACATACACAGTGGAGATCCACCGTAGGCAGAAGTAACATTCTTGAGCTCTCCTTCCTGCCTCTAGCCTCTCCATAATCCTGGGACTGTCCCAGACTCATTCTGAAGTAACTCCATTTTTATTCATGCCCCACTGATGAAAGGTATGTAAAAGCTTCAATTTAATAATCAAATGTCGAGAAAACAATGTTTTTTAAAGGCTCTTGCTTTAGGACATACCATCTAGGCAACTAAGCATGTAATAAATGCCTATGATTAATCACACATGCCTGAAGAAGTAAATGTTGGCTAATTTGACTGGCAACTTTGATGTATACTCACAGATTAAGTTCCCTCATAGTGTACAAAAGTGTACAGGCCAAATTCTGGGGTAAGGTCAGAAATTGATGTTCTGGAAGTGACTGGTCATAACTGATTTTAAAGTGGATAAGACTATGAGATAACCCCTCAGGTTTGATGGTAAATATGTACTTAAGTCTTGGTTGACAAATGTCAATTAAGGTGACCTTTGTATGTCCTTGAGAAAATACAATATGATGTAAATAAAGGTTATATATAAACAAATAAAAGTTATAAGCATGTCTAAGGAAAGCATTCTACCATGAAAACAGAAGGGTGATGGTACACCTGGAATATAGGGGTAAGGGTCAAAAGGTGAGAATACAAGGGGTTTTGCTTCTGTTCCAATTCCACACTCACCAAGCACAATTCTCTTATTTAATTTGTCTCTGAATGTTGGCTTTGCTGCAGGTGGAAGAGGTGCCAAAAACCTGGTACAATGATTCTCAGTCACCTAATCAAAATATTCCTTATTGTAAATTTCTACCTTGTTATTCTGATTTATATAAACTGGTAAGTTTTATTAGTGCTAATCAGTTCCATAACCTTTAAACTGATCTTGCTCATGAGCCTACAATCTGTGGGGTGGCAGGACATTTTAGACTTGCCAGTTAGCAGTATTTTGGTTTAAAAAGAACATTTTGAATTTGACCATTTGGTTTATTTAAAGTCCCATTGCAGGGGTGCCTGGGTGGTTCAGTTGGTTAAGTGTCTGACTCTTGATCTCAGCTCAGGTCATGATCTCCTCAAGCCCCAAGCTGGGCTCCGTACTCAGCGGGGAGTCTGCTTGAGATTCTCTCTCTCCCTGTTCCTCTGCCCCTCCCCTCCATGCTCTCACATGCTCTGTCTCTCTGTCTCTCTCTCTAGCTCAAGTAAATACATAAATCTTAAAAAAAAAAAAAATCCCATTCCATATGGGAATTTGTCTTAGACAAAAGCTCAGTCTTCACAGTGTGACTATCCTGTTTTACCTCTTCTACAACATAGTGTCCCAAAGTATGAAGCTTGTTGTATAATAAAGAATTTGCCTGGCCTTTGTCCTGGTTTCTGGGAGGTCATGGAAGCTCTGTGTTATGACTCTTCCAGACCTTGTCCTATGTATCTTTTCATGTTTCACCCTGACTTGAATCTTTTATAATAGAACTGTATTTTTAAATACAGTGATTTCCTGAGTTCTGTGAATTGATCCAGTGAATTAATGAAACAAAGGTGGGGAGGTGGGCATGGGAACCTCCTGGACTTGTAGTCATTTGATCAGAAGTGCAGATGGCCTGGGGATCCCTGAACTTGTGGCTGGCATCTAAAGTGGGGACAGTCCTATTGGGAACTGTGCCTTCTAGCCTGTGGAGTCTGATGCTAACTCCCAAGTGTTTGCATCAGCCTTGAATTGAATTGCTATACACAAAGGCTGTACTCATGGCAGGGGCAAAGACATTACTATACTGTCCTGGTGTCCTCTGGATTGTTTCTGAGTCACATCCCTCAGGTAAGCTCAGTCTCTCTCTCTCTCTCTCTCTTTTTTTTAAAGATTTCATTTATTTATTTGACAAGGAGAGAGAGACAGCGAGAGAGGGAACACAAGCAGGGGGAGTGGGAGAGGGAGAAGCAGGCTTCCCACCGAGCAGGGAGCCCGATGTGGGACTTGATCCCAGGATCCTGGGGTCATGACCTGGGCCAAAGGCAGACACTTAATGACTGAGCCACCTAGGCGCCCCAAGCTCAGTTTCTCTTATCTTCATTTCATTTCATGTCTTTTGTCTCTAGAGGCACATGTGTCTTGGGAGAGACTCATAAATATATAAGTTGACATTTTTGATTATTGTTATAGCATTGAAATAGCTTATAACTTTTTAAGTGATTAAAAAATCAAAATTTCTTAGGAGGTCTGAAAATCATATTTTTAACAACTGGTGTCTGTTGTTATCCAGGATGATGCTGAACCCAAGGGATGCCAATGTCCTTCTCTGAAAAATTAATTCTAAGATCAAACACTGAAGGGGACATAAGGTACTACTGTGAACACAGAAGCTCTGCTGCTTTAAGAAACAAACTTCTCCCAACTTGTTACTCAGAGGAGGCACTCCCACCACTACTCTTCTCGGCCTCCTACACAAAATTCCTTAAGAGCGTGGGGTCTGCTGAGGACTCTTCTGCTCCACCTTTGGGGTATCTATTCTTCTTGGGAGCCAATGTTCCTCTGACAGCGGTTGCCATCATCCTCCACCTCAGCACTGGCACAGATTTTTCAACTCTGGCTACAGGTTAGAATCACCAGGGAAGGTTTCATAAAATGTCCATAGCTGTCTCTACCTTCAGAAAATCTTGCTTACACAGCCTAGTAATTCTGGCTTCTGCTGAACACGGCCTTAAAAGGCTCTGTGCTCGGGGGTGGGGTGGGAGGGATGGGGTGAATGGATGATAGAAACTGGGGAGGGTATGTGCTCTGGTAAGCGCTGTGAATTGTGCAAGACTGTTGAATCTCAGGTCTGTACCTCTGAAACAAATAATGCAATATATGTTAAGAAAAAAAAAAAAAGAAGAAGATAGCAGGAGGGGAAGAATGAAGGGGGGGAATTGGAGGGGGAGATGAACCATGAGAGACGATGGACTCTGAAAAACAAACTGAGGGTTCTAGAAGGGAGGGGGGTGGGGGGATGGGTTAGCCTGGTGATGGGTATTAAAGCGGGCACGTTCTGCATGGAGCACTGGGTGTTATGCACAAACAATGAACACTACATCAAAAACTAATGATGTAATGTATGGTGATTAACATAACAATAAAAAAATTAAAAAAAAAAGGCGCTGTGCTCTGCAGTTGCCTGCAGACTGCTGGCTTGGTTAACACCCAGGGAAAAAGTCCCTATCCAGCTGCATCTCCCGATGCACTCCGGGGCTAGGCACATTCTGTTTTTGTCCTAGCTTTTACTACTAGAAAGAGAGTTGTCAGTTTGAAGTATTTCATCTAGTTTTGCTGTTCCAATGAAGCATCTCCAAATTAATATTAAGAAAACCAACAACTACTGGGGCGCCTGGGTGGCTCAGTTGGTTAAGCGACTGCCTTCGGCTCAGGTCATGATCCTGGAGTCCCGGGATCGAGTCCCGCATCGGGCTCCCTGCTCAGCAGGGAGTCTGCTTCTCCCTCTGACCCTCCTCCCCTCATGCTCTCTGTCTCTCATTCTCTCTGTCTCAAATAAATAAATAAAATCTTAAAAAAAAAAAAGAAAACCAACAACTACTTTATTTTTTTTTCAAGGTATGGAAGAAAATTTATTTAGCCTTGTGAGGCTTTACTTTCACAATAATACATACCCTTGGTACTGTAAGACCCTATTAAAGTTTCACAAATTGCCTTAATAAGGTAAATATTTAGGTTGATTTTATGAGACTTTCAGACATTAAGTTTGAGAAAGTTAGTGGTTTCCAGAATTTGCACAGATGATGACAATCAAAACAAATAAAATAAAGAATAAAGTAAAATAAAGAATAAAACTTTCTTAATACCCCTAATAACATAGTAAGTTGCAATTTCTAATCAAACACCTATTTCTAGGTTATATTCATTTTGATCTCTTATTTTCCATTTTACTCTGGTAT
The DNA here is from genome assembly GCF_011800145.1 of Mirounga leonina. Lineage (NCBI taxonomy): Eukaryota > Metazoa > Chordata > Mammalia > Carnivora > Phocidae > Mirounga > Mirounga leonina. The sequence goes on from NW_023270466.1 coordinate 7,787,916, forward strand.
TTTCTTCTGAATATAGGTTACAAATAATCTTTTGTATTAACTCCTGGTTTTAATACCACAAAGTCACCTGTTTTAACTTGACTATATTTTTATCACTTAGTGTAGGATACACTTTTTAAACTAGTTATACTCCAGTAACTTTGTGAATGAAAAAAGGGGAAGAAAACTAAGAACAAATAATGGAGTCATTCTTTCACTGATCCTCATCCAATTTCAGGAAAATCACTTTCCAAAAGCAGCAATTCTAATAAATCTTTCCATGTCTAAAAAGAAACTGAAACAAAAGGGAAATCATGGGAAACCTGTGATAGTTTACTAGATATTATGTGCTTTTAGTAGCTCAACACTGGTAATACTTGATAATCAAGAGTAAATTAATAGGCTAACATTTAAAAGTGTATACTTTAATAAGCATATAAACAATTAGGTAAGCTTGTGGAGAAGCTGACCAAGATACATATATTAGGAGATACAATTGTCCATCTAAATTTTCTAGATTTTTTTTTTTTTGCAGAGTATTTATTCAAGTTGTTTACTATATAATTTCTCCTATGCCATTTTGGAAGTCCTTTATTGTAAAGACTAGTCTTTTGTCTGATGACAAACAGCAGCCACACTGTCAGTGATTATTCTGGACCTCCAGGTTGGATAAATTAAATTTCTTCTTTTTTTTTTTTTTTAAAGATTTTATTAGTTTATTTGACAGAGAGAGAGACAGCGAGAAAGGGAACACAAGCAGGGGGAGTGGGAGAGGGAGAAGCAGGCTTTCTGCAGAGCAGGGAGCCCGATGCAGGGCTCAATCCCAGGACCCTGGGATCATGACGTGAGCCGAAGGCAGACGCTTAACGACTGAGCCACCCAGGTGCCCCAAATTCAATTTCTTCTTGAGATACAAGTTTCCTTCTGTATTTCTGAGGTAATGTTTTTATTATTCCTGCAGTGTCTGGTGGACCCTGATGCATCAGCAAATCTGGGGATTTACTTCCCTTAGAATGCTGTGAAATTGAAGAAGAGTGAAGCAGTAGCCCTGTGATCTCAAAACTTCTGACACGTTAGGTTTAGGATTGCCTCTTCTGTCAGGGAACCTTATTAATGGAGTATGTGGCTTGACTACCTGAACGACCCTGCTGGCAGACGCCATCTTGCTGCCCATCATGACCCCAGCAACAACTACTTTATTTAATGAGAACTTACACTGTGCTAAAGTTTTACATGCATTTTCTTTTTCTTAGCCTTTTTGTGGTGAAATATGACACACATACAGAAAGAGTTTACGAAACAAAAATATGCATCTGAGAGAATTATCACAAAGCAAACACTCATATAAGTGTTGCCTAAATTAAAAAAGAAATACAACACTGCTAGCACTCAAGAAACTACCCAGTCCCCCCTTCTCACTAACCCCTCATTCCCCATCAAAGGTAGCCTCTACCCTGACATTTAAGGTAATCACTTCCCTCTTCCTTTTGATCATCCATCACCAAATATGCATCTCCAAATTTGAGTTTTGTCTTGCAGCTTGTGAATTTCACACCCAGGGAATCTCACAGTATGTGTTCTTTTGTGTTCAGCTTCTTTTGCTCAATATCACATTTGAGATGCATCCATATTGTTATATGCAGATGAAATTAATTTATCTTCATTGCATGAAAATAAATCCACTTACCCACTCTACTGTTGAATAGCATCTGAGCCAATTCCAGATTATGGTCATTGCAACAATGCTGCTATGAGCATTCTTGCACATATCTCCTGATGTACATGGAATTGCTGGGCTATGGGCCATGCTCATCCTTCACTTCAGTAGGCATGCTGAGCTATTTTCCTAAGTGGCTGCATTAATTCACATTCCCACACACTATACTCTCACCAACACCTGGTATTGCCAATCATCCTCTTGCTAGCTGTGCTGGTGAGTGTGTATGGCAGTCTACCATGGTTTTGCTTTGCATTTCCCAATATAGTGAGGTTGAACACCCACCTTCTTCTATGTTCATTGGCCACCTAGGTATCTTCCCCTGAAAAGTGCCTGTTCAGTTCTTTTGCTCATTTTCTCCAAATTCTCTGCTCATCTCATGATTTTCAGGATATTCTGGATGCAAGCCTTCTCTGTCATATTTGAAAAAATAACCCCTTTAGTGCAAGACCTGACTTCTCATTCTCTCAAGTAATGTACTGAGACAAACTAAGGCTCCAGTTTTAAAGCATACCATGTACATTTTCTCAAGTGATCCTTCCAAAATTCCTATAAGGTAGAATTATTGCCCCTATCCTGAGGGAGAGGAAACTTGTTCTTACAGAAGTTAGCTAACATGTCTAATAAGTGGCAGAACTGAGATTAGTTTTCAGATCTGCCTGACTCCAAAGCCCATGCACTTAATCCCCAGGTTCTACTAATAATGACTTTATATTTATGTCTTGGTCACAGTCCCAGCAAGCAGCACCTGAAAGCCAGGTTTGCAGACTTCTGTTCCTTTGTTAACCACTCTCTGAACCACTATTCCACACAAGATAGACACACATTGACTGTTGCCTGTTAGTTATTAAATATTTACTTAAATAATACTTTAATCCTGGGAAAAATCTCAGAGGGGCGCTTGGGTGGCTCAGTCGTTAAGCGACTGCCTTCAGCTCGGGTCATGATCCCAGGGTCCTGGGATCAAGTCCCGCATCAGGCTCCCTGCTCCACAGGAAGCCTGCTTCTCCCTCTCCCACTCCCCCGCTTGTGTCCCCTCTCTCGCTGTGTCTCTCTCTGTAAAATAAATAAATAAAATCTAAAAAAAAAAATCTCAGAAAAGAATTGTTATCAGGCCACACTTGGTAAAAAGTTAGCTCTAGTTAACCTCTTTTACTTTTTTAACAAAGTTTTAACACTTAGTCCCAAGCATGACTGCATGTTCTCCCAATCATAAGCATGACAGGGGAAAGATCAATCATAAGAATTCAAGTGACATCTTCTGGACCCCCCACCTGTCCACTCAGCAATGTAGGGTCCCTGCCCTGTGCTGCATTTGGGGGAACTTAACTGAGTGCGTGTGGGCTAAGTTGGCCGGTAGAAGAAACAAGAGTGATGTCAGACTCATGGTGTTTCATCCTATGTTCAATGTATATCAAATACAGGACAGTGGAAAATAGAGGGATAGAAAAGGAATACCTGGCAAATGCCAACCAAAGAAAGCTGAGTGGAAATATTAATATTAATATTAGAATAACTGTGATTTCTTTGTTACAGACAGCAAGCATTTCCAACCCCATCTGCCAGCCACATTGCTCAGCTGTGGCACTCACCCAGAGGATGAGTCCTTGCACTCTGATTCATTATGAGAAAGTTAAAGGTTCTTCCCTTCTGCTTCTGGGTAAAGAAGGGCAATGCCCGGCTGTGACCTGGACACTCTCCTAGTGTGAGGCCAAGGAAAGAAGGTTCAGCTTTGACTTGATCATGAGGTGTTGCTATTGATTGTTTTGCACTGAGACTAGCTTCTTTTAAGACCTGGAGCTATTCACAGCTGTGTTTATGACCAAATCTTCAGAGTCAGATAGATCGTGTGTTAAAAAAGAGGCAACAAGGTGCCTGGGTGGCTCAGATGGTTAAGCGTCTGCCTTCGGCTCAGGTCATGATCCCAGGGTCCTGGGATCGAGTCCCACATCGGGCGCCCCGCTCAGCGGGGAGCCTGCTTCTCCCTCTGACCCTCTCCCCTCTCATGCTGTTTCTCTCTCGCTCACTCTCTAAAAAATACATAAAATCTTAAAAAAAAAAAAAGAGGCAACAAGCCCAAAATGAAGGAATTTGCCCCCCACCCCCCTCCAGCAAACAGCAAACCAAGACTTAATTATAGTTTCAACCTATCCCAGGAGTGTGACCTTTTAATAGTCAATCTGATATTTCCTCATCGGCACTTGTGAGGTAATCTGCATGATACAAACCCTGCTGTGCCCTTCCTCCCCAAGAATCATCCAGGCCAGAAACAATCCTTATGTTTCTTTTGCTAATAACTTCCTTGCCCCCTCCTCCTTCCTATAAAAAACCTTCCATTTGTACAACTCTTCCAGCATCTTTGTACTTGCTAGATGGAATGCTGCCCAATTCATGAATCACTTAAGAAAGCCAATTAGGTCTTCAAATTCACTTGGTTGAATTTTGTTTTTTAACAGTCTTATATCTGGAGGGAGGAGAGGCACTTGTTGGTTGACCTGGAAACAGAGATGGATCAGCCTGAAGGCTCCACCACTGGTAGAAGGATGCCTGACTGGGACAGATGTCCAGGAGGAGGCACTGTGGGGCATTGCTTGGTGAACCCTCTTGGCAACACAGGGTGCCTGCAAAGAAATGAATTCTGCAGAAAAAGGTTAGTTGCTTGGTCTAAAATGTTCAGCTTGCTCTTCCTTTCCCTCTTAATTAGAGAAAGAGGCAAAAAGAATAAGAGTTACAGATAAACTGGAGAGAGGGAGGGAAAGAATCAATGTTTAAAATGTTTTTCCTTGTCTCTAACACTGGGCCTCCTTTTGTGACTCACTCAACTCCCTGCACCATGGGGCCTCTGGGTAGGGCCTCTGCGGGAGCCTTCCTTCGCACTGTATTCCTCAGAACACTTGAACTGGGTATATGCTGCTATTTGAATTTTTAATATACTGAAATACATGTGCAACTGTCCAACACCTGTTTTATGTTCTAGAGTGACTAGGACACTTTCACAGACATGGATCAGCTGAGAGCAATGGGGTAAACTTCCTGTCCTTGCTCTGGGGCAGGGGTCCCAAACCTCTGCTGTTCCAATACCAGGGACACAAGTTTTTTTTGTTTTTGTTTTGTTTTGTTTTTAAAGATTTTATTTATTTATTTGAGAGAGAGAAATGAGAGAGAGAGAGCATGAGACGGGGGAGGGTCAAAGGGAGAAGCAGACTCCCTGCTGAGCAGGGAGCCTGATGCGGGACTTGAGCTATGCACCATCTGTTTTGTTATTTGTTTACGTAGGAATGGGGCGCCTGGGTGGCTCAGTGGTTAAGCGGCTGCCTTCAGCTCAGGTCATGATCCAGTGGTTAAGCGTCTGCCTTCGGCTCAGGTCATGATCCCGGGGTCCTGGGATCGAGCCCCTCATTGGGCTTCCTGCTCAGCAGGAAGCCTGCTTCTCCCTCTCCCACTCCCCCTGCTTGTGTTCCCTCTCTTGCTGTGTCTCTCTCTGTCAAATAAATGAATAAAATCTTTAAAAAAAAAAAAAAAAAGGAAAGACATTAGGGTTCCAAGCCGATGGCCAAGAAAGAATTCTTGAGATGTCTTTGGTGCAAAAAAGCGGTTTTTTTAAAGCATGGGGACAGGACCCGTGGGCAGAAAGAGCTGTTTTGGGGTCATGAGGAGTGGCCCACTATATATTTCAAGTTGGGAGGGGGTTAAGGATAGCATAAGTCTCTAAGGAATTTTGGAAGCAAGGTTTCCAGGACCTTGAGGGGGCTAACTATTATTAGGAAAATGTCATTTATTACCGTCTAATAAAACCTTAGTCATGAGACCCTTCAGATGTATATCGGTGAGCCATATGCTTGGGGGATGATTGCCAACATGTATCTTGGGGGGTAGGAGATAAAAGAAGTTTCCAAAAGAATTTTTATATGTTAAAGTAGGCTTACAGGATCCTGGTGGGGGGCAGGGGTGGTGGTCGGTCTAGGATTTCCTTTTGCCCTTAGCAAAGTGTCAACATCCAGGCAGTTGAGTGCCTAGAAGAATGTCACTCTGCCTGTTTCAAGGACTTGTTAATGGGCTGTAAGTAGTAAAGAAATTTAATAGTTTTTCTTTTGTTTCTCATATCATTTACTATTTTAAAAAATATACTCTCCTTGTTAATTAATTGAATGTAAATAAAATTAAAAATACACTTTTACTTAAGTAAATGCATTTTTTATTAAAAAAAAACCTTTATACTTCTCAGATTTTACCAGTATATAAGTATGTGTACACATCTATTAAGCATTTTTAAAAAGCCTTTGACCACCATTGGTCTGATAGCCACATAGAAGGTACTGGTGAAAAAAACCCAAAAACCTGAAAAGACTGGTTACCAATTGCAATCAAGAGACCAAGGATACTGAAAACTGCACCTGGGGATGAACAGGGTTTTTATTTTATTTTATTATTATTTTTTTAAATTTTATTTTATTTTATTATGTTATGTTAGTCATCATACAATACATCATTAGTTTTTGATGTAGTGTTCCATGATTCATTGTCTTTGAATAACACCCAGTGCTCAATGCAATACGTTCCCTCCTTAATACCCATCACCAAGCTAACCCATCCCCCCACCCCCCTCCCCTCTAAAACCCTCAGTTTGTTTCTCAGAGTCCACAGTCTCTCATGGTTCGTCTCCCCCTCCGATTCCACCCCCCTCATTTTTCCCTTCCTTCTCCTAATGTCCTCCATGCTGTTCCTTATGTTCCACAAATGAGTGAAACCATATGATAATTGACTTTCTCTGCTTGACTTATTTCACTTAGCATAATCTCCTCCAGTCCCATCCATGTTGATGTAAAAGTTGGGTATTCATCCTTTCTGATGGCTGAGTAATATTCCATTATATATATGGACCACATCTTCTTTATCCATTCATCTGTTGAAGGGTATCTTGGCTCTTTCCACAGTTTGGCTATTACGGACATTGCTTTTATGAACATTGGGGTGCATATGGCCCTTCTTTTCACTACATCTGTGTCTTTGGGGTAAATACCCAGGAGTGCAATTGCTAGGTCATATTTTTGATTTTTTGAGGCACCTCCACATTGTTTTCCAAAGTGGCTGTACCCACTTACATTTCCACCAACAGTGTAAGAGGGTTCTCCTTTCTCCACAACCTCTCCAACATTTGTTGTTTCTTGCCTTGTCAATTTTTGCCATTCTAACTGGTGTAAGGTGGTATCTCAATGTGGTTTTGATTTGAATTTCCCTGATGGCTAATGATGATGAACATTTTTTCATGTGTCTGTTAGCCATTTGTATGTCTTCTTTGGAGAAGTGTCTGTTCATGTCTTCTGCCCCTTTTTGACTTGATTATTTGTTTTACGGGTGTTGAATTTGAGGAGCTCTTTATAGATCTTGGGTATCAGCCCTTTGTCTGTAGTGTCATGTGCAAATATCTTCTCCCATTCTGTGGGTTGCCTCTTTGTTTTGTTGACTGTTTCCTTTGTTGTGCAGAAGCTTTTTATCCTGATGAAGTCCCAAAAGTTCATTTTCCCTTTTGTTTCACTTGCCTTTGGAGATGTATTTTGAAACAAGTTGCTGTGGCTGATGTCGAAGAGGTTACTGCTTACGTTCTCCTCTAGAATTTTGTTGGATTCCTGTCTCACATTGAGGTCTTCCATCCATTTTGAGTTTATCTTTGTGTATGGTGTTAGAGAATGGTTGACTTTCATTCTTCTGCATGTGGCTGTCCTATTTTCCCAGCACCATTTATTGAAGAGACTGTCTTTTTTCCATTGCATATTTTTTCCTGCTTTGTCGAAGATTATTTGACCAAAGAGTTGAGGATCCATATCTGGGCTCTCTATTCTGTTCCATCGGTCTGTATGTCTGTTTTTGTGCCAGTACTATGCTGTCTTGGTGATCATGGCTTTGTAATATAGCTTGAAATCAGGCAACGTGATGCCCCCAGCTTTGTTTTTCTTTTTCAACATTTCCTTGGCGATTCGGGGTCTTTTCTGATTCCATACAAATTTTAGGATTGTGTGTTCCAGCACTTTGAAAAATGTCATTGGAATTTTGATCAGGACGGTGTTGAAGGTATAGATTGCTCTAGGTAGCATAGACATTTTAACAATGTTTACTCTTCCGATCCATAAGCATGGAATGTTTTTCCATCTTTTTGTCTTCTTCCATTTCTTTCATGAGTGTTTTGTAGTTCCTAGAGTATAGATCCTTTACCCCTTTGGTTAGGTTTATTCAAGGTATCTTATGTTTTTTGGTGCTATTGTAAATGGAATCATTTCTTTAATTTCTCTTTCTACAGTTGCATTGTTAGTGTATAAGAAAGCAACTGAATTCTGTGCATTGATTTTGTATCCTGTTACATTACTAAATTGCTGTATGAGTTCTAGTAATTTAGGGGGGAGTCTTTTGGGTTTTCCACATAAAGTATCATGTCATCTGTGAAAAGAGAGAGTTTGACTTCTTCTTTGCTAATTTGAATACCTTTTTATTTCTTTTTGTTGTCTGATTGCTGTTGCTAGGTCTTCTAATACTATGTTGAACAATAGTGGCAAGAGTGGGCATCCTTGTCGTGTTCCTGATCTTAAGGGAAAGGCTCTCAGCTTTTCCCCATTGAGGATGATATTCACTGTGGGCTTTTCATAGATGGATTTTATAAACTTGAGGAATATTCCCTATACTCTGAAGAGTTTTAATCAGGAAAGGATGCTGTATTTTGTCAAATGCTTTTTCTGCATCAATTGAGAGGACCATATGGTTCTTCTCTGTCCTCTTATTAACGTGTTCTATCAAACTGATTGATTTGCAAATGTTGAACCACCCTTGCATCCTGGGAATAAATCCCACTTGGTCATGGTGGATGATCCTTTTAATGTATTGTTGGATCTTATTAGCTAGGATTTTGTTGAGGATTTTGGAATCCATATTAATCAGGGATATCGGTCTGAAATTCTCCTTTTTGATGGGATCTTTGCCTGGTTTGGGAATTAAGGTGATGTTGGCCTCATAGAATGAGTCTGGAAGCTTTCCTGCTGTTTCCATTTTTTGAAACAGCTTCAGGAGAATAGGTATTATTTCTTCTTTGAATGTTTGGTAGAATTCCCCAGGGAATCCATCAGGCCCTGGACTCGTTTTTTGGGAGGTTTTTGATCACTGCTTCAGTCTCGTTCCTGGTTATTGGCCTATTCAGGTTGTCAATTTCTTCCTGTTTCAGTCTTAGTAGTTTATGGGTTTCTAGGAAGGCATCCATTTCTTCCAGGTTGCTCAGTTTATTGGCATATAGCTGTTGATAATAATTTCTGATAATTGTTTCTATTTCCTTGGTGTCAGTCGTGATCTCTCCTCTTTCATTCATAATTTTATTAATTTGGGTCCTTTCTCTTTTCTTTTGGATAAATATAGCCAGTGGTTTATCGATCTTATTAATTCTTTCAAAGAACCAGCTTCTAGTTTCGTTGATCTGATCTACTGTGTTTCTGGTTTCTAATTCATTGATCGCTGCTCTAATCTTAATTATTTATTTTCTAATGCATGGCTTAGGCATCGTTTGTTGCTTTTTCTCTAGTTATTTAAGGTGTAGAGTTAGTTGGTGAATTCGCGATTTTTCTATTTTTTTGAGTGAGTCTTGGATGGCTATGTATTTCCCCCTTAGGACTGCCTTTGCAGTATCCCATAGGTTTTGGACCAATGTGTTTTCATTCTCATTGGTTTCCATGAACTGTTTAAGTTCTTCTTTGATTTCCTGGTTGACCCAAATATTCTTGAACAGAGCAGTCTTTAGCTTCCAAGGATTTGAATTTCTTCCAAATTTTTCTTGTGATTGAGTTCCAGTTTTAAAGCTTTATGGTCTGAGAATATGCAGGGAATAATCTCAATCTTTTGGTATTGGTTGAGACCTGATTTGTGACCTAGTATTGTGGAATATTCTGGAGACAGTTCCATGTGTGCTCGAGAAGAATTAGTATTCTGTTGTTTTGGGGTGGAATGTTCTGTATATATCTATGAGGTCCATCTGGCCCAGTGTGTCATTCAAAGCTCTTGTTTCTGTTGATTTTCTGCTTAGATGATCTGTCTATTCCTGAGAGTGGAGTTTTGAGGTCTCCTACAATTAACATATTATTATCAATATGACTCTTTATTTTGGTTAACAGTTGGCTTATGTAGTTGGCTGCTCCCATGTTGGGGGTGTACATATTTACAATTGTTAGATCTTGTTGGACAAACCCTTTAAGAATGATATAGTGTCCTTATGTGTCTCTAACTACAGTCTTTAGCTTAAAATCTAATTTGTCTGATATAAGAATTGCTACCCCAGCTTTCTTTTGAGGTCTGTTGTCATGGAAGATTGATCTCCATCCCTTTACTTCCAGTCTGGATGTATCTTTAGGTTCAAAATGGGTCCCTAGTAGACAGCGTATGGATGGGTCCTGTCTTTTTATCCAATATGCAACCCTGTGCCATTTTATGGGAGCATTAGGCCATTCACATTGGAGTGATTATTGAAAGATATGAATTTATTGTTATCATGTTGCCTGTGAAGTCCTTGTTTTTATAGATGGTCTCTGTAAATTTCTTTTTTATATCACTCTTGGGGTCTTTCTCTTTTTATAGAACCCCCTTAATATTTTTTGCAAGGCCAGTTTAGTGGTCATATATTCTTTCAGTTTCTGCCAGTCTTGGAAGCTCTGCATCTCTCCATCCATTCTAAATGACAGCCTTGCCAGATAAAGTATTCTTGGCTGCATGTTCTTCTCATTCGGTACCCTGAATATGCCTTGCCAGGCCTTTCTGGCTTGCCAGGTCTCTGTAGATAGGTTTGACGTTATTCTGATGTTCCTCTCTCTGTACGTAAGGAACCTCTTCCCCCTAACTGCCCTTAAGATGGTTTCCTTGGTTCTAAGATTTGCAAGTTTTACTATTACATGCCAGGGCATTGGTCTGTTTTCCTTGATCTTGGGAGGGGTCCTGTCTGTATCTAGGACACGAATGTTTGTTTCATTCCCCAGATTAGGGAAGTTCTCAGCTACGATTTGCTCAAATATGTCTTCTAGTCTTCTCTCTCTCTCTCCACCCCCTCAGGGATTCCAATAATTCTGACATTGGAACGTTTCATGGCATCACTTATTTCTCTAATTCTGTTTTCTTGGATTTTTTTTTTAAGTTTTTATTTATTTATTTGACAGAGAGAGACACAGTGAAAGAGGGAACATAAGTGGGGGGAGTGGAAGAGGGAGAAGCAGGGAGCCCAATGTGGTGCTCGATACCAGGACCCCGGGACCATGATCCGAGCTGAAGGCAGATGCTTAATGACTCAGACACCCAGGAGCCCCCTCTTTTCATGGATTTTAAGCTGTTTTTCCCAGGCTTCCTCTTTTTCCTTCTTTTCTATCAATTTGTCTTCTAGATCACTAATTCATTCTTTTGCCTCATTTACCCTAGCTGTTAGAGTATCTAGATTATATTGGATCTCATTGAGAGCATTTTTAAGTTCTGCCAGTTCAGCTTTCATTTCTGCCCTTAGAGACTCTATGTTGCCATTAATCAATTTCTCTTCTAGCTATCATCTTCATAACTGTTACCCTGAAGACCATCATCTTGGTTATATCTATAGCCATTTGTAAATCTGTGGCAGAAGTCACAGTCTCAGAGTCTTTCCTATTTTGGGGGTTCCTCCTCCTAGTCATTCTGTTGAGGGCTGGTTGAGAGAATGTACAGAGTCCAAGTTATTGACTACAACCCAAGCAAGATGCACCTGTTTTGTAGGGACCTTAGGGTTGTCAGCCTCTTGTTCTCTCAGCCTCTCTTGTGGGGAAGGGTCTGCCACACTCTTACTCAGGTAACCCCGTTTGGGCAGAGTTGCCTGCCCCCTGTAACGGGGGATTGTCTCAGTGAAAACCGGTTTTGGGGGGCTTTTGTTCTCTGGCAGCTTTCCCTGGAGACTTTCCATCTCTCTTGTCTCTTCCATCTCTTGTCTCTTCTGAGAGTCAGAGCAGAAGAGGCCATTTTCAACCCTCTGCCTCAGAACAGAGAGATAGCAGTCTGTTCTTCAGTGAGCTCTCCAGGACACACTATCTCCGTTTCTGTCTGTGCTGATAAAAATTGCAGCGTCTTGGGTTGTGCACCCCTCAGCAGCATTCCCAGTCCTCGCCTCCAGGTCGGGGCACGTCTCTGCCCTTTGTGCTTCTAAAACCACCAGCCACCCCCAGTTCGCACAGGCAGCCCTGCCGCTCCAGGTTTCAGCCCAAGGGGCTTCCCTAAAGTCCTTTCCCCACCGGTAGCAGTCTGCGAGTCTGTGTCCAGTCCCCTGTGAGGGAGGCTTTTGCACACTGGTGGTGCAGGATCCCCAAGTCTCCCTCCCCCTTCCATTTATCTTCCAATATGTGCCCCTGGAATCATGGCTCCCCACTTCATACCTCGAAACAAACTGCCTGCGATATTCTGTTTGTAGAGATCCAGATATATCTTCTTACATCTCAGGCTGATTTCATGAGTGTTCAGAGTGGTCTGGTAGATATCCAGCTCAATTCAGGGGACTGATTAGAATAGGGTCCCCTACTCCTCTGCCATCTTTTTCGTGTGCATGTGTGCCTGAACAGGGTTTTTAAGGAGCCAGTCCATATTTAGTGCCCTGGGCTTCAAGGAGGTATCTGAAGAGATGAGAATTTTCTCCTTGGGAGGAACTGTAACATATTTTGGGACCAGTCAAAAACAAAATAATGTTTAAAATACTGACTCCTTGGCAGAAGTTCACAGGAAGGGGTGTCTGATCAGTTAAGCTTACCACTTCAAGAAGTACTCTTCTGAAATGCAATGCAGTTATAAACAGCCCACCCTCTTGCCTACCTGCCTCTTCCTCTCCCAGCCCCAAGAAAGCAGGATGTATGGATCTAGAATGTTCCATATCTCCATTTACCCCAATTACTCCAGTGTGAACAATTCTAATAAAAAACTTCATCTTGAATGGCAACTTTTCTAAGACTGTAAATTCCAAAGGCACAAAAGAGAAAAGAGAAAAATATCCTGAATCAAAGTTCTGAACAAACCTCAATTGAGAAGAGCAGCCCCACTCTGGCAGATGCACTGTGACCACAGTTTACATAGGAAGAACCTCAACATGCACTAAAGCCAAGGTGACCTTGGCTCCCAGCTGATTCCTTTGATTTAATGGCTTAAATCATACCCTTCCATGGTCACCTCCTGTCAACAGGCCTCCTGTCTTAGCAGCAAGCATTAGAGCATGATTTGCTCTTTCCCCTTTGGGGTTGTACTTGGGGTATAAACACAAGTACAAATAGAATGGAGGGGACTGTACATTTGGTCAAGAAGAGAAGAGTTTTTTGATAAAGCAATAATGGAAAAAGTTCATTGTGGACTTTAATGCTAAAATGTTAATAGCTAACATTTACTGTAGACTTTTCATGCTTCAGATGCTGTTCAAACATTTTGCTGATGTAATTTTCACAGCAGCCCTAAGAAGTAGGTACTTTAGAGATGAGGGAACTGAGGCCCAGAAAGGTTAAATGACTAGCCTAAAGTCTTCAGTTTGTAAGGTGCAGCCCAGGACTCTCACCTGGCAGCTTCTGGGCTGACTGGCACCTGCAAGCTGAGACCACATGGAATGATTATAGAGTCTTGATGAATATTAGCATACTAATGAGTCTGAGAAGTTCAGCAGTAAACACTCAAAAACAAAGTTGTTTATAGTTCTTCAGCCCAGAGTTTCTCATACTTAGCTGAAAATAAGCCCTCTGCGCCCACCTTTTAAAATGAGATTATTATTCTACAGAACAATAAGGAAATAAGCAAAGCCTCTGTGGGCATTTCTGTGCAAGTTATAGGAGGAATGCCTCTTCCCAGGTGAGCTGCTGACCTGCCTGTCTCCAAGTACTCACTCCTGTCTTTGGCCAGCCAAGCTCCTGGCAATTGTCAGGCATGGGATTGGCCATGGAGGCCAGACAGCTACCAGAATCACTAAGTGCCACCTAGTCAGGGCCCTGGGGCCAGTGCCTGTATACTGGGGGCCAGGCTCAGAGAAGGACTTTTTTGCTTATTCAAGACATTTTTAGTTATGAGAGAGAGACAGAGACAGAGACAGAGACAGAGACAGAGACAGAGACTGCAGTGATTTAAGGGGAGGAGGGGGAAAGGGATGCATATATATCAGCTTAAGAAGTCAAAGGATCCAGGGAATAAAGTTGGCTCCAGATCCATCAGAGTCCAGGGACCAAAATAAAGTCCTGTCTCTCTCCACCTTCTCTCAGCTTTGCCTTCCTTTGTATTGGCTTCATTCTTGGACAATACTCTCCCTGTGGTGACTGACAGGAGCTCCAGGCTTTATCAGCTTTACTGCTGGCAGACCCTATAGTTCCAGCCCAGACCCTGACCCTGCCTCTCCCTGGACCCCTCAGGGTCATGGTACATCCCAGAGCCAATTTCTGGCATTTCTTTGATCAGCCACGCTTGTGTTATGGGTCTATGTGTGGTGTTAGCCCTCTCTTTGCCATGTGAAAGGTGATTTGGAGATCTGCATCACCCCTACTCCCATACAGACTGTTTTCTAAGGGAAAGGGGGAATCAACACTAGTCAAGTAAAACCAACAGCTCCACTATTGGAGGTGGGGTGAGGTGTTGCTATGAGCCAGGAGTTGTCTATTTTAGGGCTTATCCTCTGTCCGAGCAGTTCCACTTTTTAGAGTTTATCCTAAGCAGATATTTGAACAGACATGCAAAACCAAATTAAAGAAACAACAAAACCCCCAAAAAACTGAAAAACTGCCCAAGCTATCTAGATAGATAGATAGATTATACTTATTGAAATGTTGATTATTGTAGTGAAAAAGTACAAAGTCTATCAAAATAAAATTATTTAAATAAATTATTTACATCTGTTGGGGAGAATGCATTTATTATACCCTTTAAGATCCTTCTAGCTGGACTAAGAATCAAATTGACATGAACCAGATTAATAAGAGAAAATCAAAATAGTATACATGCAGGGAATCTACACAGTCATGGAAATTCCAAAGACAGTCAGGCATCATGATGTTTATTTGAGCTAAGGAGAAGGACAGGGTCCAAGGATATAAAGGGGAGGAAGACCATTAGCAGGAAGGTGAAAGAAGATGTCTGGAAAATGAAGACTGTCTAATTACATAGTTAATTAGAGGAATTAAGGGGAATCTCTCTTAACAGCTCTCATCCTGATATAGACAGGCAGCTGAGGGGGAGGTAAAGAGGTTTTCCCAAATCTGCTGCATTTGATTGCTTTTATTTATTTAATATTTATTTATTTATTTATTTATTTATTTATTTATTTATTTATTTATTTATTTTAGTTTCAAAGGTAGAATTTAATGATTCATCAGTTGCATATAACACCCAGTGCTCATTATATAAAGTGCCCTCCTTAATGCCCATCACCCAATTATTCTTTGCCCTCACCCACCTATCCTCCAGCAACCCTCAGTTTGTTCCCTAGTTAAGAGTCTCTTATGGTTTGCCCCCCTCTCTGTTTTTATCTTATTTTATTTTTCCTTCCCTTCTCCTATGTTCATCTGTTTCTTAAATCCCACATGTGAGTTAAATCATATGGCATTCGTCTTTCTCTGACTGACTTATTTTGCTTAGCATAATACCCTTTAGTTCCATCCACATCATTATAAATGGCAAGACTTCATTCTTTTTGATGGCTGAGTAATATTCCATTATATGTATATGTGTATGTGTGTGTGTATATATATATAACCTCTCTTTATCCATTCGTCTGTGGATGGACACTTGGACTTTTTCCATATTTTGATTATTGTGGACATTGCTGCTATAAACATTGGGGTGCATGTGCCCCTTCAAATCACTATGTTTGTATCCTTTGGATAAATACCTAGTAATATAGTTGCTGTGTTGTAAGGTAGTTATATTTTTAACTTTTTGAGGAAACTCCATACTGTTTTCCAGAGTGGCTGCACCAGTTTGCATTCCCACAACAGTGTAAGACATTTCCCCTCTGCATCCTTGCCAAGAGCTGTTGTTTCCTGAGTAGTTCATTTTAGCTCCTCTGAGGGGTGTGAGGTAGTAACTGATTGTGGTTTTGATTTGTATTTCCCTGCTGCTTCATGATGTTGAGCATTTTTTTAAAGATTTTATTTATTTATTTGAGAGAGAGAATGAGAGAGAGAGAGAGAGCATGAGGGGGGAGCATCAGAGGGAGAAGCAGACTCCCCGCTGAGCAGGGAGCCCGATGTGGGACTCGATCCTGGGACTCCAGGATCATGACCTGAGCCGAAGGCAGTCGCTTACCAACTGAGCCACCCAGGCGCCCCGATGTTGAGCATTTTTTTCATGTGTCTGTTTGCCATTTGTATGTATTCTCTGGAAAAATGTCTGTTCATGTCTTCTGCCCATTTCTTGACAAGATTTTTTGGGTTTGGGTGTTGACTTAGATAATTTCTTTATAGATTTTGGATACTAACCCTTTATCTGATAAGACATTTGTAAATATCTTCGCCCATTCTGTATGTTGCCTTTAGTTTTGTTGACTGTTTCCTCTGCTGTGCAAAAGCTTTTTATCCTGATGAAGTCCCAATAGTTATTTTTTGCTTTTGTTTCCCTTGCCTTTGGAGACATGTCTAGCAAGAAGTTGCTGCAGCTAAGAACAAAGAGGTTGCTGCCTGTGTTCTCCTCTAAGATTTTGATGGATTCCTATCTCACATTTAGGTCTTTCATCCACTTTGAATTTATTTTTTTGTATGGTGTAAGAAAGTGGTCCAGTATCATTCTTCTACACGTGGCTGCCCAGTTTTCCCAACACCATTTGTTGATGACTGCCTATTTTCCATTGGATAGTCTTTCCTGATTTATTGAAGATTAGTTGACCATAGAGTTGAGGGTTCATTTCTGGGTTCTCTATTCTGTTCCATTGATCTATGTGTCTGTTTTTGTGCCAATACAATGCTGTCTTGATGTTCACAGCTTTGTAATGTAGCTTGAAGTCAGGCATTGTGATGCCCCCAGCTTTAGTTTTCTTTTTCAACATTCCTTTGGCTATTCAGTGTCTTTTGTGGTTCCATACAAATTTTAGGATTGTTTGTTCTAGCTCTATGAAAAATGTCGATGATATTTTGATAGGGATTGTATTGAATGTGTAGATTGCTTTGGTAGCATAGACATTTTAACAATAATTATTTTTCCATCCATGAGCATGGAATGCTTTTCCATTTTTTGTGTGTGTGTCATCCTAAATTTCTTTTATAGGTCTTCTATAGTTTTCAGAATATAGATCTCTTAACTTTTTGGTTAGGTTCGTTCCTAGGTATCTTATGGTTTTGGGTGCAATTCTAAATGGGATCAATTCCTTGATTTCTCTTTCTTCTGGCTCAGTGTATACATATGCAACTGACCTCTGTGTGTTGATTTTGTATCCTGCCACTTTGTTGAATTCCTGTATCACTTCTGTCAATTTTGGGGTGGAATGTTGTGGATTTTCTACCTAGCGTATCATGTCGTCTGTGAAGAATGAGAGTTTCACTTCTTTGCCAATTTGAATGATTTTATTTCTTTTTGTTGTCTGACTGCTGAGGCTAGGACTTCTAGTACTATGTTGAACAACGGTGGTGAGAGTGGACATCCCTGTCGTGTTCCTGACCTTAGGGGGAAAGCTCTCAGTTTTTCCCCATTGAGGATGATATTCACTGTGGTTTTTTCATAGATGGCTTTTATGATATTGAGGTATGTTCCCTCTATCCCTACTTTGTTGAGGGTTTTTATCAAGAAAGGATGCTCTATTTTGTCAGATGCTTTTTCTGCATCTATTGAGAGGATCATATGGTTCTTGTCCTTTCTTTTATTAATGTGATGTATCACATTGATTTGTGGATGTTGAACCACACTAGCAGCCCAGAAATAAATCCCACTAGGTCATGGTGAATAATATACTTTTGGATCCTATTGGCTAGTATCTTGGTGAGTATTTTGGCATCCATGTTCATCAGGGATATTCATCTGTAATTCTCCTTTTTAATGGGGTATTTGTCTCGTTTGGGGATCAAGGTAATATAGGCCTCATAGAATAAGTTTGGAAGTTTTCCTTCCATTTCCATTTCTTGAAACAGTTTCAGAAGAATAGGTGTTAGTTCTTCTTTAAATGTTTGGTAGAATTCTGCTGGGAAGCCATCCAGCCCTGGACTCTTGCTTATTGGGAGATTTTTGATTATTGATTCAATTTCTTTACTGGTTATGGGTCTGTTCAGCTTTTTTTTTTTTTTTTCCTATTTCAGTTTTGGTCATTTATATGTTTCTAGGAATGAATCCATTTCTTCCAGATTGCCTAATTTGTTGGCATATAATTCCTCATAATATTCTCTTATAATTGTTTGTATTTCTTTGGTGTTGGTTGTGATCTCTCCTCTTTCATTCATGATTTTATTTATTTGGGTCCTTTCTCTTTTCTTTTTGATAAGTCTGGCTAAGGACTTATTGATCTTCTGCTTATATGCTCTGTCCATTTCTGTGAGTGGGGAGTTAAAGTCCCATAGTATTATTCTATTATTTATTTTTTACTTTTTTTAATTATGTTATGTTAATCACCATACATAATTAGTTTTTGATGTAGTGTTCCATGATTCATTGTTTGCGTATAACACCCAGTGCTCCATTCAATACATGCCCTCTTTGATACCCATCACCAGGCTAAACCATCCCCCCACCCCCTCCCCTCTAGAACCCTCAGTTTGTTTCTCAGAATCCATAGTCTCTCATGGTTCATCTCCACCTCTGATTTCCCCCCTTCATTATTCCCTTCCTACTATCTTCTTTTTTTTCTTGTTAACATATGATGTATTATTTGTTTCAGAGGTACAGGTCTGTGATTCAACAGTCTTACACAATTCAGAGCACTGACCATAGCACATACCCTCCCCAATGTCTATCACCCAGCCACCCCATCCCTCCCACCCCCCAACACTCCAGCAAACCCCAGTTTATTTCCTGAGATTAAGAATTCCTCATATCAGTGAGAATATATGATACACGTCATTCTCTGATTTACTTATTATGCTCAGCATAATACCCTCCAATTCCATCCATGTCGTTGCAAATGGCAAGATTTCATTGCTTTTGATGGCTGCATAATATTCCATTGTATATATATACCACATCTTCTTTATCCATTCCTCTGTCGTTGGACATCTTGGCTCTTTCCATAGTTTGGCTAATGTGGACATTGCTGCTATGAACATCAGGGTGCAGGTACCCCTTCAGATCACTACGTTTGTATCTTTGGGGTAAATACCCAGTTGTGCAATTGCTGGGTCGTATGGTAGCTCTACTTTCAACTTTTTGAGGAACCTCCATACTGTTTTCCAGAGTGGCTGTACCGGCTTGCATTCCCACCAACAGTGTAGGAGAGTTCACCTTTCTCCGCATCCCTGCCAACATCTGTTTCCTGACTTGTTAATGTTAGCCTTCTGACTGGTGTGAAGTGGTATCTCAATGAGGTTTTGATTTGGACTGCCCTAATGCCGAGCAATGTTGAGCACTTTTTCATGTGTCTGTTGGCCATTTGGATGTCTTCTTTGGAAAAATGTCTGTTCATGTCTTCTGCCCATTACTTGATTGGATTATTTGTTCTTTGGATGTTGAGTTTGATAAGTTCTATATAGATTTTGAATACAAGCCCTTTATCTGATATGTCATTTGCAAATATCTTCTCCTATTCTGTCAGTTGTCTTTTGGTTTTGTTGACTGTTCCTTTCACTGTGCAAAAGCTTTTTATCTTGATGAAGTCCCAATAGTTCATTTTTGCCCTTGCTTCCCTTGCCTTTGGTGATGTTTCTGGGAAGAAGTTGCTGCAGTTGAGGTTGAAGAGGTTGCTGCCTGTGTTTTCCTTTAGTATTTTGATGGACTCCTGTCTCACATTTAGGTCTTTCAACCATTTGGAGTCTATTTTTGTGTGTGGTGTAATGGTCCAGTTTCATTCTTCTGCATGTGGCTGTCCAATTTTCCCAACACCATTTGTTGAAGAGACTGTCTTTGTTCCATTGGACGTTCTTTCCTGCTTTGTCGAAGATGAGTTGACCATAAAGTTGAGGGTCCATTTCTGGGCTCTCTCTTCTGTTCCATTGATCTATGTGTCTGTTTCTGTGCCAGTAC
This sequence comes from Mirounga leonina, assembly GCF_011800145.1. Lineage (NCBI taxonomy): Eukaryota > Metazoa > Chordata > Mammalia > Carnivora > Phocidae > Mirounga > Mirounga leonina. The sequence goes on from NW_023270466.1 coordinate 7,807,750, forward strand.
CATGCTGTCTTGATGATGACAGCTTTGTAATAGAGCTTCAAGTCCGGAATTGTGATGCCGCCAGCTTTGCTTTTCTTTTTCAACATTCCTCTGGCTATTCAGGGTCTTTTCTGGTTCCATACAAATTTTAGGATTATTTGTTCCATTTCTTTCAAAAAAGTGGATGGTATTTTGATAGGGATTGCATTAAATGTGTAGATTGCTCTAGGTAGCATTGACATCCTCACAATATTTGTTCTTCTAATCCATGAGCGTGGAACATTTTTCCATTTCTTTGTGTCTTCCTCAATTTCTTTCATGAGTATTTTATAGTTTTCTGAGTACAGATTCTTTGCCTCTTTGGTTAGATTTATTCCTAGGTATCTGGTGGTTTTGGGTGCAATTGTAAATGGGATCGACTCCTTAATTTCTCTTTTTTCTGTGTTTTCAGTGGTGTATAGGAATGCCACTGATTTCTGTGCATTGATTTTATATCCTGCCACTTTACTGAATTCTTGTATGAGTTCTAGCAGTTTTGGGATGGAGTCTTTTGGGTTTTCCACATAAAGTATCATATCATCTGCAAAGAGTGAGAGTTTGACTTCTTCTTTGCTGATTTGGATGCCTTTTATTTCTTTTTGTTGTCTGATTGCCATGGCTAGGACTTGTAGTACTATGTTGAATAGCACTGGTGATAGTGGACAACCCTGCTGCATTCCTGACCTTAGGGGGAAAGCTCTCAGTTTTTCCCCATTGAGAATGATATTTGCTGTGGGTTTTTCATAGATGGCTTTTATGATATTGAGGTATGGACCCTCTATCCCTATACGCTAAAGAGTTTTAATCAAGAAAGGATGCTGTACTTTGTGAAATGCTTTTTCTGCATCTATTGAGAGGATCATATGGTTTTTGTTCTTTCTTTTATTAATGTCTTGTATCACATTGATTGATTTGTGGATGTTGAACTAACCTTGCAGCCCAGGAATAAATCCCACTCGGTTGTGGTGAATAATTCTTTTAATGAACTGTTGGATCCTATTGGCTAGTATTTTGGTGAGAATTTTTGCATCACGTTCATCAGGGATATTGGTCTGTAATTCTCCTTTTTGATGGGGTCTTTATCTGGGATAAAGGTAATGGTGGCCTCATAAAACGAGTTTGGAAGTTTCCTTTCATATTTATCTTTTGGAACAGTTTCAGAAGAATAGGTATTAATTCTTCTTGAAATGTTTGGTAGAATTCCCCTGGGAAGCCATCTGGCCCTGGGCTCTTGTTTGTTGGGAGATTTTTGATTACTGCTTCAATTTCCTGAGTGGTTATAGGTCTTCAGGTTTTTTATTTCTTCCTGGTTCAGTTTTGGTAGTTGATACATCTCTAGAAATGCATCCATTTCTTCCAGATTATCTAATTTGCTGGCATAGAGTTGTTCATAATATGTTCTTATAATTGTTTGTATTTCTTTGGTGTTGGTTGTGATCTCTCCTCTTTCATTCATGATTTTGTTGATTTGGGTCATTTCTCTTTTCTTTTTGAGAAGTCTAGCCAGGGGTTTATCAATCTTGTTAATTCTCTCAAAGAACCAGCTCCTAGTTTCGTTGATCTGTTCTACTGTTCTTTTGGTTTCTATTTCATTGATTTCTGCTCTGATCTTTATTATTTCTCTTCTCCTGCTGGGTTTAGGCTTTATTTGCTGTTCTTTCTCCAGCTCCTTTAGGTGTAGGGTTAGGTTGTGTATTTGAGACCTTTCTTGTGTCTTGAGAAAGGCTTGTATTGCTATATACTTTCCTCTTAGGACTGCCTTTGCTGTATCCCAAAGATTTTGAACAGTTGTGTTGTCATTTTTATTTGTTTCCATGAATTTTTTAAAATTCTTCTTTAATTTCCTGGTTGACCCATTCATTCTTTAGTAGGATGCTCTTTAGCCTCCATGTACTTGAGTTCTTTCTGACTCTCCTCTTGTGATTGAGTTCGAGTTTCAAAGCATTGTGGTCTGAAAATAGGCAGGGAATGATTCCGATCTTTTGGTACCAGTTGAGACCTGATTTGTGACCTAGGATGTGATCGATTCTGGAGAATGTTCCATGGGCACTAGAGAAGAATGTGTATTCCATTGCTTTTAGATGGAATGTTCTGAATATATCTGTGAAGTCCATTTGGTCCAGTGTGTCATTTAAAGTCTTTATTTCCTTGTTGATCTTTTGCTTAGATGATCTGTCCATTTCAGTGAGGGGGGTGTTAAAGTCCCCCACTGTTACTGTATGGTTGTCAATGTGTTTCTTTGCTTTTTTTTAGTGATTGGCTTATATGTTTGGCTGCTCCCATGTTAGAGGCATAGATATTTACAATTGTTAGATCTTCTTGTTGGATAGAATCTTTAGGTAGGATATAGTGTCCTTCCTCATCTCTTATTACAATCTTTGGTTTAAAATCTAATTTGTCTGATATAAGGATTGCCACCCCAGCTTTCTTTTGGTGTCCATTAGCATAGTAAATGGTTTTCCACCCCCTCCACTTTCAATCTGGGGGTGTCTTTGGGTCTAAAATGAGTCTCTTGCAGACAGCACATCAATGGGTCATGTTTTTTTTATCCAATCTGATAGCCTGTTTCTTTTGATTGGGGCATTTAGCCCATTTACATTCAGGGTAACTATTGAAAGATAGGAATTTAGTGCCATTTTATTGCCTGTAAGGTAACTGTATTTTCTGTGTTCATTTCTGGTCTATGTTACTTTTAGGCTCTCTCTTTGCTTAGAGGACCCCTTTCAAGATTTCTTGTAGGGCTGGTTTTATGTTTGCAAATTCCTTTAGTTTTTGTTTGTCTTGGAAGCTTTTTAACTCTCCTTCTATTTTCAATGACAGCCTAGCTGGATATAGTATTCTTGGCTGCATATTTTTCTCATTTAGTGCCCTGAATATATCATGCCAGTCCATTCTGGCCTGCCAGGTCTCTGTGGATAGGTCTGCTGCCAATCTAATGTTTCTACCATTGTAGGTTACAGATCTCTTTTCCTGAGCTGCTTTCAGGGTTTTTTCTTTGTCTCTGAGACTCGTAAGTTTTACTATTAGATGTTGGGGTGTTGACCTATTTTTATTGACTTTGAGAGGGGTTCTCTGTGCCTCCTGAATTTTGATGCCTGTTTCCTTCCCCAAAATAGGGAAGTTCTCCCTATAATTTGCTCCAATATACCTTCTGCCCCTCTCTCTTTCTTCTTCTTCTGGGATCCCAATTATTCTAATATTGTTTCTTCTTACTATATCACTTATCTCTTGAATTCTACCCTCATGATCCAGTAGTTGTTTATCTCTCTTTTTCACAGCTTCTTTATTTTCCATCATTTAATCTTCTATATCACCGATTCTCTCTTCTCCCTCATTTATCCAAGCAGTTAGAGCCTCCATTTTTTATTGCACCTCATTAATAGCCTTTTTGATTTCAACTGGTTAGATTTTGGTTCTTTTATTTCTCCAGAAAGAGTTTCTCTAATAACTTCTATGGTTTTTTCAAGCCTAGCTAGTATCTTTAAAATCATCACTCTGAACTCTAGTTCTGACACCTTACTAATGTCCATATTGATTAATTCCCTGGCAGTCGGTACTGCCTCTTGTTCTTTTTGTTGAGGTGATTTTTTCATTCTTGTCATTTTGTCTGGAGGACAATAGGTGAATGAGAGAACAAAATGCTAACAGAGTAACAACATCCCCAGAAAATATACACTAAACAAATCAGAAAAGACCTGAAACTGGGGGAAAAGAAAGGGAAAAAAAGAAAAAAGAAAAAGAAAATAAAAGATAAAAACAAACAAAAACAAAACAAAACAAAACAAAAACAGAATATGATGAAATATGATCAGGCTGGTGCATAGATCGGTGCCACACACTAGATTTTGGGTGTATTTTGGTCTGTTAGAAGAACATGCCTCCCAAAATTTTAAAGAAAGAAAAACTTATATATGTACAACAATAAGGGCTAATACGATGAAGGGATGGAATATGAATGTAAAGATAAAAATTATAAAAGATTTTATAAAAGGAATTGATAGATAAGAAGTTTGTTGAAAAAAGAAAGAAAAGGATTTAAAAAAAAAGGGAGAGAATGTGATCAGGCAGGAGACTAGAACAAAGCCATACACTAGAGATTTAGGGTATATTTTGATCTGCTAGAAGAAACTGTATCCCAAAATTTTAAAGAGAGAACAACTTATATATATATACCAAAAATAAGGGTAACTACTATGAAGGGATAGAATATAACTCTAAAAATGAAAAATAAAAAAGATTTTTTTTAAAAAGGGATTGATAAGATGTTGGTTGAAAAAAGGGAAAAGAAAAATCAAAAAAAAAAAAAGACAGTTAAAAAAATTAACTTTGAAAGACTAAAGAGTCATGGGAAAAAAGCCATGGATTCTATGTGCAGTATTCCCCTAGCGCTGGTGTTCTGCCGTTCTCATTGATGGGTAAACTTGGTCTTGGCTGGCTGTTCTGGGGGAGGGGCCTGTTGCTGTGGTTCCCAAATGTCTTTGCCAGAGGCGGAATTGCCCCGCCCTTGCCTGGTCCGGGCTAAGTAATCTGCTCGGGTTTGCTCTCGGGAGATTTTGTTCCCTGCAAGCTTTCCATACAGCTTTGGAGGAGGAGAGTGAAGATGGCGGCCTCCCAATCTCCGCCTTGGAGGAGCTGAGAACTTGGGGCCCCACTCCTCAGTGCACCCCCAGAGAAAAGCAGTCAGTCACTCCCATCTCCCCGGTCTCCAGCCTCACTCTGTGCTCACCCGGCTTGTGACTGAGCATTTCTATCTCTGGCTCACGACCCTGTGTGGAGTCTCCAAACCCAGCAGATCCCTGCGGTGCACTCCTGTGCTGCTCCTCCCCGGGGGAGGAAGGGGAGTCTCCTTGGATCTGCCGCTTGTTGGGTCCCTGCTGGAGGAGCAATGGCCCGCCTCTGCCCCAGATCATGGTTTATGGCAACCCCGAGCCGAGAGCCCACCCCTCGGCTCTGTCTCTGCAGCCGGCTTCCCTGCTCCGATACCTGGGGGCTCTGCCACACTCAGGCACCCCTGGTCTTTCTGTGACCTCGAGGGTCCTGAGACCACACTGTCCCAGCGAGGGTTCCACCCCCCGCTTAGCCACTGGAGCTACGTCCCTCAGTGGAGCCGACTTCTAAAAGTTCCGATTTTGTGCTCCATGGTTCTATCACTTGCCAGAAGCGGCCAACGGAGGCCCCTCCCCTGCCATCTATCCTCCTGAATATCGTCTCGGATTCACTTCTCCGCACGTCCTACCTTCCAGAAAGTGGTCGCTTTTCTGTTCAGAGAGTTGTTGCTATTCTTTTCTTCGATCTCCTGTTGAGTTTGTAGGTGTTCAGAATGGTTTGATCCCTATCCAGCTGAATTCCTGTGACCAGACGAAATCCAGGTCTCCTATTCCTCTGCCATCTTGTTCTTCCCCCCTGTGACCAAATATTTTTATCTCAGGCATGGGACTGAGTTTCAAGTTTCCAAATTTTATGGACTCCTGTTGTGCAGACCAATGCTGTTCCTTCCTGGGGGGAGGAGGGTTGTCTCTCATAGCATTTCTGACTTTTGGTGGGCCTCTGCCCAGAGAGTGATCATGGGATTGTGCAGTGGTTTGAAGTTTATGACATACTGAGCAGAAAGCCGGTGCCTAGACTTGCTGTTTTCAGCTAGCTTCCCTGTTCCGATGCCTGGGAACTCTGCCATACTCAGGCACCCCTGTTTTCTTGACCCTGGGGATCCTGAGACCATGCTGTCCCATCTGGGATTCCGACCTACTCTACCACTTGAGCATCTTTAAGCCAGGGACAACCCCCACTGTAGCAGATTTCTAAAAGTTTTGATTTTGTGCTCTGCTGTTTATAATACTTTGTGGTAGCCTCCTTAAGCAGGCTCCCTCCCCATGGGGTATCCTCTGATATATTGATATATTGCCTCTGATTCAAGTCTCTGCATCTCCTACCTTCCAAAAAGTGGTTGCTTTTCTATTTATTGAATTACAGCATTTCTTTTCTCAAATCTCTGATTGATTTCACAGGTGTTCAGAATGATTTGATAATTATCTAGCTGAATTCCAGGACCAGTTGAATTTAGGGTCCCCTACTCCTCCATCTTAACTCCTCCTGGGTTTGATTGCTTTTAACTCAAAATAATGTTCATGCCAAAGTGGCCCATCTTGGGGCAGCCTGCCTTTGTCCCTTACACATCCAAATACTATGCAACTGAAAAGAGATGATGTAGGTCTGTAATTATTAATTTTTGGATGTCCAAAACATATTGTTGAATGGAAAAACAACTTAATGAAAATTATTTGTGACAAGAGCCTACTTTTGAAAACCATTTATCTTTTTTAGTTTACATGAATAGGGAGATGTTTGATAGTTTTCAAAATATTAGCAGTTTATTGTTGGGTGGTGGTGGACTTTGGGTAATTTTTATAAGCTTTTTGCCTTCCTAAATTTTTACAAGCATGTATATTTTTGTAATTGGAGAAATTGCAATTATTCATTATTTTCAAAGAAAACTCATTAGTTTCTAAGCTAATATAAGATTCCTGGTATGAGAAAATCTTACTGTTTCCTTTGAATCTGTATGTTCTTAAGGAGCGTGTTGGCAAACAGATGCTGAGGGGATTGGCTGAAGCTCCTCCTTGTTCTTCTGCTCTTGCCTATGGTCATCTGGGGAGGCCTGACTCTGTGCCTCCTTTGCACTTAAGCTGTGTTTCAGTGCTCATGGTGCTTGGGGCAGTGGTCCAGCACTGAAAGTAATCCTCCAATTTATCCAGGAGTCTTTGGGTGTTGCCCATCTCATCTGATGATTAGGACAGTAGATCTTTATAACCAGTGTCTCTCTCCCTCTCCCTCCTCCTCCCCATTTAAGATGTTTCTGGCAGCAAAGCCTCCAAGTGCCATTGTGTCTCCTGGCTGAGCACACCCATTTCACCTTGTTTGTACCATAAAGGGTGCAAGGGCTTGGGCACTGGGCTAGAAGTCAAGAACTTTTCACAATTTCACGTTTGAATTGCTTTGTGAAAAGGAAAACTTCCTGTTCTAATTTCTTCCTTCACTAACACTGAATCATTTGTCCAATAGACAAAAGGACTTTTTATTGCTACTCATTGTCAAACAAATAAATCTGTGGTTTAAAATCAGTAAAGCCTTTTGAGCAGCTGAGCTCACCTCTAAATTGGTGCAATTCAAGATTTTGCTATTTTTTAGTCTATAACTCAGGCAAGGTAATTAAATGAAAAGTGCTAAATAATTTTAAAATAAAAGGCTGGAACTTCAAGGGTATTGACTTTGAGACAGGGCTTAAGACAAATTTGCTGTGTTTTTCCTAATATTTCATCACTTAGACCACACTGTTATTTGTATTTTCACTTACCTTGAACAGAGTGGAAGATCACATTGGTATATTTTCCAAATCAGGCTGTTTGGATAATCATAGTTCTAACAAAGACAATCCCTAGCATCTGTAGAATGCATTCTCCACACAGCTGCCAGGGTTGTTTTATTCAGTTACTAAGACACATTCTTAGCAAGTTACTTTCCTGCTTAAAAACATTTGATGAGTTGGGGTGCCTGGGTGGCTCAGTCGTTAAGCGTCTGCCTTTGGCTCAGGTCATGATCCCAGGGTCCTGGGATGGAGCCCCGCATCAGGCTCCCTGCTCTGTGGGAAGCCTGTTTCTCCCTCTCCCTCTCCCCCTGTTTGTGATCCTGCTCTCACTGTGTCTCTCTCTGTCAAATAAATAACTTAAAAAAATCTTAAAAAAAAAAATTTGATGAGTCTCCATTGCCTTTGTGCCAAAGTCCAAATTCCTCAGCCAGCATTTCAAGAGCTTCCCATTTAACCTCAACCTACCTCTTCTTTTCCTCCCTTGACTCCTCCTGCTGACAGTACAGTTTATTCCCTCCTTCTAGGCCTGCTGTCACCCCTCTGTGAGACCTTCACACCTCCCCGAAGCCAGACCATTCATAGCACCTCACATGCCCTTCTTAACGGCCTTACCACCTGATTCAGTTTCCCCCCTCTTTGCCGAAGTATAATTGACAAATAAAAATTATATATATTTAAGGTACAACATGATGCTTTGATACATACATATTTTGTGAAATGGTTACTACAATCAAGCTAATTAACATTTCCATCACCTCACATAAACCTTGTGTGTGTGTGTGTGTGTGTGTGTGTTAACACTCAAAGTCTACTCTCTTAGCAAATTTCAAGTATAAGATACAGTATTACTAACTACAGTGGTTGCCAGGGGCTGGGAGGTGGGCAAAACAGGGAGATGTTGGTCAAAGGGCATAAAATTTCAGTTGTGCAAGATGATTAAATTCTGGAGAGTTAATGTACAGCTGGTGACTGGCTCAGTTTAATTCTTTTCCACTAGATCTTGTGTCCTTTGGGAAAACTGTTCCTGTCTAGATAAGTATCAGGATCTCCTGGGCAGGTTGATAAAAATACAAAAATTCCTGAGCCCCACACCAGACCAACAGAATTAGAATCTCTGGGAGTGGAGTCCAGGGATCCATAAATTTAAAAAAGTTTTCCAGGTGATTCTGACCAGCAAGCAGGCTTAGTGACTACTGCCCCATACAAGTCATTCATTTTCTGTGAGCCCAGCCCAGTGAGAGCAAGGGATAGGATGAGGCAGAAAGTTGAGGTACATGATGTCTTGCTTTGTACCAGGTCCTGATGTACTGGCTTTTACATCTGATCATTTAATCCCAACCACCTTGAGAAACAGAGAATAGTATTCCCATTACTATAGATGAGGAAACCATAATTTGGGGGTTTGGCCCTGTTCCGAGGTTCCCAGTGGTAACAGATCCAGTTTTGCTGTCTCTTTAGGCTCATGTTAATTAAATGTTATTTAAAATAAATTAACATTTAGGGACACCTGGGTGCCTCAGTGGGCTCAGGTCATGATCTCAGGGTCCTAGGATCGAGCCCCACACTGGGCTCCCTGCTTAGTGGGGAGTCTGCTTCTCCCTCTCCCTCAGTCCCTCCTCCCCACTCCTGGTCTCTCTCTCTCTCTCTGTCTCAAATAAATAAGCAAAATCTTAAAATAAACATTTATATATATTACATTTATGTATATGTGTGTATATATATAAATATATAACATTTAATATAAATGTTTATATTTTTAGAATCTCCATGCCTTGCTACCCTACGTGTATGCTGCATGATCTACCCACTCTATCTGCTCAACCCTGTTCTCTGCCATGTAGACATTGGAAACAACCTCTTAATTCACTTCCTGCCATCTCCTGTTTTCTCAATTGCAGACGAATGACCATTTAAACTTGCAAATCTGCCAAAGCCACTGCTTATGGTAATTTTTCACCACATATAAGCTTTTTGTTTTTACATATTTACATATTTTACAAATATGTTTACTTTTTCCTTGATAGCTTTGAGGTTTTCGGACTTGATAATGGGTATTTAAGCAAGCCAACTCTGCCCTCCAGACTCCTAATGCAAAGGATAATCCAGGGGTTAGCTTTTGCAATGTATAAATAGTTTATACACATTGATGTAGAAAGGCAAACCTTAGAAAAATGGGTGGCCAGTTTGACTAAGTCATTCACAGACAAGAAAATTAAACTACTAAACAAATGAAAAGAAAACCCCAATCACTAGGGGTCAGAGAAACCATGTGATGTCATCCCTCAGATTAGAAAAAAGGAAGAGCAGCTATGATGATATGATGCTTATTCCTGGCCGTGATATGGGGAGAAGGGTGAACTCTTATTAACTGCTTGTTCAAATGGGAATTTTGCCAGCCTTTCTGGAAAGCATTCTGGTAGCATTTAAAAAGTAGGAACTGCAATACTGTTTGTTCTCATTTACAGTTCCTGGGAATCTATTTTCTAGCATAGAACCAATAGAATATATAAATAAGTAAATACTCTTTGAATAAGAGTATTTGCTGCTACATTGTTTGAATGACAAAAACCTGAAAATTATGTGACTGTCCATCTCTAAAAGAATGTTGGCTTTATTATGGAACAACCACATCAGGGTATAATACGATCCCATTAAAAACATGAATTGGAGTTAAATTGCCCTGGCATTTATATGAGGAATGGTTGAGCGAGGAAAGCAAGATGTAGAAAAGTGTCATATGATCTTACTTTGTAAAATGTTATCACACAAACATATTCACACAAAGCCCTTTAGATGTAGAATGTGTGTGAGTATGCATGTGTATTTGTGTATGTTTGTGTCAGTGTGTAAGTGTGGGAGTGAATGTGTGTGTCTGTACACAGCTATGTGAACTCTGGGAAAATACAGGAAGACTCACACCAGGTTATTAACATGGGTTATGGGATACAGAGATTGCTGATGGTAGGGAATGCAGAAAAAAGGGTGGGGGGGAAGAGGGTTAAGACAGGGAAAACAAGGAGAAACAGTTAATAAAAAATGTAATAAAAGCATACCAACCTGTATGATATAATGATTTATGCACTTATATAAAATTATATAATGTGTGTATGTGTATCACAAAATTTGAAAAAAATTAAAAATGAAAGTCTAATCAGTTCATTCTTCCACCTTAAAACATGTCAATGGCTCCCTGCTTCCCTGTGGATCAGTCCAGAATCTTTAGCCTGGGCCTCTATCTACTCTCCTATAAAAGTTACCTCTTCATTCTGTGTCACAAACACAGTTTTTCACCTCTTTGTGGATCCCTAGTCCACCTCTGCTCTGCAGTTAACATGCTCTTCTTTGGCTCTTTACATGCGCTATTCCCGTGTCCAGGATATTCAACCCCTTTTCTTTTCTTGGATGGACCCTTACTCATTTTTATAGGTCTCAGCTTAAACATCAGTTTCCCAGGGGGCTTTCCCTGACCACTCTATATTGTTAGGTAACCTGATATGTATTTCCATGGTTCTCTGTCCTTACTAAAATTGTATTTTATTATTAGCCTCTTTTTCCAAACTTTGCTCAGATTTTCCCAGCTGTAGATTACTGTTTATATGTTGTATCCGAATTGGATAAGAACCTATAGCTGTGGGGATGTGGGATCACCTCTCCAACCCTCTGGCCACCCCATGGTTCTCTTAGCTGTGAGAAGCACTGTTAGTTTTCCAAGGGAAGCAGTTTATGCTATCAAGGGTATTAGTGAGGGACAGAAGCCTTCCCAGCACTGTCTCAAGTTATCTTCCCTGGGTCCCTCTGGCCATCTGCATTCCTTGATGCTCAGGGCTCCCCTCTCTGTTCCTGTCCCCCCAGAGAGGATTCTGTGGACTGAAGAACCCTAGTTATTGTGACTGATAGAACCTGCCCAGCCCTGCAGTCATGCTCTGGAACTGAGAAGAGACTACAGTGAGGGTGATGTAAATTCCAGAATGTGTCTGGGGGCAGCTGGAGCTGACACTTGCACTAGCACCAGAGAGCTAACCAAGACAGGCGTGAAGGAGTTAACACAGGGCACACTCCAGTGAGGGCACAACAACCAAATTTATTAAGCATTATCTTGTTTTATGTTTCTAATTAAAGATGCTTATGAGAAAAAAAAATTCATGTGAAGAGAAGAGAAAGATACTTAGTTCAGTTCATTTTCAAACTGTATTGTTAATAAATTATTCTTTTTATAATAATAGCCTTATTTTTAAAAGTAGTTGCATTTCTGTATTCACAAAAAGCAGGACAGGAAGAAAAGATTGACTGTTTTTCCAGAAGATCCAGGGAAGTCAAATTCCCATCCAGGTCATTGCCTTTGGTAAGCTTAGATAAAACATTCAGATTTGAAAATGAAAAGAAAATGTGGAAATAAATTACACTAGGTGGATCTTTGAAACCTGGGGAGTGTTAATTCTAAGAGCTTTTTATATTAAATAACCGGAGCTTCCCTGTCACCTTGGCAGTCACTCTGTCCTGTGCAGAGAGGATTGAGTTGGATAATAACTCCCATTAGCACGGGGGGAGGTTTGACATGTAAATCCCTTACAAATAGGAAATCGAATAGTGTCCTGCTTAGTAAATCAACATAGCTTGGTGTTAGATATTTCTCCTAGAAGAGTGCCCTTGGTGGCTTGTTATCTTTGAAGTGGATGAAGCAGGCAGCTCTCAGCCCACTGTGCTTGCCTGCTTTTTCTTCTCATCAGGATTGTCCAGCATCTGCAGCCTTTTCTCCAGTCTCTGTTTCCATTCTTCTCTGAGCCTGAGGAGAGAAAAATGCAAATGGTTAGTGCTTTTGTTTCCATATCTGTTGGTCCAATTGAGGTTTGTTTTTTTTTTTTCCTTCTAACAAATATTTTTAAGAGAAACAAATGGCTTTTACAAATTAGTGAAGAAAAAAAATCAATAGATAAATGAGCAAAGTCTATGAATATATAGTTTTATAAATTTGTTCCTTCCTAAACTGATGTGTGGATTCAATATAACATCAAACAAAATCCCAGCAAGACCTTTTGGTAGATACCGACAAGCTGACTCTAAATTTTATATGGCAAGGCAGACGAACTAGATTAGGAACAATTTTGAAGAAGAAAGTTGGAAGACTCACATTATTTGATTCTGTGACTTAATATAAAGCTGTCATAATCAAGACAGCATGGCACTGGTGAAGGAACTGACAAATAGGTCAATGGAACAGAACAGAGTCCAGAGGGGTGCCTGGGTGGCTCAGTCGTTAAGCGTCTGCCTTCAGCTCAGGTCATGATCTCAGGATCCTGGGATCGAGCCCCACATCGGGCTCCCTGCTCCACCGGAAGCCTGCTTCTCCTTCACCCACTCCCCCTGCTTATGTTCCCTCTCTCGCTGTGTCTCTCTCTGTCAAATAAATAAATAAAATCTTTAAAAATAATAATAATAAAAGAACAGAGTCTAGAAATAAATATACCCAAATACAGCTAATTGATTGTTGACAGAGACAAAGGCAACTCAATGGAGGAAAGATTTTTTTTTTTAAACAAATGGTGCTGGAGCATCATACACTTGTATTTAAAAAAATGGACTTTAGGGGCTCCTGGGTGGCTCAGTCGATTACGTGTCTGCCTTCAACTTGGGTCATAATCTCGGGTTCCTGGGATCGAACCCCACATGGGGCTCTCTGCTCAGTGTGGAGTCTGCTTCTCCCTCTCCCTCTGCCCCTCTCCTCACCTCTCCCCACTTGTGCTCTCTGCTCTCTCTCTCAAATAAATGGATGAAGTCTTTAAAAAGAAATGGACTTCAATCCATACTCCACATCTTACATAAAATTAACTCAAAATGGATCATAGATCTAAATATAAAATGTAAGACTAAGACTTCTGGAAAAAAAAAAAAAACCACAAAATAATATCTTCATTATTTCCCTTGGGTTAAGGAAAAAAATTCTTAGATTCAACACAAAAAGCATGATTCATAGAAAAAAAATTTCGGTCTTTATCAAAATTAAAAATTTGTTCTGTGAGACACTGTAGAAGAGAATAAAAATCAAGCCATAAATGGAGCACATATTTGCAAATCACTTACCTGTTAAGGGACTTGTTTCTAAAATATATAAAGTTCAAACTAAATGTTAAGAAAATAAACAATGTAATGGGCAAAAAATTTGAACATTTTACCAAGGAAGTTGTATGGATGGCAAATAAACACATAAAAGTAATGCTTAACATAACTAGGAAAATGAAAATTAAAACTACAATGAGGTAACACTAACCTCAAAGAATGACCAAAAGAAAAAAGAAAAACAAGAAAAAAAGTCCCCTCTTAATCCCCTCTTCCCAAAAAAAAACCCAACAAAATTTAAAAAACACTTATAACAAAAGTCAAATCAAGTGTTGGTCAGGATTCTGAGTAACTGGAACTCTTTTACATTGTGGTGGAAATGCAAAATGGTATAGTCATTTGGGAAAATAGTTTGGCATTTACCATATGACCCAGCAATCTTAATCGTGAATATTGACTCAAGAGAAATGGAGACTTATGTTCCACAGAAATCTGCATGCAAATGTTTACAGCAGTTTTATTCATAATCATCAAAAACTAGAAATGATCTAAATGTCCTTCAAGTGGGGAGTGGATCACCAAACTATGATACGTCCACACAACAGAGTAATACTCAGCAAGTATAAGGAATAGACAACTGATATACACAACAATAATTAACCCCAAATACATTTTGCTGAGTGAAAAAAGCTAGACTCAAAAGACTACATACTATATACTTCATTTATGGAATTCTGGAAAAAGCAAAAGTATAGGGATAAAGAACAGATCAGTGGTTGCCAGGGATTGGAAATTGGTGGAGGAATTGACCACAAAGGAGCAGCATAAGGGGATTTTTCAGAGTGATGGAACTTACTATATCTTGATTGTGGTAATTACATGACTCTAAGCATCTGTCAAAATTCATAGAACTGTGTATACACATGAAAAGAAATGCATGGTGCTTATAAATCAATTGAGAAAAAGAAAATGTATAGTAAAATGGGCAGAGGATATAAAATGGCTGTACCAGAAGAAAAAATCCAGCTGTTTCCTATGCATATAAAAAGGTCTCAACCAAACTTATAATTAATTAAATTCAGTTTAAAACAGTGAGATGCCATTTTTCACCTGTCAGATTAACAATGGTTAAGAGTTGAACAACACACAGTGTGAGCAACTATGGAGATAGTCACTCAGGGTGGGAGTTTAAATTAATACAATATCTTTGCAAGACAAGAAGTCAAGAAGTCAAAATTAAACAACAACAACAGGGAACTCATGTTTTGACTTAAGATTTTCATTTTTATGAACTTATTCCATAATTCTTATCCATGTATGCAAAAATGTATGTGTAAGTATTCTTATTACAACATTGTTTGTGAAGCCAGAAAATAAAAACAACCTAAAGTGTTCTTTGATGTGATTGGTTAAACCAATTGTTAACATCATCATAATGGAAAACATTAAAGAAAAACTGAATGTGCTTACATAGAAAAACTTCTAGGTAAGTTAAAAAAACAAGGTGCAGTTTAGTGAAGATAGTATAGTCTCATTTTGCATAAAAATATAGTTCACATATTTATTTGCTTATTCAAATTGAAGCTTTGGAGAAAGATATACAAGAAGCTTGATATCAGCTTTTCCTCAAGAGCCTAAGTAAGAAGGGTACTCACTACTAATTATATGTCCTTTTGTGATACTTGAATTAAAAAAAAAAAATATATATATATATGCACTTGTGTTCATTTCATAAATATAAAAATAACCAAAATGGAAAGATTGGGTAAATGTTATTAGTTCGCTAAAACTGCCATAAGAAAATACCAGAGACTGGGGGTCTTAAACAACAGAAACTTATTTTCTCATAGCTCTGGAGGCTGGAAGTCCTAGATCAAGGTATCAGTAGATTTGGTTTCTCCCAATGTCTCTCTCATTTGCTTGCAGATGGCCTTCTTGCTTCATTCTCATGTGGCCTTTCCTCTGGGTGTGTGTGCATTCCTGGTGTCCCTTTGTGCATCCTAATCTCCTCTTCTTATAAGAACATCAATCAAATTGGATTATGCCCACACTAAAGGTCTCATTTTAACCAAGTCACCTCTTTTAAAGGCCCTATAACCAAATATAGTCACACTCTGAGGTACTGGAGGTTAGGACTTTAACATGAATTTGAGGGGATACAATTCAGTTTATAACACTGTTAAGCAAAGTAATGCATGCTTACAGCAGGAAAATCAGAATATACGAAGAAGGATTTTAAAAAAGTTGGCTTCAACCTTAATTTTTCACTCTTATAAATAACCCTAAAATGAGTATAATAATACTTAATACTCTTTTCATATACCCATCTATTTTCCTTGGAGAGATTCCTAGAGGCAAGTAAGTTAGAGGGTATAAATATTTTGAAGGCTTTAGGCGCCTATTACTATTCCGCTCCTGGCAGCTTCTCACTTAAAACTCTGCTCAATTACAGGCCCAGGAAAGAATGTAAAGAATCTGGAGCGTCGGCCTGTTGTTAGGTATAGTTGTTGCTTAGGCACATTAGCAACCAAGGATTGAAAGTTGAAGTATTGAGAGAAGAATTAGGGATATGGGGAATAATGTTAAAACATTGGTTATATCCTCATTCTACCTCAAATTAAATTAAAGTGATGGACATAAAAATAACAGTTTGCTTGTTTGAAAGGTAAGGTAAAACATGGGATGGCTGCTCTCTCATAAGCAGGTAACTGTCTCATAGCTCTTTGCACACTTTACTTAGGAAGTGATGATTTATTGAGCTTATATGGCCTGTTGATATCCACCTATTAGTAATTTTCATAAATTGTATTTCTTCATTATGCTTATAAAGAATGCATCTTGTATTTTAACTTGTAACCAACCTCCAGGCTCACAGGTTCCCCTCATTAAGGATCTCTGAAAGGTTCTTTAACTAAGTCTGCCTCCAAATGCACATGACGTTTGTCACTGAGATCTTTTAAAGTTCACTAATGGCTATTTTTAAATAAATTGCTATCTGTGTATTTCATGGAACTTGATGAACTTCTTTTTTAAAAAATTTTATTATGCTATGTTAATCACCATACATTACATCATTAGTTTTAATGTAGTGTTCCATGATTGTTTTCGTCTAACATCCAGTGCTCCATTCAGTATGTGCCCTCTTTAATACCCATCACCAGGCTAACCCATCCCCCCACCCCCCTCCCCTCTAGAACCCTCAGTTTGTTTCTTAGAGTCCATAGTCTCTCATGGTTCATCTCCCCCTCTGATTTCCCCCCCTTCATTTTTCCCTTCCTACTATCTTCTCTTTTTTTAACATATAATGTATTATTTGTTTCAGAGGTACAGGTCTGTGCTATGGTGAATGCTGTGAATTGTGTAAGACTGTTGAATCACAGACCTGAACTTCTTAATATAATGTGAACTCATTCACTACTTAAAGGGGCTTTAGCTTTTCCTGGATATAGTGGGCATGAAAAAGCGCCACTCAGAGATGCTGCTGTGGGGAGCATAGCTGACTTCCCATCTGCAACTACTTCCCACCTACATCTGCCCCAAGCGTTTGCACCAAGGCCAAACTTTTCTTGGGCTCCTCTCAGCTGGTGACTGAGCACAGGAAAGGTACTAAAGCAGGCCTCTCTCTGCAAGATGCAGAGCTTCTTTGAACAGTTGCCTTTGGCTCAAGGACGTCCCATTAGTCTGGCCAAAACTTTATGAGGCTTGCCCTGCTGCCTAACCCAGTTCCACATTCTTCCCTTCCTCTTTCATGGAGGTCAGACCTGTATCACAATTTGATGACTCTCCTTAGCTTCTCTGGCTCTTCCTAGTGGTGTGCTATTAGTTTGTGAGGACAATTATTAATTTTTTAGGGATTTTTTAAAGCTAGTTATTAAACATAAACATTATTAAGAGTAAATTATAAAATTACAATTAAATTAATTTTAATCTATTAAATTTATTAAGATTATTAATTTAATGTTACATTAATTATATTAATTTTTAATTATATTAAAAACAGTCATAACTATGTGAAATTCATCACTTTCTAGTTATTTTACTGCATTTTACAATAATCTATGCTCTTTAAGGTTATTTAGGCCTATTAAATTTATATGGTGAAATTACTATGTGATGGGGAGCCGCTGCCTTCTCAACTCACCTTCACTGATGTCACATCAGTAGCTTGAAATAAACCATTTACAACATGGATGTTGGCAAACACTATAAATCTGGCCAGCTGCCTGTGTTTGTAAATAAATAAAGTTTCATTGAAATACAGTCCTGACCCTTTGTTTACATATTGTCCATGGCTGCTTTCACACAACGACAGAGTTGAGTAGTTGCAACAAAGACTACATGCCCCCTCATCTAGACTTTTAAAGTGATGGAGACAAAATTTTTAATAACGCAGATTAAATTTAGAAGTGTACTGTGTCTATAGCTATTACATTGCAAATATCAAACAAATAAATAAATACGTACATATAAATTGTGTAAATATTCTTTCAGTACTAGAAAACCATCCTTGATCCGACTTATTTGTTAAATTAATAGTAATTAAGTATTTGTTGTCCAATTTTGTCAAATCATGGCTGAATTGCAACTATAGATTGGCTGTAGATGAAAGAGGTTGGCTTAAACCAATAAAAGCATACTATGAAAATCAGTTAGCTATATGGAATTTATAATAAAGATCATTGTATATTTTCTTAATATTTGTAAATTGTGTGCTACACATCCTTTATACCTGTGAAATTTATGATAAACTTACATATGTATACACACATGTACATTTTTATTTCCACAGAGAGCCAGTTTTTAAACATTTATTAGCACATCACAACTTCCTCCCCATTTCTCTCTCACAGGTTTTCCCCCAATAAATCTCATACCCATCAAATCTTGCCCTCTGCTTCTCACCAAATTAATGCATTTGGAATGATGAATTTATTCTAGGAACAGAGCTTAGGAATCTGGAGTTCATGACACATTTATCCACTTTTTATAACAGCTATAACAGTATTTATTGCCAGATGGTAAAGGATTTAGGACTCTATCTACCTAAGTTCTCTTTAAATCTTGTTTTCTGAATATTTAGACTGCTTGCTGCCCCTTTTTGATCGACATTATTTATCACTGTGTTGCTTCCATTTATCTTGGGTTCTCGGTAAACTGGTGAATATAAGTGCATATACAGACTTTTTATTTTGTAGTAAGGAAGGTCAATATGAGAAAGGTAATGCTTAAACATTGGTGTACAGACTGAGATACAGTGGAGGAGCAATACAACTGGTGTTTAAGCTTGAAGATAATATTTTCCCTTAAGCCTACAAATACTGACCTCACTTTTCTTTTTTTTTTTTTTTTAAATTTTATTTATTTATTTCAGACAGAGAGAATGAGAGACAGAGAGAGCACATGAGAGGGGGGAGGGCCAGAGGGAGAAGCAGGCTCCCCGCCGAGCAGGGAGCCCAATGCGGGACTCGATCCAGGAACTCCAGAATCACGACCTGAGCCGAAGGCAGTCGCTTAACCAACTGAGCCACCCAGGTGCCCCTGACCTCACTTTTCTAATGGAGACCAAACAATATTTACTATTTATTATTCTAGACTCATCTGATTTGTGGAGGAGTTGTAGTTAATATATAGGAACACAGATTCTCCCTGATAAGTATGGGGTTTGACTAGAAAGCATGATTTTTTTTTCTGAGATTCTTAAACTAGAATTGTGATGTCCTTACTGGGAACCAATGAAGAGCAATTGGGCACAAAATTAGATTTTTTCTATCATGTGCGAGGCACTAAATTTATGTGTCAATTTGGATCCTCCAAGAAGCAGACTCGGAGGAATCACCCATGAAAAATAAAGGTGGAGAGTGAACTGAAGCGGTCAGGACAGCCTTCAGACTTCCATGCTGGCCTGATCCCTGTGGAAGGTGAGGGAGGGGAAAAAACGTGGGTAGGAAGAGCTCCACCCCACAGCACAGTACTAAAAAAGCTTGGGCTGGGTTGATGGGGAGGCCCTGGACAAGTTGCCCAGCAGAGGAGCCCTATCATGCAGGAACTCCCCAGAACTAGTTTCCTCTGCCATGCTCAGTCATGGCTAGGAGCAGTCAGGGTTAAGTTCGGCCTCAGCTCAAGCTCAGTGATGGATCCAGAAGGTGGCAGCTGGAGTTCTCAGTCAGCTATGTGCCCCATTGCAAGCTATCTTGAAGGAGCTCTGAATAGAACACTTCTGTGGTTACTACCATATGTAAAGAAGAGTAGTAAAATAATCCCTGTCATCAAAGAGTTTATAGTTTATTGAGTTCTTGATCTCCCATTTCAGATCCGATTACAATCTCTGTACTTTTGTTTGAATATGAAAGGTCAGACAGTGATTTTGCCACTTCTCTTCCAGTAGGATAACAGACAAGCCTTTATAGTAGTTTTTCCTAATTAAGGAGAAATGGGCCTGATCCTGGTTTCTTTGTGACCTGCAACTCACTGGCCTGATTGTGGGACAGAGCTGCAACAACCAACACAGGCTGACAACCTTGGCATAATGATCAGACCAAGTCAGCTTGCCAATCTCATTGCCCACCCTCAGTTTGAATGAAAAATCTAAATTTTTTCTCACTGGTGTTCTTTTTAGACTAAATCTTATTTTATAACAAGTTTGAAATAGTGATTTCATCTGGCTAGGAGATTATGAGCTGGATATTTTGTTACCTGCAGCTGAAAGCATCCTGACTGACATAACTGATAAGCAGGAATCAGGCAGAGGGAGGTGAGTGGTCTTGAAGTGAGGTTTGATAAACCCCTTTCCCCACTCAAGTCCACCAGATTTTATGTCTACCTGATGCTGTGAATTCTGTTTAATTCTGAAGAGGTATTTTGAAGACCATACTTCTTATACTAAGCCACGATTTTTTTAAATATATAAACACTGCACAGTTTCTCAGTTATAGTTACAGGCTGATCATTTAGACTTACATGTCCATATAATTTATCATCTAAACTGAAATACTTTTAAAGTAAAAGGGAAAATTATAATCTGTAATTGTAACAAAATGATAGGTGTATACCTGGGCTGTCCGCAAAACCAGGAGGTTGGTCGTCATACCTACAATGCATTTGATTATTCTCAAATGGTCTCCATCAGTTATTTGCAAACAGTTTTCAACTTCTTTATGGACCAATCCTATTCCTGTTGTGTTGCTTCTTTCTGGCTCAGAGAAAATAAGGGGTTTCTAGTTCTGGGGTCACTCACCTTCCTTCATGATCTCACCTCCAAGGCCTCTGCCAGGTACCTCAGTTACCAGGGTAAATAGATGCTCTGCAGCTCGGGCTGAATTCCTCTGTCAGTGAATCTGCAGGAGTGTGCTAACAAGCATGTCCTTGGCAAAGCACCTGTTTCCACTCTACCCAGCTTTGGCACAAGTCTTGCTGGTCAGACCAGCAGAGAAGAACATAAAGCAATATTGATTTTGTTCTATCAGCAAAGGGGTTGGTGGAAAAATTTAGGGTTTTTGTCTTCTAGTTCACTTAGAACATTTCTGTATTGCACGGTGGCTTGAATTTGCCTTTTATAAGTGGAGAGCAGAATAGAAAAGAGTGTGAGTATTATGTATGTATGTTGGGAGTGTGTACTTATGCATAGTGGAGTATGGGGAGGTATAGGCCACTGGTCTGCAAGTGTATGTTGGAAGGTACACTATTATTCTGTTTCAAACTGTTTGCTCAGATCAGCAGGATTTAAACAAATATTCCAACATTCTGGTTTTGGTGCGAAAATAAATCTAGGATGTCTAGCAAAAACAATGACAAAACCACTAGGTTTTCATTCACTGTTTACCAAAATAAGAAAGCTTTTGGTTTTTTTATTCATAGTTGCTAAGGGAAATAGTTCTGGCAAGTGAGACTCCAGAACAGAGTGGGGAACCACAGGAAGCTGCCTCTACTCCCCTGCTCCTTAAGATTTTCAATGCAGAGGCTCTGGTCACATCTTTAAACATTTATTTGTGGGACACAATGATGAAATATTTCATGATGAGCACATTTTGAAGATTTACTATCTTGGTTACAGAAGGGAGAGAAAATTGCCCCAACTTGGAAGGGGTTATTTCTGGGGCCCATGGGAATCTGGAGAATTATTTGGTTAATCTATTTTAAAATTTAAAAAAGTGTTCAATTATTTGTAAATGCATTTGTTCTATGGACCATTTGCAATTGGTTGTTTTTTTAATACCTTTATTTTGCCTAATTACAAAATGGCAGAGCATTCTTGTAGAAACTTTGGAAAAACTAGGAGGGCTTATACACATAAAATCTGCCATTCCACCAGTCAAAAATAATTGCTCTTAGTATCTTAGCGCATTTTATTTTAACCTTTTTCTTGTATATACAGATAGGCTGTGTATATATTTTGATAAAAATAGAATGCTGTTACAAGTTATGCTTTTAATTCCCTATCTTGAGAGTTCAGGGAAGGGAAGATGTACAGAGTTCATGCTGGGATTTGGCTCTCAGTGGGTTTGTGGGCCAAGGCTTGGAGGGCGGAAGAAGGCAGGAACCACACAACTGACTTTCCTCACTCCCCTGGAATCACCAGGACTGGATGCCCTAATATGTGACTCTCCTGCATGTCGAAATGCCTGATTTTGCTCACTGGATAAACAGGAATGTAGCTGGAATGGTGGCAGAGCTCTTCTTTGGCTATGGAGAGAAGCTATTTCCCCTCCAGAGCTAATAAAGGTTTTTAGAAGTTAATGTTGGTTCAACACATGTGAGTTACACATGTTTTCAGCTCAGCATGATCAGACACATGGAGGCATGGTGCCTTGTGACTAGCAGAATACTCAACTGCCACTCCACTGTAAGTAGGCACCTTAGCAAAACAGATAGCCTAGCTGGGCTGTTCCCATTTTAGGGAGAGAGAACCCAGGTAGCTTCTGAAAAGGTGAGTTGATCTGTCTGTTCCAAAGCTCTGCACATGTGAGGGCAGGTGCTGACTCTTTTATTCAGAGTGATGTTGACACATGTGACCTCACATAAGTATATGCTCCCCTTCAGCAGATTCCTTCTGCAAGAGTATCATGTTTACTTGCCAAAGAGAGGAAGACCACATTTTCCTTCTTCCAAGAATATTAATATATATCATCCCAGATGTGAGATCTTTTATACTTACATATATCTTTTGACCTAACCTTGGAGTTTAGTGTACCTCATATGCTGGGGATTGCAACAGAGGAGAGGTGAGGAAAAAATTTTTTCAGTTTATCAAGATATAAATAATAGAACCTCATTTTTATTTATATATAAAAAGGCTCATCCTTATCTATAAGTCACTGGTTCTCAATAAGGGGTGACTTTGCCCTCTAGGGGATATTTGGTAATGTCAGCAGATATTTTTGTTGTCATAATGGGTAGGGGAGTCCTACCTGGACTGCAACATTTTGAGGGATGCTGCTAAACATCTTACAAAGCACAGGACAGCCCCCTCCCCCTAAAGAATTATCTGGCCCTAAATATCAATAGTGTTAGGTTGAAAACCCCTGGTATAAGTGGTGGTAAGACTGAATGAGTAGATGAATTAATTATGTATTGAATTTGCTATACTTTATGATGTTTTGACATCTTAAGAAGCTTGCTGGTCATGGAAAGGACTAGCCTTTTCTTAGAGATATTAAAAGGCTTGCTGTGAGCATGTCAACCAATCCTGAGTCTGGGACCCCAAACACCTCTAACTCTCACACATGAAGCCATATTTCCCCTTCCCTAGATCATCCCAGGGCCAGGTACCAGACAACTAGGAACAACATCTATAGCCCAAAGCCCTCTGGGATTATTCAAATTATCGAATACTAAACTGTTTACTCTGCCTTGCCTTTTGTTCAGAAGCTCCAATAAAAGTTCTGGCTTAGATGTTCACTATGTTTCTGTCTTTTGACACCTGGGCAAGACCTGGTGCTTCCTCTGTGGCCCTGCATGGTATGTGGTGACCCTTCCTCTAAGACCTGTGAATGTAATAAACTTCTTCCAGGTCTTGTTTTCCTTTCTTCTCATGGCGTCATTGACGTTACCATACCATATTGAATATTTGTATTCTTAGAACAGTGATAATGACAGTAATTCGGTCTCTCATCTTCACATCTGGTATATTTCTACAGAAATCTAACTTAAAAAGTAGTAGAGAAATAATCCATATACTTTCTCAGGGCGCTCTTTCCCTGACGATCTTCCTCCAGTTCCCTGTAACAAGTCTGTTTGCTAATTTCATTTTCCCAGAAGCTTTTGAGCTCATGACAAGTTTCACAGCAGAAGACTTCCTGACGGATATATTGATTGTTCATCCCCTGAAAGACAAAAGAAAAAAAAAATCCCAGTTCTTCAAATAAAGCCACTCTGATTTTGGAGTGATGAAAGATGAGTTAGAATCCAGCCCCTGCCATTTACACCTTTGGTGACTGTAGAGAAATTGCACAGTCACCATGATTTTGTTTCCTCAATTGCAAATGGGAATAATAATGGTTCTGTCAGAAAATATAGTAAAAAAATGGAAATGAACAAAAATAAAAAGGATGTCTAATAACCCTTACAGATTATCTGATTCTACAGGGGGCCTGCCCCTTTTATTATATTTGAGCTACTTTACAACTCTGAAATTATGGAAAAAAATATAGTAATGCAAATGATTCTTGAACATAGAGATTCAAATAAATTTTGTCTAGGGGAATGCAACTGATAGCCGTGTGGATACCAAGCAATCTTAATCTACTTCTAAATTCACTTCAGTATTCGTGATAGCCTACATATGTTTTTTTTATTCTTTTTGAATTAATTGTAATATCTTACTAGTTTTCTCATTAATAAATTAAATAAAATATTTGACTCATGTTCATTTTATATTTGTATGATAGTTAAGATTTTAACTTAAAGAAATGATCCTTAACAGTTACTTCACTGTTGTTTGTGTATGTATACAAAATGAAATGTATGTGCAGAAGCTCTAAACACAATATATGGCAAATAGGTAATCAACAGATGTTATGCTCTTTCCATCTTTCTTCACAGAAGAACAATAACCTTTACCATTTATTGAACACGTAATATGTGATAGGCCTTGTATACACACTTGCATTTGATCCTTCCTACAACTCTGGGAGCTGGGTGATTCTACATTCATTGTTCAGATGAGGAAACTGAGAAATAGAATTTGCCTATATCCTTATAACTGAACATGGAATGGTGGGAATTTGAACCTATGTCTGTCCATTTTCAAAGTGGATACTCTTGGCTCTGAGATTCTCATCACAAGAAATGATCACCATATCTGGAAATGGCCACGTCCAGAGCAAGCTTGTGTGGCATCTGTGTGTGTCCCATGAAAGTGCACGTTTAATACTCAAAAATGTTCACTTCTTATGTGAACATTGCCCATTTTCTAGATCCTAGTGGCTGTGGCAGGCAGTGGATGCAAAGGACAGCAGAAAAAATCTTTCTCTGACTGCTGGTGAGCACCTGCTCAGAGAAGAGCTTTGGCCCTGACTGGAGATTAGAAAGGACCTGGACCTTACTGTTTTGCTATTGTTTTGATATCTTGAAACATATAATAGGTTCTTAGTTATTCTTCATTAAATTAAATTAAATGACGCCTGTCAAGTTAATTTTTTTTCTAAAAAGAGCTGGCCTGGAATTGCCAATAGCCTGTCTGAAATATCCCAGATGCTGAGGGAAGGTCTGGAGGGTGACTTTTGCACTTTCTGAGTTGGGGACGTGCTCCAGCTTTTTGGCCTTCTGCAGTCTCAGGAGGCTGGTGTTGTGCCCTAGAGAGCCTCTCCAGGTTTTCTCTAAGCCCTACTTGAGTTCTGAAGCTCCAACCCGGAGATAGCACATGCTCCATCTTTAAGAGCATATTTCCCACTTATTTTATTCCTCAGGCTAATGGATTCAGTGCACAGAATTCTAATAAATTCTCAGTCACTCAATAGTAAAAGAGTGGTTAAAAATATATACCAGCATTCATAGAACTAGAGTGTAGGAGTGTGTTCCTCTATAGCAATTAGGTTTCTTATGGATTCAGTTCAAGCTGCAGAGGTGTCTTAAGTTTTCTCATTTTCCTCATGTGACTCTACCTGTATAAATGTTAGATAAGAAAATAGTGCTTGTGACTCCAGGATGGCGTCAGTCGTACCAGTGAAGGAGAAGAAGCTCATGGGTGTGAAACTAGGAGAGCTGCCCAGCTGGATAGTGATTAGGGATTTCACCCCTAAGGGCATTGCTGGAGCATTTCCAAGAGGTTACTACCGGTATTATAACAAGTATGTCAGTGTGAAGAAAGGGGGCGTTGCTGGGATTTCTATGGTGCTGGCAGCTTATGCACTTTTCAACTACTATCGATGTTACAAGGAACTCAAACGGGAGTGGCTACACAAGTACCACCGACAAGGGCCAGTGTGGAGGCACATTCGGCATTCCTGACCATGACCTTTGCCTGGCACCCTTGAATCCTTTCACATTCTAATTCAGAATTAACATCCAATAAAAAATGACTGGTAAAAAAAAGAAAATAGTGCTTGCTTAGAACAGGAAAACTTGTAAACTTGAAACTTAAGTAGACCAAAAGTAATGCATGACTTATTCACACATTCCTTTATTACAAAATGCTCCTAAACATTTTAAGTTCATATTAGATATTCAGTATTCAGAGAAAGGACAGTTTGGCTACACAGGTACTCACTGGAATTTTTTTTCTTGAAATTTAGAATTAACATTTTTTTATAAATAATTTTTTATTAAAAAAAAAAAAGAAGCCTATGCAGACACAAAGATTACTCACATCATTGTGTCATTTCACATTCACCTCATTTGGGGTGAAGATATGGAAGGAAGATTTATTCTAGCGGACACTATGTTGCATAATTATGAGCTAGGTTAAGAGAAACAGATGAAAGCAGTGTGGTGTCCATACACTAAAGGAATAAATTAAATCAGGGTGAGCTCAAAGGAAATCAGGCAGCAGGCCCTGAAGAATCTGATATATGCTGGTTCTTCTTCCTGTTCCCTTTGGGTTAGGAAGCACTTTTGGGGCTGTGACCTTTGGAAGGACTTCAGGAAGAGTCATGAATTTAGATACTCTCAGTGAGCAGGCAGGCGTCATGCAGGAGTGAAGCTACGGGACTGGAGTGATAGAGTGTGGTGGGCACTGGGGTTATCTGTAGAGACACCTCATTCAAGAAGGAGTCAAAAACTGTGCTGGCCAAAGGAAGGATGACTTTTGGATGGATGAAGTCTGAGGGCTCCCTCGTTGCCCTTCTTAAGGGATGCATTCTCTATCTGCAGCTTTGGCCCTATGTTGTTGTTTTTTTTCTTCTTTAGCTTTTCTCAAAACCTCTTCATTGTGCTCTCCCTGCAGGGCATCTTGAACTATTTCACTTTCTCTCTGTCTGCTTCCTTCTAATGAGTTTCTTTGTGTAGCCCCTTCCCTGCCTCTGTACCTGAGCATGGGATACCACCCTTGTTGGTTAGTCTCTCTGTTGCTATTATCTCTGAAGCAACTATATTGGAACTCTTCACCAAGTCTCACCTCACCCACCAGGGGATGTGTGGAGACAGTTGTCCCACCCCTGCCAAACACAACTGCAGCCCCACCTCACTCACCAGGCCTGTAGGCTATGCCCTGACAGACAGGATGTCCAGGGAACTAAGAATGAGGACAGAGGACTGTTGTCACTATTGTGACTTTGGGCAATAAGCCCTTTATGTGTTCTGACCCCCACTTTTATTATCCATGAAGTGGAGATGAAATGTGGTAATATAGACGAAAGTTCCAAATACACTGCCATTCATTCCCTAAATGTTCATCTACCAACCCAGTACATGCTTGCCCTTGGGGAACTCACAATCTCTTGTCCCGTCCCTGGTGAGAGATCAGAATGTTAACTGAATTTGAACCACCACCCAAATAAGTTCTTGTCTTTAGTTTATGCATGATATGAAATACTTTGGTCCTTATTGACTCAGCATGTATTTAAGGTTTATTTATTTCTGTTGCTAGGCTGTCAGAATTAGACAGCCTTAGATCTTAGGGATAAGATGCTTCCCTTCCTGTCCAAGGTCCAGTGTTGGATTGCATACAAAGAAGCCTTTAGCAAAAGCTCTCAGTGATGACTTTCACTCTTACATTATTTAGGATGTTATATTTGGGGATCTTTGTGGTCAGATCCTATAGTAACATTCACTGAGTGATGCACAACATGTTTAAGAATATCAAAATAAGGCAGGGAACAAAAAATAAAAAGAGTCCAGTTTTCCCTGGGGGTACTGATGGGAAACCTAAGCACTGACAGTTACTCTCTCTGCACCTGCAGCTGGCTAGGCAGAGAAAACCACCAACTATATGCTCTATGGATATGGTGTTGCCCCAATAGATGCTCCAATGAGAGTGAAAAGGCATTACTTTCCCAAGTTGTTCTGAGTGGGATCAGGAAGAAGGGAAAGCTGCTGTGATCTCCTGTGGGACAGATCAGTGGCGCTTTATAGTCACAAAATAGAAATACTAAGGAATTTGCAGACACATAAACCCATCAGGTACCTGAAATCTCCTGAGTCACATTTAAAGATTTTGAGATTAAGTTCCTATTTTTTACTGAGGAACTTTTCAAACTCAAGTGTCTTCATTCTGTTCTTATGCAAGTGAATTTTTTATAAACCCAAGTTTAGATCTTTACATTCATCCTTTCAACATTTCAGTTTGCTGCTTTCATCTCATGGTATATGCGGATTGGAGAGGAATAGACTTCTTAAGTGAGTGAGTGTGCTTCTGATTATTTTTGGTTCCCTCTAATCCCTTAGATTCTCTAAGAATATAGGATTAATTTATTTTTCTTGATATCCAGATAGCTGTGTTGTCCTTCACCCCCAATGGCTCAAAATAACTCTATGGCCAGAAGTTTACATAAATGAATTATCTTGGTTATTTTCATAATCAACACTTAGGAATAGTATCTGTTTCCCCTCCTTTAAAAATATATATCAGAATCACTGGTCTTATCTTTTTTGTATCCCTAATTTTGATGAAAAAAACATGAGTACAGATAATTCTTTCTCTTCTTTAAGATAGACAATAGGGTATTGGTAATGGATACTCAGCCCTGGTAGGACAACAAAGAGTAGAAGTGAGTTCAGGATGGAGCAGTCCTCCCCCCACCAACGGGCCAGTAAACTTGCTGCCACACATTCACCTACTGGCTGGTGGGCTGCTACTCTATGATCTGTGGCTTAGTTTTATGCCCTTTATTGAGTACTTACTGAATACCCTTCATTCTTCAAAGTGCTTTACATCTTGCATTTAATTCTTACAAACTTATTGTTTAAAAAAAAGATTTTATTTATTTATTTGACAGAGAGAGACACAGTGAGAGAGGGAACACAAGTAGGGGGAGTGGGAGAGGGAGAAGCAGGCTTCCCAAGGAGCAGGGAACCCAATGCAGGGCTCGATCCCATGGGACCATGACCTGAGCTGAAGGCAGATGCTTAACGACTGAGCCACTCAGGTGCCCCTTTAAAACCTTATTCTTATCCACATTTGACAGAGGAGGTGCAAAGAGGCAAACCATTGCCCAAAGTCATTGATGCCCATCAATGGTGATGGAACTGGGATTGAAAGCTTGCCTAAAATCAAAGCCTGTGCTTGTCAGTGACCCTTCTCCTTTCCAATCCCTTTGTCAGAGGTGCCCACTATTATCAGTTTTATTGTGTGGCATGATAAGGACTAAAACAAACACACACATGGTACACTGATCCCTCCAGCACTTAGTAAACTATAATCTTCTCACCGTTCTGCCAAATGCTGATTCTATCACCTGGAGATTCTGCCTCTACAGCTGCTGGGGGACACGGACATCACCCCATTTCCTTTCAGGTGGTCTTTTTCACCTTTAGTGAAAATATATTTAGGAATGATGTTTCTAAGTCCAGTTGCTAAGATGACAGCAACTGATTATGGGCCTGAGATTTTTTGATGGGTTTCTCCTTCCATCCCACCTTCAGGCCTCACTGGACAAAGAGTAGAGTGAGTTTTTTCTCCTCTCCTCCTTCACAGATGGAATTTGGAGCATTATGTGACAGTGGTTCTCCTCAGTGTAGCACCTTTTCAGAAAAAACACTTTATTTTTAACCTGCTTTCCAAAATCCAGTTGGGTTATTTGAATTTAAGTCTTGAGTCTCTCTCTACAGTTTTCCCTCCAATTAATATCCTTCAGGGCTACCTCAGATTTTGCCTACAATGTGATATTTGGGTCTTAAGAAAAGGCGCAGGTGAGGGGCGCGTGGGTGGCTCAGCCGGTTAAGCGGCTGCCTTCGGCTCAGGTCATGATCCTAGGGTCCTGCATCGAGTCCCACATCGGGCTTCCTGATCAGCGGGGAGCCTACTTCTCCCTCTCCCTCTGCCTACCTCTCTGCCTACTTGTTCTCTCTCTCTCTATGTCAAATAAATAAGTAAAATCTTTAAAAAAAGAAAAAGAAAAGGCGCAGGTGAAATAAAAGCCCACCTGGGATGGTATGAGTGTGTTCTTGAGTAGCTGGAAATTCTAACTAAAAGAAGATGTATACGGAAAATAAATGTTTGCATTGAATGTGTCTGTAATAACCCAGCCCTGTTATTTTCTGTGGGGTTTATCTGAATTAATTGGGATGATACTAAGTCAACATAGAGGGACACCAACAATTATTATGCAAGTAACTAATAATTATATGAGTAAAGAAGGGACTTTGAATCCATGTGACCTTGGGAAACATAACCTTCCTAAAACTTAAGTTTCTCATATAAAAAATAGGCTGTTCTAAGAATTAAGTGAGATTACCATCCAAGACACTTAACATAATAGCTGGTCCAAGGAAAAATGCTCATCATGATCACCATCATTTATAATCATATTAGCAACCTGCACTGAGTACAGTACCAAATATTATCTCATTTAATTCTCAACATACTGTGGTAGTTTTTATTATCCCCTTATTTGAGGATGAGGAAGTGAATCTGAGAGTTTAAATGACTTTCCCCCAGTCCCAGAGCTAACAAGAGGGAGAGCCAGGAATCTAGCCCAGACCTGCTGATTTCACAGTCCCTCAGATGTTTGCTCATTGGGTGCTGACATCATGCATTAGTAACAATGAGCAATGAATCATGCTTTGCAGTTGCTAATGAGATCTTGAAAATTATCTCATTTAATGTTACCAATAGCTCTGGGAAGTAGGTGTTACTTCCCCCAGATAACAGACAAGAAGCCAGGCTTAGAAGGTTTAAGTTCTTGTCAAAATCTCAAAATCAGTAAATGCTAGAGCTGAGCTCTAAACCTATGCTGTCTGATTCCAAAGGTCCTATCATTACCTCCCACAGTTTGAACCACTTTTTCCACTCATTTAGGGGAAAGTTTATCTTCTCTAAAAAAAATAAGGACTAATTAGTGTCTATCACCAGAGAATATAATTACCCCAAGTTGCTCTGCAAGAGCATTTCTTGGACCTACCCAGGTCCAACCTGCACTCTCAATCCTGAGAGTCCCTGTGGGCTTGGTTGGGAGCCTTGGTAACTAGATCAGACAGCAGCTTGTAGAGGAGAGGAGGTCTAGGCACCCAGCCGGGAATGAGGACCAGTAAGATCAGGAACATCAATCTAGTTAGTTAATCTGTTCAAAAATCAAATTTCAAAATGTTATAAAGGTCATACTGAATCCTGACAATAACAGGATCATATCAGTGTTAAATTTCTTGAAGTTGACACCTGTGCTATGATCATGGAAGAGAATAACCTGTTCTTAGGAAGTACACACTGAATTAGCTAGAGGTGAAGGCTCATGATAAGTCAACTAATTCTCAAATGGTTCAGAAAAAATATGTAGATAGATAAAGCAAATTGTAGAGCAAACAGGATGGTTATAGGTGTAACTGAGTTAATGGTATATGGAAATTCTGTGTACTGTTCTTGTAATGTTTTATAACCTTGAAATTCCTTCCAAAGAAATAGTTTAAAAAATAATAAATTTTCGGGGCACCTGGGTGGCTCAGTCGTTAAGCGCCTGCCTTCGGCTCAGGTCATGATCCCAGGGGCCTGGGATCGAGCCCCGCATCGGGCTCCCTGCTCCTCGGGAAGCCTGCTTCTCCCTCTCCCACTCCCCCTGCTTGTGTTCCCTCTCTCGCTGTGTCTCTCTCTGTCAAATAAATAAAATCTTTAAAATAATAATAATAATAATAAATTTTCTCTTTTCAAGAGAAAAATTGCTATTTACCTTGCTTCCCTCACATTTACCCCCAACCTCTTATTCACATCACCAACTTGGAGAATAATCCTTAGACACACTTTACATTTTAAGGTTTTTTGTACTGAGCATTTTGTAATGCCAAAAAGTAAGAAAGTAAAAAATAGATGGGGGTCATTGCAAAAAGACAGAGGAGCCAACTTGAAAGAGCTCCCAATCACAAAACAACAAAATACATAACCTGATTATTAGTTACAACCCAAAGAATGAATCTAAACTGATATAAATTATTGAAAAAAATAAATGAGGGAGAAGAGACAACTATTCCTTTCAGAAGAATTCTGACAAATAAATGTAGAAGGATAGAGGGGAATAGAAAATCACCATGAAACAACACAGCTATAATTGCAATAGGCAGGATCCATTGATGAATAATAAAATTAGTGGATGAAACTTTAAGGACAAACAGGATATTTGCATAGCTTCAAAAATATCCCTCCCCAACTTTACTAACTATTGTGGTTTTAACATATGATCACAGGTAGAGCTGAATCCTCTCCCTTTGCATCTGGGATGACTTGGTGACTGAGGTGAAAATAATAACTTTACAGGGGAGAAAAAAGCACCACTCTACCCATGTGATGATGAAGGTTCATATCACTGTTAATGAACAATGTTGATATTATATGCTCCCCATATAGTTTGACAGAGGGGCACATCGCCTCTGTAGTATACCTCCCCTGACACCAGAAAATTGTCTATTTATGAGAAAACTGTAGCTAAATTCAAATTTGAGAACATTTTACAAAATATTCATTAAAAGTGTCAAGGTCACAAAAGACAAAGAAACACTGAAAAATTATCACATACTGGAGACAAAGGAGGCATGATATATATATATATATATATATACACTACATAAATGTAATGTAGTATCTTGGATTGGATCCTGGAACAGAAAAAAAAGATGTTAGTGGAAAAACTGGATCCAAATAAAATCTGCAGTTAATTCTATTATATGAATGTTAATTTCAGAGTTTTGTTAAGTGTATCTGTCTAAATCCAAAATGACTTCAAAATAAAAAGTTAGAAAATAATCTTTATACAAAAGCATACATCTGACACTATGGACAGTTATGAATTATGGGCTGTTCTCTTACTGAGGAATGTTTTCGATGCACACAAAGATATCCTGCCCTGGAGCCAAGAGTGTCATGGAGCAGACCCTTGCCTATATCAAGGAAAGAGCCCTGGACTAGGAGTTAGGAGACCTCTACATCCCATATGGGCAAGTTACTTGCCCAACAACAGAACTAAGTCTCTGTTTTCCTGAGTATAAAATGAAATTATATGTAATTTCACAAGGTTAAAGAGTTTTCAACTGAAAAAGCTACTGTGTTGAATATTTAGCACCTGACACAATAAATGCTTAACAAATCCTGGGTTGTCTACTTTATATACATAATGTTGATTAAGGCCACAGATTCAGAAGCCTGTGTGGTCTAGGTGTGTTTGTTTTATTATTATTATTAATTATTGGTCTGGCTGTGTTTAGAAGGCTCTGTGGCAAATTTTAGAACATATGGTCCATTTGAAGGAGACACAGCCAGTCAGCTCCAACTGACTGTTGCCAGTGGAGCACTGTTCCAGTGTTACTAGATATTCGTTTTCCAAGAGAAGCTGGAAATCCTGATTTTTAAAAACATGTATAATCTCCTTATTTTAAAATGTTAATAATTAATTTAAGATGTTTTAAAGTATTGTATGAAACGTCAGAAGATGTTTGTTGGTGGATTTGGTCTTTTGGTCACCAGTCTTTGAACCCTATAGGTACTAGTGGGGAAAACCTGAGTTCTTCATGAGCCATGTAGCTATGCCTTAGATTCCAGGACAAACATACACTGGGCACATGCAGAGTTAAAATAAAACATTGCAAAGCAAAAGCAAACAGAATTTAGCCTCCTCTACTTCCCAGGTCCCTGCTAACCACTACAGGTTTATGTTGGTCACCTCCTGGTGGTTCCATTTGATCTCCACCTAACTGGGGCTAGGAGGGAACTGAGAGGCCATTAAGACCATCCTGCCATGCACAGAGAAGCACCCAGATCTGCATCTTCCCAACCCCTTTGAAGCATGAAGAGCTTCCACACCTGGCTGAGATAGGAGTAGGAGTCAGGTCTCCATATTCTTGTCCCATTAACTGGACTCTACTTTGGAGCAAGGACGCTGCTTGATTTGGTGCCCTTCACACAGTGCATTTTGGACTTGCTTGTCCAATAGACAAAACACTTATGATTCTCTTGTGCTGACCCCACTCCTCTGGTCAATTAAAAATCTCCAAAGAGGGACACTTGGGTGACTCAGTCAGTTAAGTGTCCTTTGGCTCAGGTCCTGATCCCCAGGTCCTGGGATTGAGCCCCCTGTCAGGCTCCTCACTGAGCGGGGAGTCTGCTTCTCCCTCTGCCCCTTCCCCTCCTTGTGCACGCACTCATGCGTGTGTGCTCTCTGTCTCCCTCTCTCTCATAAATAAATAAATAAATAAATAAATAAATAAATAAATAAATAAATTTATTTGAAAAAATCTCCAAAGAATTTTGAACTAAAAATGGTAACTTCTTTAGCAAATTTTATATTCCATTCCTATTAAAAACTTTGAAAGTAAGTTGGCTAAAATATAAAATTTTACTAAAATATTGTTTCTCTCCTCCCCACTTTTACCAAAATCCCAGCCCAGTGCCTGATTGTCATTACTAATCACTGTTATGTTTTTTCTGAACAGAAAATAGGCTGTGTATCTTTTTAAAAGAGTAGGCTTTAACCAGATTCCAACTTCCCCAAATCATTGTTTCCAGAAACGTTTTTTTTTCCTTTTAGCAAATGGGATATCTGGAACAAATCCTCTTTTATCATCTCTATTGCCCTGTTGAGTGAGAATAAAGTCATGATGGTGTTCTTCCTAATTTCTGTCTCACACAATGTGCTTTCTAAATAAGCTGGATCACTGTGATCAAGAAAGCATAATTCCTTAGAAACTCAAGAGTTGTGAGAGGCAGCTGTGTTGAAATGCACAAATTCAGCAGGAAGGTTGGACTGGGAGGAAGGAACAGTGAGTGGGGCTGACAAGGACAGCAAACAACAGGCACACTTGGTGGTGGTACTGAAGAAAATAAGACCCTTGAGAGGAGAAATATGGAGACTTAGAGGAGCATTCACTTTCCTTTTTCTCCCTGAATACTAAGGACAGTGTTTTTCCTTTGTTTCCTTTTTGTTGTGATGGTCCATATATTTGGATAATTATTCATGTCATAATTTATTCAATCTTTCTCAACAGAAAATCCCCCAAATAATTTGGCCAATGGGTTACAAAGTTTTACATTATTAGCAAAGATGGCCTTTTAAAACTGCATTTAAAAAATGTAAATATAGTATGTACACAGCAGAACACTTTAAAAAGTGCTGAAGGATACAAAAAAAAAAAAAAGTACGGAAGGATACAAAACCACAAGTCTTTCTCTTCCTTACCCACTGTGGCTGGGTTTGTTTCCTGAAGATATCTGCTATTAATGATGATATTTCCATTTTTATGAAAGTCTATGTACACATATATATGTGTATATAACATTTTCTTTTTTGCAAGCAGAACAATACTATATATGTTGTGCTGCATTTTGCTTTTTTCATGTAAGAAAATATTTCCTTACCAGCCCAAATTGTTTTTTATGGTCCCCATTTTTTAGGGATATGCCATCATTTATTTAATCATTCTCATATTGATGGACATTTAAATTAATTCCTGTCTGGATCTATTAACAAAAAATTTCAGGGAATCATACATTTTCCTCATATATACAAGTATATCTGGAGCATAAACTCCTAGAAGTATAATTGCATTAAATGTTGAGTGTATAATATTGCCATCCGCAGTTAACACGCGTATTGGAATGTTTATGGACTTAGAGACCCTCTGCTAAAGAAGTACTTCCAGTCTCCACTAAGGCAAAAAAGGCCAATGTATTCAGCTCTTAGCGAAAAGGCACAAGCACAGCCTCCGGTCTTGTACTCAGGAGAACATACTTGAATGTGCCACCTCAAGATAGACCATGGAAAGTAGTTGGCACTTATTTGCAATGATATGGATGGAACTAGAGGGTATTATGCTAAGTGAAATAAGTCAATCAGAGAAAGACAATTATTATATAATCTCACTGATATGTGGAATTTAAGAAACAAAACAGAAGATCATAGGGGAAGAGAGGAAAAAAATAAGACGAAACCATAGAGGAAGACAAACCATAAGAGACTCTTAATCATAGGAAACAAACTGAGGGTTGCTGGAGGGGAGGGAGTGGAGGGATGGGGTAATCAGGTGATGGACATTAAGGAGGGCATGTGATGTAATGAGCACTGGTGTTATATAAGACTGATGAATCACAGGCCTGTACCTCTGAAACCAATAATACATTATATGTTAATTAATTGAATTTAAATAGTAATTTAAAGTAGTTGGCACTTAAATTTGTAGAATTAATGGATAAACAAATCATGGTATGCTGATTTACAGTCAGTATGTCCTTTAATTAAATTATGAGCACTGGGTGTTATATGAAAACAATGAATCGTGGATCACTGCATTGAAACCTGGTGATGTATGTTGACTAACACAACATAATAAAATAAAATTTAAAAAATAAATTATGTTTCACATGTAAAAAGAACTCACCATTTAAACAAATAAATATAAACTTTAACCAGTTTTATTGCATGCTTTCCTATTAGCATAGGAAAGATACATAGTTTGAGATAAGTAAAAAGAAATGCTCAAAGTTCTAACAGTGGATATTCTGAAAGGGCCAGTTATAATTTCTATTTCTCCTAATTTATTTGGATGATATCTGTAAAGCTTATAGCTATTTCAACCATATTATTCTAACATACAGTTATTTCTTATATATATATTCAAATGTTTTTTTTAATTTTATGAGTGTCGTTTCCTGTTTAATATGTTTCTTTTTTAGATTTTGGCAAAGATTGGCACTGTCCTACAATCTCATTGTGGCAGCCTTTTATATATGGAATGGAGGCAATTATAGAAATCCCTGAGCCTTTCAAGGTCATTTGAGCCTAATTAATAGCAGAATCAGACAGTATCTTTTCAGGGACATTGCAGCCTCACTTGTGGTGAGAGACAGCTCTAAATAAATTCCACTTCATTCTCCTCATCTGTGAATTGAGGTTCACTGAGGTTCTCTCCAGTTCTAAAAGTCAGGGAAATCCATCAGCATCAAGTTCAAGGGAATAATCTGTGTTTTCAACATTATAGGGGCTTTCGATTTTAGTTTCTTCACCCCAAATGAGACTATCTGGCTGCCTTGCACATAAGGAATGGGTAAATATCAATAATTAGGCCTTTAGCAAAAGGGGGCTATTCTCTGATAAATGAACAGCTCTATTTTTCTGCATCCCTCATAGCAAAAGTTTTTTTTTAACTAGAGTTTATATCTATTGAGAGGATTAGCTTTATTTGTAGTAACTCATTTCCAATTTGAAAAGTCATAATTCCAACGGCAAGTCTTAAATTTACTTTGCAGATTAACTTACACTTAAAGAGTAACTCCCTCTTAAATAAAAATTACTTTAATCAAATAACATTTATTAAGCCTTGACTTTGTGTGAGGCTCATGTACTATGTCT
Source organism: Mirounga leonina (assembly GCF_011800145.1). Classification (NCBI taxonomy): domain Eukaryota; kingdom Metazoa; phylum Chordata; class Mammalia; order Carnivora; family Phocidae; genus Mirounga; species Mirounga leonina. The sequence continues at coordinate 7,845,097 of NW_023270466.1, forward strand.
GTATAACAAAGGACTACATAAAGGCCAATCATAGAAATTAAAACAAAAGAAAATTCTACAGTTTAATTTCTTAAGTCCCAGGTTACTCAGTCAAGTAACAACCTCAAATTAAAGATTAATCCTCCTGACAGTCAGTTTTCCAAGAAGCCTCCATAGTTTGGGGAGCTATAGTGAATGTTTCCTTGGGACTAAGTTATCCATCAATCAATATGAGATATATTCTGTATTTTATTTAATCTTAAGAGAGACTTGCTCAGTGACATCAACACTAATTTCTAGGTTTTTTTATACTCTTTAACTTGAAATCTATGCATTGTTGACATGCAGAAATCAGAGATGGAAAGCCTCTATCTAAATCTATTCTCAAACCGATGCAAAGTGGGGAGAAAATGAGCCCAAGTGTCCAACACAGGACAAAAATATAAGGAGTATATCTCAATTCCCAGCTCCAAATGTGAGCTGTTCCCACATCTGACAACACAAGCTCAACACACTGTACCTTAAAGATGAATTTGCAGGTGAGCTGATAACCTGCTGTGGTGCAAAGGAGGTCAAGTTTCACAGCTCTGCTCCTGACTCCTCAGCTCTGATGTGTGAGGGCCACAGGCAATGTCCTACAATCTCATTGTTGCAGCCCTTTATATATGGAGTGGAGGAATTACAGAAATCCTTGAACCTTTCAAGGTCATTTGAGCCTAATTAGTAGCAGAATCAGACATCTTTTCAGGGACATTGTAGCCTTCACTTGTGGTGAAAGACAGTTCTAAATAAATTCCATCTCTTGCCACCCAACCAGCTCCAAGGCAGGTGAGCTTCTGTTTTGGCTGGTCCCATGAGTGCTATGACTTGGCCTGAACCAAGAGTGATGATTTACAATATGTATTGGATTATCCATGTGCCTGTTCTTCTGAGACTTGTGAAAAGCCATCCCCTGACCCTCAGTGTGCAAAGGGGACTGGAATGGTGGGAAAAGTCACTCTTGGGTGTAATATTACAGGAAGACTTAGAGAGGCATCTTGTACTTTGGAGCCACTAATCCTGGAATGGAATCTGGTGATGACATATCACAGTCTGCTTAGTTCTCTAACCAGTTGGAGCAGGAATTGACCCCTGGTGAGTGTTTTGTGTTTTCCAATAAAATGCATCCAAGTGAGATCAACTTCTCATTTTAGAGTGGCTCTTATCCTATTATGGAGGAGCACATTTTGTCCTTAGGAAAAACATTTAGAATACTCCCACTCATCTGATAACAAAAATAGCTCTGGTTTTCATCAAATCCTTCTACCAGGCTATGCATTGCATACCTATTACTTGGTTCAGTGGGTTGGAAATTTATAATTTACATGACACGTGACAACCTTGACTAATATTGGTATTCAAATTTTATCTTGCTAAGGTGGCAATATTTAATGTTGAGTCTATGAGAGTGCTTTAACAAGCCAGTTTACTTTCAACTGGACGCCTACTTTAATAGCAGCACCAAATTTTACAGATGAGATTTTTTTTTTTCATTAGGAGAGAGAGGAGTTAATTCTGAAACTATTTTACAGGATACCACCTACACAAAAGCAACCTTATAAGAGAGAAAAACTCAATACAAAATATTTCCAAGGAGCACATTGAAATCACAGGCATAAAGTTTATATATATACCATTTAAGAAAGTACAGTGAAATTGAATAACTAGCAGATGACAGATTATAGATGACAGTCTTTCTTTTTCTTCCTTCCTTCCCTCCTTCCTCTCATTCTCTCTCTCTTTCTCTCCCATCTCCCCACTCCCTCTCTTCTCTCCCCTCCTTCTCTTTATCACTAATATTCCTAAAGCCATGACAATCATTTTGTTTATATGAGATTCCTTGGTCTTTATTTAAGCCATTAGCAAGATTCTAAGAGAAAGGTTATCAAAATAATCTTATGTGGTATTTTTTCACCTGGTTTATGGCAATTCTGTAAATTCCTAATCCACTAACATGGAATTTTGCACAATTAATAATTTGTTTTATTTCAAAGAATGAGATTTATGTTCTTCCTAGTTTTGACGCTTTAACCTGTAAGTATCTGTATGTCCAGATTTTGATCTTGCTTTTATGTTTGATTAGAGTGAGAGAAGATGGGCACAGAGAGGTTAGGTCATACAACTAGGAAGTGGCAGAATTGGAATCTGAACCCAGGCTGTTCAACCCTCAAGTTCTTAGTCAAATGAGATGTTCACTTACAAGGAAGCATGTCTCTGCCCCAAGCCCTGAGTGCTTCCACTATTCATTCCCCTATAATAAAAAAGGGGGAAGAAAGAAGAAGAAGACATGACAGAGTATGTGCTCAGGTCAGAGCCCCTGCAGGACCCCTCTTCCTGGAAGGTGCATCAGGGCTTGGAAGAACTATCTGTGGCCAAGCCAGGGTCCATATAGGGGCAGGAACAAAGTAGGGGCACCCAATTAGGCAAAGCCTCTTCAAATACCCACCTGGGAGCATTTTAAGAATTAATGAGGGGTGTCCCAGCACAGCTTCTGGCACAGACATCCACTCAAGGATTATTGCTATTACTATTATTAATACTATTATTGGTCAGAGCCTTTCTTCTTTCTTCCTATTTTGAAATAGAATTTACACCATTTCACTTCTTGAACCTCACTTTTTTGCTTCTCTGGGGTTACCTGAGAGAAGAGAAGGGATACTCCAAGGATTGCTGAGCATCACCTGCATTTAGCAGAGGCATGCACACAGACTGGGCTCAGGGACCTGACAGATTAGATGCAAAGGAAGCAGAAAAGAAAAAGCACAGAAGGAGAAATTTCTGTAGAAGAGAATCACACCCATATTTACTTTTAAAAAATCTGCCACCAACCAGGCCAAAGGGGACCTGCCAGTGAGAGGGGACTGCTGAAACTAGAACCCTAATTCTCTTCTCTTGAGCATATATCTCTGGGAAGTTTTAGTTCCAACCTAGAAGATTCACTGATGAACCCTTGAATGACTCCCTCTGGAACTAGCTGTGTTGGAGGTGCGGGTGATTATCCAAGAATCAAATGCAGATGAGAGGTGAGGAGACACTTGTCATTCATTAACAAGTGGAGACTTAGAAGTCTCTCATCTGATGTTTTATTTCAAACTGCCTGGTTTAAAAACTTGCATTGCAAGGCACTGATGTCTTAATCTGACCATGGCCTGGACCTGTGTTTTAGTTAGCTAGCACTTGACCTTCCCCAGCCCTTTGTTCCCATCACCATGTATCTAGTCTGAGTTCCAATCCTTTTGTTTATGTGATAACCAGTTCCAGTTTAGCTGTCAGGTATGTGGGTTAAAATTTGTACCTGGGACTTGTTTTTATCAGGTATGGTAAGGCACACAGACATGGAAATGACTGTCATGAAGGAAGAGGTTGATACAGACTTCTATAATTAGGAGGCATGGCACATCATGGCACCCAGAACCACATGAAAAAGGACCAGAATCATTCAGAGATGGAGAGGTACAAGAGGGGAGAGCATGACCTGGAGCCTTTATTTGTGGTTTTTTAGTGAAGAAACAGGTGAGGTAAGGTAGGTATTCTGAGTAAATTTAGGATTGGCTAGTTTGAATAATTTTGGCAGGCTACGGGTAGTCCCTAGTTGTTGGGTACCTGGCTCTGGGGTGATTTAGGGCAGGGGAAATATTGGCTTAGGATGTAACAGTTTTTTAGAGGAGCTAGTTGGGGATATGGGCCCTGTATTGGTTGATTGCATCAAAGGTGCACTTGAAGGGAGTAATTTGCTATCTCTAGAAATTTGCTAGCCCTGGGAAGCACAGCCTCCCCAGGATCAAGGCCCCAAAGGTCAGAGCATCAGGAATACAAAAATACAAAAATATAGTTAATGCAGTATGGATAACAGCGAGTAGACCCTCCTGGATAATGTCATATTCCCTGTTGCTTCCAATGTCATGCTAGCTGAGATCAAAGCATGGGGTGTTGGCCCTGCACCCCCACTGACTGTGGCCTAGACACAGCTGCTTATTGTTAATAGTCCCAGAAGCCTGGCCACTTCTAGATAAATGGTTACTTGGGCAGAGTTTAACTCTGGAACTCTCTTGTCTTCTCATAAGGGCCCTACCCCTTTATTTCCTATTCTTCCAGGCTTCTCTTGATGGCTATATCTTTCCAACCTGAGGCCCCCTGAGGTCTCTTTCATTCTTAGCCACTAAACCCTGTTAAGGGTGTCAGCAAGAGGCAGCTGGGGTGGCAGAGAAGTCTAGGGGCTCTTAAGTCCCTGCTTTTGTCTGGGCTTGTGACCTTGGGAAACTTTCATATGTGTACATCCATATATTGTTCTTTTCTAAAGAGAAGGTCTTAGCTTTCTTCAAATTCTCAAAGGGCTTCATGACTCTATGTCAACTAATCTTCAACAAAGCAGGAAAGAATATCCAATGGAAAAAAGTCTCTTCAATAAATGGTGCTTGGAAAATTGGACAGCCACATTCAGAATAATGAAACCAGACCATTCTCTTATACCATACACAAAGATAAACTCAAAATGGATGAAAGACCTAAGTGTGAGACAGGAATCCATCAAAATCCTAGAGAACATAGGCTGTAACCTCTTTGACATCGGCCACAGCAATTTCTTTCAAGAAACATCTCTAAAGGCAAGGGAAACAAAAGCAAAAATGAATTTTTGGGACTTCATCAAGATAAAAAGCTTCTGCACAGAAAAGGAAACAGTCAACAAAACTAAGAGGCAACCCACAGAATGGGAGAAGATATTTGCAAATGACTTACAGATAAAGGGCTGGTATCCAAGATCTATAAAGAACTTCTCAAACTCAACACCCAAAAAACTAATCAAGTCAAGAAATGGGCAGAAGACATAAATAGACACTTCTCCAAAGAAGACATACAGATGGCCAACAGACACATGAAAAAATGCTCCACATCACTTGTCATTGGGGAAATACAAATCAAAACCACAATGAGATACCACCTTACACCAGTTAGAATGGCTAAAATTAACAAGACAGGGAACAACAAATGTTGGCAAGAATGTGGAGAAATGGGAACCCTCTTACACTGTTAGTGGGAATGCAAGCTGGTACAGCCACTCTGGAAAACAGTATGGAGGTTCCTCAAGAAGTTAAAAATAGAGCTACCCTATGACCCAGCAATTGCACTACTAGGTATTTATCCCAAAGATACAGATGTAGTGAAAAGAAGGGGCAACTGCACCCCAATGTTCATAGCAGCAATCTCCACAGCCAAACTGTGGAAGGAGCTGAGATGTCCTTCAACAGATGACTGGATAAAGAAGATGTGGTTCCTATATACAATGGAATATTACTCAGCCATCAGAAAGGATTAATATCTTCCATTTGCTTTGACATGGATGGAATTGGAGGGGATTATGCTAAGTGAAGTAAGTCGATTGGAGAAACACAACTATCATATGGTTTCATTTATATGTGGAAGATAAGAAATAACACAGAGGATCATAGGGGAAGGGAGGGAAAACTGAATGGGAAGAAATCAGAGAGGTAAACAAACCATGAGAGACTCTGGACTCTGGGAAACAAACTGGGGGTTACAGAAGGGGGGCTGTAGGGAAGCAGGGTAACCGGGTGATGGGTATTAAGTAGGGCTCATGTTGTGATGAGCACTGGGTGTTATATTCAACTAATGAATCGTTGAACACTACATCCAAAACTAATGATGTACTATCTGTTGGCTAATATAATAAATAAAAAAATACAAGAACAAAAAAAAAAAAAAATAGAAGATGCTCATCTTGTCCTTTGTACTGCATGCTGAGCCATATGATTAACATTCGTATGCTCCCCAAAAGTTTGGCAGTGCTTAAGCAGCCAAGATAGACATAGTTAAAAGTGTGGAGGGTCCCCTTTTAATTCCCTAATGTGAAACATGGATGAAACTGTGTTTAAACTACATGTTTATTTGTAGTACAGTATTTGCTAAGAAAGCAAATAATGCAATGATGTCAAGAATACTTCTGACTGCCTTTACATTAACAGATTGTTTTGTAGGAAACAGAAAAAGCCTCAAAGCATGCTGTTCAGGTCAAAGCATGCTTTGTTAAGGTCAGTAAGATTTGTTTTATGGGAAAATCATAATGACCAGAAAGTCCCAAAGTGAGCCAGAATCCTTGTCACCAGAAATGTTTTAACATCATTATCCTTTCTTTCTTATCTACTTTTGTGCAATAAAACAATTCCTCTGAAAATACTTGTGCAAATATTCTAAGATGAGCTGACTGTGTGCAGCATGCTAAGGTGTGGAGTGTTGCTGAATAAATGAAAAGAGCATGGGCATGGTCGTGGGAGCCAGGGACTTCCCAAATGTCTGCTCCCAACTGGGTCCTGATGGAGCTCATACAGACATTTGAACTCTCAGAATCTCAGTTATCTATAAATTGAGTGGATGGAAAAATGTCTCCTAAGATTCCTAAGGACTTAAAAGTCCATGAATCTAAGTTCCCACTTTTATACTCATAAAAGCCTGGCATGTTGCCTGGCATGTAGAGGTTATTTAAAATATCTGCTAATTAAACAAAAAGAAAATAAACAGAAGTTGAGATTTCAAATTTGAGGAAAATATCACAAGTGAAGGAAAATCTTATTTTTATTTTTATTATATCCTGATGGTTTGCTATCTAAGACTGTAATTATAAATGAAGTATGATTACATTTCTTTTAATGGGGTCTCTTTCACTGCTGAAACCTTTCTCTATATGGCCACATAAGGACAGATGAAAGGTTGATGTCAATCAGCCAAAGATAAATAATCTAAGAACAGTGAGCAACAACAAATGGGCAAAAGATAGAATAGGCAGCTCTTAGAAGAAATTCAGAGAGTAAATAAATATGTAAATATCCAACCAACCTCACTATTAAAGAGTAGGAGACCTAATTTCATCTGGTCCTGGACTCTTGTTTTTTGGGAGGTTTTTGATTACTGCTTTAATTTCCTTGCTGGTTATGGGTCTGTTCAGGTTTTCTATTCCTTCCTGTTTCAGTTTTAGTAATTTGTGAGTTTCTAGGAAAGCATCTTCTTCCAGATTGCCTAATTTGTTGGTATAAATTGCTCATAATATATTCTTACAATTGCTTTCTATTTCCTTGATGTTGGTTGTGATCTCTCCTCTTTCATTCATGATTTTTATTTCTTTTGGTCCTTTCTCTTCTCTTTGATAAGTCTGGCTAGGGATTTATCAAACTTGTTAACTCTTTCAAAGAATCAGCTCCTAGTTTCATTGTTCTACTCTACTTTTTTTTTTTTATTTCTATATGACTGATTTCTGCTCTAATCTTTATTATTGCTCTTCTCCTACTGGATTTAGGCTTTACTTGCTATTTGTTTTCCAGCTCCTTTAGGTGTAAGGTTAGCTTGTGTATTTGAGACTTTTCTTGTTTCTTGAGAAAGGCCTATATTGCTTTGTACTTCCCTCTTAGGGCTGCCTTAGCTATGATTTGCTCATATATACCTTCTGTCTTCCTCTCTCTTTCTTCTTGCTCTGGGACCCCAATAATTCTCATACTCTTTTGCTTTATTGTATCACTGATTTCTCAAACCCTCCCCTCATGGTCCCTTGGTTGTTTTTCTCTTTTCCTAGGCTTCATTCCTTTCCATCATCTTGTCTTCTTTGTCACTGACTCTCTGCATCATTTACACTAGCTGTTAGAGCATCTGGTTTAGATTGAATCTCAGTTAAAACATTTTTAATTTTGGTCTGATTAGATTTTATTTATGCACTGAGAGATTCTCTAATGTCTTTTATGCTTTTTCAAGTCCAGCTAGTAACTTTATAATTGTTATCCTGAATTCCAGCTCTGACATTTTACTTGTATCCATATCAATTAGATCTGTGGCAGAGAATATTACCTCTGGTTCTTTCTTTTGTTGTGAATTCCTCCTTCTAGTCATTTTGTCCAGTGAAGAATGGATGAAGGAGAGAATAAAGTTAAAAATATCAACCATGACCCAAGAAAAATAGGCACTACACAAATCTGAAGAGGTCAGAAACCAAAAAAGAAAAGGAAAAGAAAAAAAAAAAAGGAAAAAGAGGGAATATAATCTCCCAGGTTGACAAAACAGGGTGATCCACTTGGTCCTGGATATATTTTGGTCTGTTTGTTAGAAGACACTAAATCCCAAAATTGTAAAGAAAGCAAAACTTATACATGTAGAAAAATAAAAGGAAAGGAAGCCAAAATGTAGAAAAATAAAAGGAAAGGAAGACAAAAATGAAGAATATATCTATAAATTGTCAATGTAAAAATGAAAGTTAAAACAAGAGTTCAAAACGAAAGTTGATAAAATAAGAAATTATTTGAAAAGGAAAAAAGAAAAGGAAAATTTTAAACTAATAGATAAAGAATCATGAGAACAAACCTAGAATTCTATATACTGTATTCCCCTAGCCCTGGAGTTTTGCAGTTCTGTGTATGGAGTTGCACCACCCCTTGCTATGGGGCCATTGTAAACCTCTTGGGGTTGCTCTATGTGGCTTTTGTTCCCTAATGGCTTTAGAGGATGAAAATAAAAATGGCTGTGCCCTGATCTCCAACCCTGGAGGTGAAAGATCGCAGTCCCCTCTCTTCAGTTAACCCTCAGGGTAACGTAGTCTTCACTTTTGTGTGTGCCACACTCTGTAGACTCCTGGGGTGCACACCCCAGTGGATCCTCCCAGGGGAGTTAGGAGGGTTGCCATGGGCCTGCCTCTTGCAGGGCCCCTGCACAGAGAGTGGTGACCTCATTGTGGGCATGGGCACACCCTCACTGCCCCTCACAAGGGAAGGCAAAGGGTTGCTGCTCCTGCCCTTTGCACCGCCCTTGCACAGAGACTGGTTGCCCAATCTTGCTGTGATTTGTGGTTTATGGTGAACTATGCTGAGAGCCAACTCCCAGGCTCACTGACCCTCAACAGTTTCCCCACTCCAATGTTTGGGAACTCTGCTGGCTCAGGCACCCCTGTTCTTTCTGTAGCCCCAGGGATCCTGGGACCACACTGTCACACCTAGGATTCTTCCCTGCTTTGCCACCTGCACACCTTTCAGGCAGGGATGTCTCTCACTGGAGCAGACCTCTAAAAGTTCCAACTTTGTGCTCCGGGGCTCTATCACTTTCCAGTAGCCAGCTTTCAACATCCGCAAATCAATCAATGTGATACAATACATTAACAAAAGAAAGAACAAGAATCATATGATCCTCTCAATAGATGCAGAAAAAGCATTTGACAAAGTACAGCATCCTTTCTTGATCAAAACTCTTCAGAGTATAGGCATAGAGGGTACATACCTCAATATCATAAAAGCCGTCTATGAAAAATCTACAGCAAATATCATTCTCAATGGGGAAAAACTGAGAGCTTTCCCCCTAAGGTCAGGAACACGGCAGGGATGTCCACTATCACCACTGCTATTCAACATAGTATTAGAAGTCCTAGCCTCAGCAATCAGACAACAAAAAGAAATCAAAGGCATCCAAATTGGCAAAGAAGAAGTCAAACTCTCACTTTTTGCAGATGATATGATACTTTATGTGGAAAACCCCAAAGATTCCACCCCAAAACTGCTAGAACTCATACAGGAATTCAGTAAAGTGGCAGGATATAAAATCAATGCACAGAAGTCAGTGGCATTCCTGTACACCAATAACAAGACAGAAGAAAGAGAAATTAGGGAGTCGATCCCATTTACAATTGCACCCAAAACCATCAGATACCTAGGAATAAATCTAACCAAAGAGGCAAAAGATCTGTACTCAGAAAACTATAAAATACTCATGAAAGAAATTGAGGAAGACACAAAGAAATGGAAAAACGTTCCATGCTGATGGATTGGAAGAACAAATATTGTGAAGATGTCAATGCTACCTAGAGCAATCTACACATTTAATGCAATGCCCATCAAAATACCATCCACTTTTTTCAAAGAAATGGAAAAAATAATCCTAAAATATGTATGGAACCAGAAAAGACCCCGCATAGCCAGAGGAATGTTGAAAAAGAAAAGCAAAGCTGGTGGCATCACAATTCCAGACTTCAAGCTCTATTACAATGCTGTCATCATCAAGACAGTATGGTATTGGCACAAAAACAGGCACATAGATCAATGGAACAGAATAGAAAGCCCAGAAATGGACCCTCAACTCTATGGTCAACTAATCTTTGACAAAGCAGGAAAGAATGTCCAATGGAAAAAAGACAGTCTCTTCAACAAATGGTGTTGGGAAAATTGGACAGCCACATGCAGAAGAATGAAACTGGACCATCTCCTTACACCACACACAAAAATAGACTCCAAATGGTTGAAAGACCTCAATGTGAGACAGGAGTCCATCAAAATCCTAAAGGAGAACACAGGCAGCAACCTCTTCGACCTCAGCCGAAGGAACTTCTTCCTAGAAACATCCCCAAAGGCAAGGGAAGCAAGGGCAAAAATGAACTATTGGGACTTCATCAAGATAAAAAGCTTTTGCAAAGCAAAGGAAACAGTCAACAAAACCAAGAGACAACTGGCAGAATGGGAGAAGATATTTGCAAATGACATATCAGATAAAGGGCTAGTATCCAAAATCTATGAAGAACTTATCAAACTCAACACCCAAAGAACAAAGAATCCAATCAAGAAATGGGCAGAAGACATGAACAGACATTTTTCCAAAGAAGACATCCAAATGGCCAACAGACACATGAAAAAGTGCTCAATATCGCTCGGCATCAGGGACATCCAAATCAAAACCTCAATGAGATACCACCTCACACCAGTCAGAATGGCTAAAATTAACAAGTCAGGAAATGACAGATGTTGGCGGGGATGCGGAGAAAGGGGAACCCTCCTACACTGTTGGTGGGAATGCAAGCTGGTGCAGCCACTCTGGAAAACAGTATGGAGGTTCCTCAAAAAGTTGAAAATAGAGCTACCATCTGATCCAGCAATTGCACTACTGGGTATTTACCCCAAAGATACAAAAGTAGGGATCCGAAAGGGTACATGCACTCCGATGTTTATAGCAGCAATGTCCACAACAGCCAAACTGTGGAAAGAGCCAAGATGTCCATCGACAGATGAATGGATAAAGAAGAAGTGGTATATATATACAATGGAATATTATGCAGCCATCAAAAGGAATGAGATCTTGCCATTTGCAACGACGTGGATGGAACTGGAGGGTATTATGTTGAGCAAAATAAGTCAAACAAAGAAAGACATGTATCATATGACCTCACTGATATGAGGAATTCTTAATCTCAGGAAACAAACTGAGGGTTGCTGGAGTGGGGGTTGGGGTGGTTTGGAGGGGGTGACTGGGTAAAAGACACTGGGGAGGGCATGTGCTCTGGTAAGCGCTCTGAATTCTGCAAGACTGTTGAATCTCAGATCTGTACCTCTGAAACAAATAATGCAATATATCTTATGAAAAAAAAAAGGGGGGGCGCCTGGGTGGCTCAGTCGGTTAAGCGTCTGCCTTCGGCTCAGGTCATGATCCCAGGGTCCTGGGATCGAGCCCCGCATCAGGCTCCCTGCTCTGCGGGAAGCCTGCTTCTCCCTCTCCCACTCCCCCTCCTGTGTTCCTGCTCTCGCTATCTCTCTCTGTCATATAAATAAATAAAATCTTTAAAGAAAAAAAAAGAAGAAGAAGAAAGTAGCAGGAGGGGAAGAATGAAGCGGGGGAAATCGGAGGGGTAGACGAACCATGAGGGACGATGGACTCTGAAAAATAAACTGAGGGTTCCAGAGGGGAGGGGGGTGGGAGGATGGGTTAGCCTGGTGGTGGGTATTGAGGAGGCACATTCTGCATGGAGCACTGGGTGTTATGCACAAACAATGAATCATGGAATACTACATCTAAAACTAATGATGTAATGTATGGGGATTAACATAAGAATAAAAAAATTTTAAAAAAGAAAAAGAAAGAAATGTTAATCCAAAAAAAAAAAAAGAGTCTGTCATGGTTTGTTTCCCTCTCTGATTTCTTCCCATTCAGTTTTCCCTCCCTTCCCTACCATCTCTGTGTTATTTCTTATCTTCCACATGTAAGTGAAACCATATGATAGTTGTGTTTCTCCAATCGACTTATTTCACTTAGCATAATCCCCTCCAATTCCATCCATGTTGAAACAAATGGGAGGTATTCATCCTTTCTGATGGCTGAGTAATATTCCATTGTATATAGGAACCACATCTTCTTTATCCAGTCATCTGTTGAAGGACATCTCAGCTCCTTCCACAGTTTGGCTGTGGAGATTGCTGCTATGAACATTGGGGTGCAGTTGCCCCTTCTTTTCACTACATCTGTATCTTTGGGATAAATACCTAGTAGTGCAATTGCTGGGTCATAGGGTAGCTCTATTTTTAACTTCTTGAGGAACCTCCATACTGTTTTCCAGAGTGGCTGTACCAGCTTGCATTCCCACTAACAGTGTAAGAGGGTTCCCATTTCTCCACATTCTTGCCAACATTTGTTGTTTCCTGTCTTGTTAATTTTAGCCATTCTAACTGGTGTAAGGTGGTATCTCATTGTGGTTTTGATTTGTATTTCCCCGATGACAAGTGATGTGGAGCATTTTTTCATGTGTCTGTTGGCCATCTGTATGTCTTCTTTGGAGAAGTGTCTATTTATGTCTTCTGCCCATTTCTTGACTTGATTATTTGTTTTTGGGTGTTGAGTTTGAGAAGTTCTTTATAGATCTTGGATACCAGCTCTTTATCTGATATGTCATTTGCAAATACAAGAGACTCATTTTTGACCCAAAGACACCTCCAGATTGAAAGTGAGGGAGTGGAGAACCATTATCATGCTAATGGACATCAAAAGAAAGCTGGAGTATCCATTCTTTTTTTTTTTTAAGATTTTATTTATTTATTTATTTGGCAGAGAGAGACAATGTGAGAGAAGGAACGCAGGGGGAGTGGGAGAGGGAGAAGCAGGTCTTCCACTGAGTGAGGATCCTGATGTGGGGCTCGATCCCCGGACCCTGGGATCATGACCTGAGCCAAAGGCAGATGCACTTAATGACTGAGCCACCCAGGCACCCCTGGAGTATCCATTTTTATATCAGAAAAACTAGATTTTAAAACAAAGACTATAATAAGAGATGAAGAAGGACACTATATCATAATAAAGGGGTTTATCCAAAAATATCTAAACAATCATAAATATTTATGCCACTAACTTGGGACCAGCCAAATCTCAATTAATAACAAACTTAAACTCATTGGTAATAATACAGTAATAGTAGGAGACTTTAACACCCTACTCACAGCAGGGACACGTCTAAGCAGAAGATCAACAAGGAAACAAAGAGCTTTGAATGACAAACTGGAAGGAGGATTTCATCCTAAAGTAGCAGAATACACATTCTTCTCAAGTGCACATGGAACATTCTCCAGAATAGATCACAATCTGGGTTGCAAATCAGCCCTCAAACAGTACAAAAAGATTGAGATTATACCATGCATATTTCAAGATCATAATGCTATGAAACTTGAAATCAAACACAAGAAAAATTTGGAAGGACCAGAAATACATGGAGGTTAAAGAACATCCTACTAAAGAATGAATGGGTCAACCAGGAAATTAAAGATGAATTTAAAAAATACATAGAAGTAAATGAAAATGAAAACATGACAGTTCAGAACCTTTGGGGTGCAGCAAAGATGGTCAGAGGGAAGTATATAGTAATTCAGGCCTTCCTCAAGAAGCAAAAAAGTCTCAAATACACAACCTAACCTTACACCTAAAGGAGCTGGAAAAAGAACAGCAAATAAAGCTTAAATCTAGCAAGAGAAGGAGAGTAATTAAGATTACAGCAGAAATAAATGTACAAATAAAAAAAACAGTGAACAGATCAATGAAACTAATAGCTGGTTTTTTAAAAGAATTAGCAAAATTGATAAGCCCCTAGCCAGACTTATCGAAAAGAAAAGAGAAAGGACCAAAAGAAATAAAATCATGAATGAAAGAGGAGAGGTCACAACCAAAACTGCAACAATACAGATAATTATAAGAGAATATTATGAGCAATTATATGCCAACAAATTAGGCAATCTGAAAGAAATGGATAAATTCCTAGAAACATATAAACCACCAAAACTGAAATAGGAAGAAATAGAAAATATACATAGACCCATAACCAGCAAAGAAATTGAAGCAATAATCAAAAATCTCCCAATAAACAAGAGCCCAGGACAGAAAGGTTTCTCAGAGGAATTCTCCCAACCATTTAAAGAAGAATTAATATCTATTCTTCTGTTCCAAAAAATAGAAATGGGAGGCAAACTTCCAAACTTATTCTATGAGGCTAACATTACCTTGATTCCAGAACCAAAGACCCCATTAAAAAGAAGAATTACAGACCAATATCCCTGATGAACATGGATGCCAAAATTCTCAACAAGATGCTAGCTAATCAGATCCAACTGTACATTAAAAGGATTATTCACCACGACCAAGTGGAATTTATTCCTGGGCTGCAGGGGTGGTTCATCATCTACAAATCAATCAACATGATACACCACATTAATAAAAAAAAGGGGGGGATAAGAACCATATGATCCTCTCAATAAATGCAGAAAAAAACATTTGACAAAATACAGCATGCTTTCTTGATAAAAATGCTCAACAAAGTACAGATAGAGGGAACATACTTCAACATCATAAAGGCCATATACAAAAGACCCACAGCTAATATCATCCTTATGAGGAAAAACTGAGAACTTTTCCCTTAAGATCAGGAGCCAGACAGGGATGTCTACTCTCACCACTATTGTTCAACATAGTACTAGAAGTTCTAGCGTCAGCAATCAGACAAGAAAAAAAAAAATAAAAGATATCCATATCCTCAAAGAAGAAGTCAAACATTTTCTCTGTGCAGACAACATGATACTGTGTGTAAAAAACCCAAAAGACTTCACCAAAAAATTGCTAGAACTGATAAAGGAATTTAGTAAGGTCACATGATAAAAAATCAACCCACAGAAGTCTGTTGCATTTCTATACACCAATAATGAAGCAGTAGACAGAGAAATCAAGGAACCAATTCCATTTATAATTGCACCAAAAACAATAAGATACCTAGGAATAAACCTAACCAAAGAAGAAAAAGATTTGTACTGTGAAAACTACAGAACACTTATGAGAGAAATTGGGGGAAGACCCAAGGAAATGGAAAAACTTTCCTTGCTCATGAATTAGAAGAACAAATATTGTTAGAATGTCTATACTTCCCAAAGCAATCTACACATTCAATGCAATCCTTATCAAAATACCACTAGCATTTTTCACAGAGCTGGAACAAATAATTCTGAAATTCGTATGGAATGAGAAAAGACCCCGAATAGCCAGAGGGATGTTGAAAAAGAAAACCAAAGCTGGAGGCATTAAAATTCTGAATTTCAAGTTGTATTACAAAGCTGTAATCATCAAAACAGACACACAGATCAATGGAACAGAATAGAGAACCCACAAATGGACCCTCAACTAATCTTTGATAAAGCAGAAAAGAATATCCAAAGGAAAAAAGACAGTCTCTTCAACAAATGGTGTTGGGAAAACTGGGCAGCCACATTCAGAAAAATGAAACTGGACCACTTTCTTACACCATACACAAAAATAAACTCCAAATGGATGAAAGACCTAAACGTGAGACAGGAATCCATCAACATCCTAGAGGTGAGCACAGGCAGCAATCCCTTTTACCCTGGCTGCAGCAATTTCTTGCTGGATACATCTCCAAAGTTAAGGGAAACAAAAGCAAAATGAACTATTGAGACTTCATCAGGATAAAAAGCTTATGCACAGCAAAATGCACCTTACAAAATAGAAGAAGATACTTGCAAATGACATATCAGATAAAGGCCTAGTATCCACAATCTTTAAAGACCTTATCCAACTCAACACCCAACAAACAAATAATCCAGTCAAGAAATGGGTAGAAGACATGAACAGACATTTCTCCATAGAAGACATCCAGATGGCCAACAGACACATGAAAAAATGCTCAATATCACTCATCATCAGGGAAATACAAATCAAAACCACAAGATACTACCTCATATTAATCAGAATGGCTAAAATTAACAACTCAGGAAACAACAGATGTTGGTGAGGATGAAGAAAAAGGGGTACCCTCTTACACTGTTGGTGGGAATGCAAATTGGTGCAGCCACTCTGGAAAACAGTATAGATGTTCCTCAAAAGGTTCAAAATAGAACTATCCTACAACCCAGCAATTGTACTATTAGATAATTTATCCAAGGATACAAACATAGTGATTTGAAGGGGCACATGCACCTCAATGATTATAGTAGCAATGTCCACAATAGGCAAAATATGGAAAAAAGCTCAGATGTCCATCAACAGATGAATGGATAAAGAAGTGATATATATGCAATGGAATAGTACTGTCATCAAAAAGAATGAAATCTTGCCATTTTCAAGAATGTGGATGGAACCAGAGGGTATTATGCTAAGTGAAATAAGTCAGAGAAAGAAAAATACCATATGATTTCACTCATATGTGGAATTTAAGAAACAAACCAGATGAACATAGGGAAAGAAAAGGAAAAATAAAATAAGATAATAACAGCGAGAGAAGGAAACCATAAGAGACTCTTAGCTATAGGGAAGAAACTGAGGGTTGCTAGAGGGGAGGTGGGTTGGGGGATGGTTTAATTGTGTGGTGGGCATTAAGGAGGGCAGTTGGTGTAATGAGCACTGGATTTTACATGCAACTGATGAATCACTAAATTTACCCCAAAACTAATAATACACTATATGTTAACTAAATTGAATTTAAATAAAAAATTAAATGAATATATGATTGTTAATTTTCCTGTGTATTTGAATATCTTTCCAAGAAAGTTTTAATTCCTTTCATATTAAAAGGAAGGAATTACTTAAGTTTAAACTAGTCTCTTCAACAAATGGTGTTGGGAAAATTGGACAGCCACCTGCAGAAGAATGAAACTGGGCCACTTTCTTACACCACACACAAAAATGTAAGTATAAAAGAGTCTCCTTATAGATTCCTAGTCCCTTCCCACCATGTGAGGACACAGTGAGAAGTTTCTATGAACCAGGAAGAGAGACTTCACCAGAAGTTGATCATGTTGGCACCTTGATCTTGGACTTCCCAGACTCCAGAACTGTGAGAAATAAATTTGTTATATAATCCACCCTGTCTGTGGTATTTTGTTATAGAAACCCTAATGGACTAAGACAGCATGTTTCAAAACCTACTTGGAAAAAAAAATTAAAACCAAGACAAAAATAAAATAAAAAGTCAGGTCAAGAAAACACATGAAAAATGTTACTAGTAGAAAATTGTGGATTCTTGGATTTGGAAATACTGGGTTGGTTTGTGAAAGGATAAGTGTGTGTATGTGTGTGTGTGTTTGTGTGTATCCAGCATGTGCCAAAAGTCTTTGTCCAGTTTAAAGATTTACTAACTTCAGAATTATAAATGCTACAAACTTAAAAAAATATATCATTTGGCTTTAACTCTTTATAACTTTCATACTTTGATTTATGAATTTTGAATGATAAATTATTTTATTTTGTGTATGTCTTCCTGACAAAACACTAAAATTCATAAAACTAAATAAGTGCAAAAGAAATTTAAATTATGTGCCTGGGTTTATATAAGACAAAAACATATGGGAAGCTGGAGTTGAAGACAGAGAAAATCCTGAAAGTAAAATTTCCTAGAAAGTAGCCAAAATTCTAGGGTCAACTTCAGATTTTCAAGGGTTATGAAATTGGTGGGCTTTAAGTCAAGATAGCTAATGGACAAAGGGGACCAGGTAATATCTGAGTTCCAGATGGAACAAATGGAAAATTGGCTAAGGTCTCTCTGACATACGAGTAGAGTTGGGAGGAGGAATCCAGAAGGCCCAGGAAGGTGCAGGGTTCTGTGGGGCTGAATGGTGGGGGAGGGGTGGTGGTCCAGCCTGCTCCCTCCCCCATTCTCAGGAACCCTTTGTGACAAGGCCACAGCTCTATGATGCAAGCCTGAGGCTCTGCCCCCAAGTAAACTCCCAGTGCTCAGTTGCCTGAGGGCAACAGCATGATTCCGAAGATGGAGAATTTCTTTTCTCTGAGAAGCACTGGTACCACCTGGCTGAGCTCCAGTCCCACCTCCTGGGTGATTGATACCATCTTTGCTTTCCTATGTGGACTTGGGCTCTTTCTTCTGTTACTCCCCTGCTTTCAGAGTAATCCATCCTCACCATCAGCTAGGAAATATAGAAACACCAGGAAGGTAAGTAAACTTTGGCTAAACCCCAACAGAGATTATCTCATATCCAGTTTTCTTTTCTTTTTTTTTTTGGAGTCAGAAGGCCTGATTTATTGATGTACATCCTGGCCCTGCCACATACTAGCTGTGTGTCCTTGTGCAAAAAACCCAGCATTGCTCTGTCTGTTTCCTCATCTTTAAAACAGGAAAATAAGAATGTTTACCTCCCAGGAATATTGTGGGAATTATCATATCCAGTTTTCTAAATCACCTGAGAGACTTCTGAGATAGGAAGTCTCAGAATAGAACGTCATGCCTCTAGGGATAAGTGAGGCCAGGCAAGGGTTAGAGAGGGCACAAGGATTTCTAACGCAAGATCTCAATCCAGAGTCCAGGTGTGGTAGAGGGTTCCAGGGCAAAGTCCCAAACATATGGTGACTAGTGAGTGAGGACTGTATACTAAAAGTTCATTTTCTGCAGGAGGACAGACTCCTAAGCATTGTTTCACCAGCCACTTTCCCCTTTCTGTGGCAGGTGTCTCAGGTAAGCTCTTCCTCTGTGTCAGGGCCGATCTGAAGGCAGTGCTGATCCCTGGAGAGCCTCTAAAAGACTAGAATGGGGCTTTGAGCTTGGGAAACAGAGTCTTATCTGATGGAGCAGAGAAGGACCTGTAGTTCTGAGGATGTGTGTATTTTTTGAGTAGAGGAATAACAATGAAAGAAATCCATAGTGAGCTGACATAGAAAATCCAGCTTTGCATTCTTCAAAGAAGAAAAATTAAAAATATTTTTATCCACTTTAAAATGAGTAAATGGAAAAAAATGAGTAAAAGGAAAGAAAACCACAGACCCCCATTAGATGTATAAATGTAGAATGTAGATGTTCATATTGTTCATGAAGAGTGAGCATTTGCAGACCATCTAGAGAGAAGAGAGAATTGAGTCTCGGCCCCTTGTCTTTTCTCTTAGCATCAGGTGGAGCTGAGGAAGAGGAGCAGGAGTAAGAAGAAAAGTGGAGTTTTGAAAGGTAAGCTTATGTGATTTAGCCCTGCATGCCCCAAGTTATCCTCCATCTTTCTTGCCCCTGGGGGTCCAGCTCCATGGTCTCTGAGGATGCCAGGGGCAGAGACCATCCCTCAGGAAACAGAGCCCTCAGAGAGGCTCCTGGGAAGATCAGATACCGTATACTTCCCAGATTCCATGCTTGGAAGGAAGTTGATAGGGGTTGAAATGGGTGTTGGCTGGCAAGGTTGTGTGGGCTGTAGTGGACCAATAATTCAGAGGTGGAACCTCCAGGTCCAACTGTAGATAAGTGGTTTAACTTAGCTCAGATTCCTTTGTGACCCTTATCCTTTCTCCCCAACGAGGCAGTTGTAAGGGCTCCAGGGAGTGATGGATGGGAGAGTGCTTTGTCATTTACAAAGCACTCCCCCATCATAGGCCTTGCCATTACTGTGAGGGATTATGTGGCTTTGAGCACTGATGCTTGGGCTCCATAGTCTAATCACCCAATAGTCTCCCCTAAAGGGACATTGCACTTAGCCTTCTATAAGACCCTTAGGCCCCTATTTTCACCACTGTAACCCAGTTTCCTGATTTCCAGCTTGCAGAAATTGCCTGAAAGAACTGGAAGGAGCTCGCAGCCTGATTTCACTTTTGCAAAGGTAAAGAATCTTTCCCTTTCTCCTTGACCCTCCTTTGTCCCAGAGCCTATGATGTGACCTTGGGGCCACAGGGAGCCCTGGGAGGGGGAGTCATGGGAAGAAGATGTGGATAAAGCTCTGGGGTTAGGAATAGCAGTAGTGTGAAGTCAGCATGGAGGCTGGGGAGGGCTGTGGGTCGCAGGTGTTTACCTCTGCCCAACCTGCCCTGCCCTCCTTGCCCTGGTCAGCTTCTAGCTGCAGCTTGTGCCTCCTGTCTCCTGCAGCTGCCTGGGGAGGCTCCCTGACAAGGGTGGCTTTCATCAGCTCTTATGTCAAGATCCCCCTGGTGAGGTGTACAAAGCAGTGCCTGCCGGAGCCCACCAGCCATGCGGAGAGCCTGTGGATGTTGCTGCTCCTGCCGTGTCCTTGCTGGCTACCCCAGTTCCTCTGACCCAAGGCCCTCTACTTCTTGGCCCAAAGACCTCTTCAGTTTCTGTTCATTCCCACTCATCTCTGAGTGCCTCTAGGCCACCAGAGCCTTTTCTTCCCCTAGGCAGCCTTTTACCCCAGCCACTTGCTCTTTCCCCTTCCCCCCCAAGTCCCCTTAATTCAGAGGCCTGCCGTCCACCTCCGACAGCCTCTTCTGCCCCACAACCTCCAGACACCATTCTGACTCTTCCTCAGTGTGACTCAATGGCACTCCCACTGGGCACCATTACAGAGAGGTCATCTCATACCTCATGGTCTGCTTCTCCTATCCCAGCCACCTCAGGCCTTGGCCACTCAAGCTGTCCCATTTCAGCCCTGTCCTGGTGGCACACCACTGCCAAAGCCTTGTGCCTCTCAACCTCATCAAATTATGAGTCTCAGCAAGAACACCTTTCCCACCACTCACCAGAGGCCTCATTCTGGGGAAACCCCACTGACAGAGAAGTAGAAGCTGCTAACCCCTCTTTGCTCAGCTCTGATGACCAGAAGTTCCTGGAGATACAAGTCACAAAGGGAGTCAAGATCAACATTTGGAAAGAAAAAGAAAAAGATGGATCATATCCAAAACAAATGAGCCCAAACTACCACCTGAATTCTTTGGGGAATATATTGAAATCACTGGGTGCTGAGCAGAAAACCACAAGCCCCCAACACTTCTGGAGCACAAAAGGCAAACCAGAGCAGTTGCCTGGTCCTCAGCAGCTCTCATATCCTAAGGTTTTGGGGTACCATCTACAGCAGAAATATAACCAGCTTTTCTGGGGTCTCCCCTCTCTACACAGTGAATCTCTGGTGGCTACTGCCTGGATCTCTGAGAGCTCTTCAGCACTACAGTCTCCTTCTTTCTTATTCAATGGAATCTCAAGTGACTGCCCAGTTCAAATGCAGGCTAAACTATCTCCACTGCTTTCCCAGTCCAAACCCCTGTCCCGACTGGAGTTCCAATCTCAACCCTTGATTTCAGCCATACCTCAATTCCAACCCCCACCCCTGGCTCAGATCCTGACCCAAGATCATCTCCAGTCCTCTCTTCCAATCCTATCACCTTCTTCCTCACCCCAGATCGGGGCCTGTCAAATATCTTGCCCAACAGCCCAGGATAAGTCACAATTTCTCATCCCAACTGAGATTCAACATCCAGAATGGCCTTTGTTGCAGGAGCAACTAGAAAGTGGGGGTTTATCCTCTGTAATCAAAAGATCTCAAGAGGTCTTTAGTGTCTTCACTTCCAACCTTCCCGAGGACAGCTGGGTGATCTCCATCCTTCCTGAGGATTTTCCAATCAGTCCTGAGCTCCGTAAGCAACTGGAGCAACACCTACAAAAGTGGCTCATTCAACACCGTTGGGAGCTGCCCCGTAAGATCCAAGAGTCTTTGGAACTAAGGCAGCTTCAGGGTGAATTACCAGGGACATGTCAGGCAAAGGGTAAGCATAGACCCTCACGGCTCTCTGCATTTGCAGGTAAAAGCAGCACTGATACACAGAAAGTGGGGTTCCAACTAAGCCAGGGCATGGGCAAGGGCCTGGGGTATATTTTAGGGAAGGCCCCAAAAGATCTCTCCCGGGCCTCAGAGAACTCCCTAATGAGGTTTCAGGGAGTGGGCTCTGAGGAATCAGAAAGTGACTTGGGGCTGTCAAAGAGTGACTCAGGAAGTGATTTACTAAGGAGCTTAGATAAGAATCTAGACAACATCTTGAAAAGAGGTCATTTGGGCAGGAAGTTGTGGCAGATCAGTGAGTGTGGGCCTGTGAGTATGTGCCAATCCTGTCTTGCTGTCAACCATGCTTTTCCCAAGTCCAACACTGACATGGAAATCAGAAATCTAGGAATCTTGAAGGGTTGGGGACCATATGTGAACACCTCCCACAGAGTTTCCTTCCTCCATCCAGACATTCAAGAAGTTCTGGAAGCACATATTATAAGGTTTTGGGTGAGGCACAGGTGGGGTCTACCTCTCAAGGTCCTCAAACCCATAAATCTCTTGATGAAAAAGGTTCAACCCTTGCCCATTCTTCAGTTTGCCTCTACACCCTCAGCCACCCGTGTGTCTGGGGCCCCCTCCGTCAAGTTTGCTGAATTGCTGGGAAAACCTCCTCAGGCATGTCTGGGAAAGAAGGCAATAACAGAAGAGTCAGTTTCCACCCTGGAAAGGCCTCTCCTTGCTCCTTCACCTGTGTATGAGGAAATCCAGAGGGCGCTGGGAATGGCCCCTTCTAGTGACAACCGGGGGCCCTTAAAAGCCTCTCTGATTGGACAGGAGGACAGGCCACCTTCTCAGTCCCTCACACTCAACTTCATGGGCAGAACTTGGCAGAGTGGTTCTGCAGAATGCATTGAGAGGAGCATCCTAGAGTTGAGCCCCAGTTCATCAATGGCCAGGAATGAGCCAAGAGAGGAGAGTGTGGATTGGACCTCACAAGACCCCTGTCATAGGGTAGCAATGCTAGAGATGAACTTAGGATCCCAATGTTTTACTGCTGAAAAGGACATAAATGTGCATATGGGGAGTTTAGATACCAGTAAAAAACTTTCTAGAATGTCTTTTTTCCAAGATCCTGGAGAGTCATGCCTTAATGAAGAGAAAAGTGAATTTAATTCCAAAGTGAATACAGAGTCAGAGAACCAGCCTCAAGACTGTTCTACACACATGCTCCTTGCTGCAGACAACTTGGCTTCTCAAGTGCCACAGTGTCATCCCCAGAGAGTGCCTACTGGAGACAAGGTAGCTTCCCAGATGCTATATGGCTTCATAGCAGACCAAAGGAGCTGCCTAAGGCAGCAAGAGCCCATGATCTCTAAACTTCAGGACTCATGGAAGAACCAGTGCAAGATGACTGTCCCTACTTGTGAGAGAGAGCACTATAGGAGGCTCAACTCAGGAAATGAATGGTTTGAGGAATTGAGGACCTCTCAAGCTGAGTGTATGAGTCACCCTGCCCCAGTCAGGGGAATAGTAGATTCTTTTAGGAGACGATACTTCCAGCTCCTGCCAGAGAAGAAACAGGGTCCTCCCGAAAGCCTCTTCAGAAAAAGAATGAGGCGCTTTTTTCAATGGATTTTCCCCAATGAAAAAGACAAAGGTCAGAATGCTCTGCAGAAATGTAAGCCAATAACTGCCCAGAACCAAGGACCAGTCAAAAGCAAATCAATTATGGCCAGTGAGACTCCTGAGTCTCGGGCACTCATGACAGCTGTTGGACAGATTATAGAGGAGAAAATGGCAATTCACCATGGACTTCATGCCACAAAGTTAAACGAGCACAACCAGGAACTCCAAGCACCAGTATGTGGGTGTTTCCACTACCACAGACTTCCCTTCCACCCAGAGCGAGGGAGAATAATGAATTATATAGCCCACAGTCACCAAGCCACCTCCAAGGACCAGAGTAGCTCTATCAGGGAAAGGCAGGTCAGACATCGGCGGTCCTTGAAAAGTGTGAGATTCAAGGATGAGCAGCTGGGCCTGAAGCACCTCCCATCCTTGCCTCCCAAGAAGACTTTGTCTCCAGTCAGTCCCTGCCAGTATGGGCCAAGGATGCCAGGTGTCCCAAGCCACCATCATCACTGCCCACGGCACTGTCTTCTTCAGGAAGGGATCTAGACTAGTCAACCATAAAATGCTTTTTTAGTCTTTCTTATTAGGAAAACATGTCTCCAAGAAAAAAAATTAGTCCATGTGGAGAAAACTTTTTCTCTTTAGCACATCCAAATACTTAATATTCCCCAATATATATGTTTTCCCCCCATAAGGGGATAGTATGGCTACTTCTGTTTGTGCTATGCTTGGTATATGCTTTGGGTTCTAGAAGGGAGGGGCATGGAGGGTGTTTGGCAGTGGGCAGTGTAGGCTTGCTCCTTATCCTGAATCTTTTCATTGTTTTCATGATACTGTCATTATACAAACAAAAACTACTCTAAAAAGATTAGAAATACCTACGAAGACCTTACTCCAAGATCTGGTTTGACTTGTCTTTCTCCTGCTTCCACTCTACTTTGAACTTTATACAGCTATAGGGGATAAGTTTACAGAGGCATCACAGGGCTGGACATTCCCACTCTGGCTCCAGGAAGTGTCAGAACCAAGGGGATCAAAGTTTGGAAGAGAGTACTGGGCCTTAAGTTCAAAAGCAAAAGAAATCTTGTCCCGGATCTCTTGGTGAAGAATAGATGACACTTGCCCTTGAGAATCCCTTCTTTCTCTGATGAAGAGGTGAAGGCCCTATGAAACCCTCTTAGCTTAGCTTTAATGAAATACAGTGTCACCCTCTTCCACCTCTGCCTTTCCTACACTTCCAGTGATGAGGATGGCACTTCCAGCTCTGTGTGTGTGTAAGTGGGGAACAGCAGGGAGATTGCTGAGGGTTGTGTTCACCTCTACCTAAATGAATATTCAAGGGTCACATACTTTCCCTTTATGTTAACCCCAGAGAAGGAGTTCTGAATTAATGGAACAGGAGTGTACCTGTGTATAGTAACTATCTGATGGTTGAACACTTGAACTTAGAATGGGATGTGGGAGAAAAATTGAAAGGATGGATCCAAAGAAGAAGGCAAATTGACACATGGTGCCCATAAATGTGAAGTGAATGAAGAGCCCCCTGATGTCCTATCTATAGGCCTGGAGGAAAGAAAAAGTTAAGGGTATGGTTCATCATACCCCATGAGGGTCTCCACCCTTCTCTGCTCTAAGATCACAGACCTAGGAAAGCCACCTTTATGTCCAAAACAGATGGCCCAACTTGTAAAAGTAAAGCAAATCAGGGAAGGTTAATCTCTTAATAATATATTTCATAAGCTTACACATTATCACCTCTTGAATTCTAGAATAGATGACTTAATAATAGGTGGGAAGGCTAGGTAACTAGGGAAACTTGGGAGCTGAGCAACTTCTCGAGTTATTCTGTGCTTTGTGCCACACATGGTACACAGTGCACATAGCTGCAGAGGGCATCATTCCCAGGATAGAGAGTCTTGCTCCAGGAGATGCCCCTGATCCAGAGGATCCCTATCTCCCATGCCTGTCAGGATACCCAACATTTGGGACTGGGACTGGGACTGGGACACTGCTTGTGTCACTGGTTTCTCCCTGGAACCAGGTCTTGCCTTTGGGTCCCAATTCCTGAGGCAGTCTCCAGAGTGGGTCCAGCAGTGAAAATAGAGCCAAGACCTGTGGGAAGGGAGTGGGACCCAACACAGAGAGTATCCTGAGGCCCTTGGAAGCTCAGGAGAGGGTGGCATGGAGTGGGGACCTTGAGCCTGGCTGCTGCTAGGTCCTCTAGGGGCACTGAGAGGTGAGTTCTGGGACTGGAGTATGGGCTAGATGTGGGCCCCGTGGCCCCTGCCAGAAGAAGTGCCACAGACAGGGATGCTGATCAAGTGCCTTTGCCCTGCTGCTGCTCAGATTTCCATAGGTGCAGTAAAGCCAGAAATGAAGACACACACAGAGACCCTTCACACAGAGACAATACGCAGAGACATCTCCCAACAGAGACAACACATAGACCTTACAGAGATAACTCTCAACAGAGATCTCTCACACAGACACCTTCCACAGTGCCTACCTACCACACTGCCCCACAGAGACCTCACACTGAGACCTCACACATGAACCTCATGTTGCCCCACAGATCCTCAGAGAGAAAGCTAGCACAGATTTCAGAGCTTTTCCAGAGACCTGACAGCAAACCTTTCAGAGACTTCCCAAAGGTACTTTCCATACAAACCTCTCAGGGAAACCAACACTCAGAGACCTCACATAGAAACCTCACAGAGAGGCTTCATCTACAGACAGTACACAGAGATCTTCCACTGACTCACAGAGACTTCACATTGAGACCTTACCCAGATACCCCACAGAGACTGACACAAAAGACCTCACAGAGACCTCACATCCATTTTTCAGGATCCCAAGCAAGCACCCATTGACAAGTCCTTCTTGGTGAATATGAAACCACTTAGCAAACTGGCAACACAAGAGGGATTGTCAGTTGTGCCCTCTTGAGAGCCTTAAAACACTCAGACATTGTCAGCATTGCACTAAATGGGGTTCTATCCTTGGGGAAATGCTTGGGAATTTTTGTTCTTTTGTCATAGTATTGCATCTGAATGAAAAATTACCCATTATACATGTAGATTTGCAAAATTAATTTCTACAGGTGTTCATTAATTTGAGAATCGCAAATTTTGAACACAACTAAAACAGCCAGTCTCCAAATGAGAGAAAATATCTTATTTGTCCAGTTTTAGTTATTATCCAGCTAAATGGTGTCACTGTCATTTTTTTTTCTTTTATTCTCTTGGGGACAAGGCCTAAAGTAGAAATGGCTTACTTATTTACTTTGGAAACGTAATAAAGGCCTGCAACAAATGAACTCTAGAAATGAAGTAAACCAGAAAAGAGGCATCTGGACTCACACTTGCCTCCCAGAAGTCTAACTCGCACATTATTTTCAACTTAACAGTTTGTGGGGTTTTATTTTTTAACAAGCTAACAATTGTGAGGATTTTTCACAATAAGTCAAATTCCTGGTAATATTCCTATTATATCATCTGGCAAAATTATATTTCTGAATATCATTTTATTCCTTCAAATGTAATACCCTTATATGATATTATTATACATGTCTTTAGGAGATGACATGGTCCTAATGTTCAGTTAACATAGTTAAAAGGACAAGCTATTAAGGATTTATTTTTAATTCTATGAAACTCACATTTTCTAAGATAGGCAGTCAAGATCCACTTTATGTTATTACAGGGTTAAAAAAGAACACATTGCTTAAAATGAATTTGAAATATTATAAAATATATGTATTTTTGAGATATACAAATGGCCTAATAAAATTACTGAGAAAGGGATATATTAACATCTGAATTGATTTAGTCATTTAATCAAAATTTGTATTACAATTAATAATGAAAAGTGTCACTTATTATATACCCAGCACTTTCCAAAGGGTGCATTACAATGAGATTGCCTATTTCTCACTGCTCATATGCAACCTATTGTCCTTGCCTTGATAAAGTTTCAATGACCACTGTCAAACATGTATCACTGGTTAAGTCTGTCAGGCTTCACATTGGGATGATGACATCATAGTTCTTTAAGAGGAGCAGGGCTGACACAAGAGCTCTTTGACTTATTTCACCAAGAAATTAACTTTTTCTTTATAATTAAACAATCTATAACTATTAAATTTTCAACTTTATTCCTTTATGATATCATTGTATCATAAAGTGATGGAATATGGTCATGGATGTCATCTAATATTCCATCAGATCATTTTTTATAGTACAAATTATGAAGATAAATTTATTGATCAGAACAAAGTGAGTTCAATTAGGAAAAGTTTATACAGGAAAATATCTTTTTCAAATTGACTATTTTAACAGTGTTAAAATAAGTGATTATTCTTTAGTCTTTTGAATTAAAGTTGCTCAGCGTGGTCAGAAAGTCTGGAAACATAGGAAATGTCCATAGTAAGTAGTTTATTGTTATAACATGTCTTGTGTTGTTCTTCACTAGTAATTCACAGTTCAGTAAGCTGTGCTAAATTACAATGAACAATATGCATTAAAGAAACATTTGCATCAATCATTACACATTCATCTGTCATAGGTTGTTTTAGATTTGTTAATTTTCATGGAATAAACTTGCACATTTTCCTAAGAATAAGAAATCATGGGGGATCAATCTATTTAAAATATATTAGTTTTTCCAAACTAATGGCCATCTTTTTAGTAAGATTCATCTATCTTAAAATTTTTTTAAAGTTTTACCATTTACATATTTCCAAAAGAAATGGATATCAAAAATTAGAGAAAACAAAAACAGATCCCTTTTGTAGTCAAAAAGGTTTACATCAAAACATTTTGCTGAAAATGAAGTGATTCTTAATCTACAGATGAAATACTTTTTACATGATACTTAAGATATATTATAAATCTGGATTTAAAATAAATTTTTATTTAAAACTGGCCTCATGCTGATTTCAATAAATCAGGCACTCTAGAACACAATGTGCAGGGGCAGCAATTAGGTGATGACTTCTTAAAAATCTTTTCCAAAGTAGTCTTTCTACAATGTTAACCCCTAACAGCGATTCCTCTTGATAGATTATATTTTTTAGTTTCATACATTTTATAACGAACATTTCTGGGAGTGTTCCCAAATGTATACAGCTACTATGTTGTGCTCACACCACAAGCAGTAGCCTTCCTTTCTCAGTTTGCTGCTGCGCCCCCTCTCGGCCTGCGCGGGTCAGGCATCACCGGCTGTGGTAACCTGAAGAGCCCATTTTCCCAGATACTTGCACTCTGTGCTCTGCACAGACACGTTGTACCACAGATGTGCAAGTGGCGCTGATGAAACTTCCAGAAAACTGTCAAATGCATGCAGACACAGTAGAGGAGGATTTAGAAAATGCTAACATCTTTTTGAGGAAATGTGGATTACGCAGCTCTTTGGTTCTAAGCATTTTTGTGTGTTAGCTGGCCTCCTGGATCGGGGGAAATACAGCTGATTTTAGAGTTTCTCATCCTCATTCACTGTAGTGACATCTGCAGCTCTTCCTTCCCTGAGTCCGAAACCTGGAATAGAAAGCATCTGCTCCCTGTGATTTTACAATCTTTACCATCTGTTTACAATGGTAAACTAAAACTCAGCCATCCTCAGCTCAGGTATTTCTGATGCTTCAGGACAAAGATCACTGAACTTTTTATTTCCACCACAATTTTATACTAGTAACACTATACATAGGTATTTATTGTCTCAATAAGCTTATTTTCTAGAGTCCATAAATTTATTTTTTAGAATGTGGCCCCTGGACCCCACCTAACAGGTCTGTTACTTGGGCAAGTTATTTATTGTCTAGATTGACAAATTTTATAAAATTGTATTTATTTCATAAAATTTTAATTTATAAAATGTTAATTTTCTTTTATGAAATTGGTAAATCTAGGGATTTAGTCTCAATTTTTTTTTAATATTGGTACTTAACCTAAAATATTTGCCAATTTTCCTTTTTAATATATATCAGATAATGTTAAGAATTTAGCTGCAAAGATACCAATATATTTGTTGGCTTTTTTCACTTTGTGTAGTTATTTTTGTATCAAACCTCTATTATTGCACAACATAAAAGAAAGCTTGCTCCTTGGAAACCATTAGCCTTAAGGACTTACTAGGTTAAAGCTTAGCATGTTAAATCTGAGGGTCACCTTACCTTCTTTTAAAGATGTTTTTCATGGGTTGGTAAAAAGTCTTAAAATGTTGGTAAGGATGTGAAACAACTAGAACTCTCATATGTTGCTGATGAAAATGTAAAATGGTGTACTGCCATATGATTTCACTCATATGTGGAATTTAAGAAAGAGGGAAAAAAAGAGAAAATGGACTCTTAAATATAGAGAACAAACTGGTGGTTACCAAAGGGGAGGTGGGCAGGGGTATGGGTGAAATAGGTGAAGGGGATTAAGAGTACACTTATCATGATAATCACTAAATAATGTAGAAAATTGTCAAATCATTATTTGGTACACCTGAAACTAACATAACATTGTACGTTAATTATACTGAAATTAAAAAATAATAATTTTCAAAAAGTGATGTACTACTTTGGAAAACAGTTTGGCACTGATTTACCATACAACCCAAATATTTTATTCCTAGGAATTTACACAAGAGAAATAAAAACATATGTCCACACAAAATTTGTATGTAACAAATGTCCATAACAACAACTTTATTCATAGTTGTCCCAAAATGGCAACAACTCAAATGTCTATTAACAAGTGAATGAATACATACATTTTGGTATATCCGTACCACTACTCAACAACCAAAGGGAATGAAGTACTTAATATACACAACAACATGAGTGAATCTCAAAAGATGCTGAGTGAAAGAAAACAGGCACTGAGTACACACTATAAGATTTTATTTACATAAAATTTGAGAATAGTTAAATTGTAATCACTGAAAGTAAATCATTGGTTTGGAGGTGAGGATTGACCACAAAGGGGCTTGAGGGAACATTCTGAGTAATGAAAATTTTCTATATCATGACTATGGTAGTGTGTACACAACTGTATACATTTGTCAAAATTAACTATACTATGCATGAGTGTTAAGACATGAGTGCTTTTAACTTTAAGTTATACCCCAATAAAATTAATTTAAAAATAAATATATATTATTTATGACATATGTGTCTATATGTATTACATATATATTATGACAATGGAATGGAATAATGTTCTTAGTGGTTAAATTGCCTCTTAGCCAACATGCAGAATGCTAAATATCCACATCTTTTTTCTTATTTTTTCTTTCTCTAAACTTTTATAGAAGTATCATTTTTAATAGAGCTACATCAACAATATTGATTAAATTTGCAATAATTTGAAAACACAGAGGACATTTCCTTTAAAAATATAAGCAAAAGCTTCTTCCATCTGGTCTCTAGATCTTTTTATTCTTATGCCAAGTTCTTTATACTAATTGATCAACTGAGTTATGCATTCATTTACTTTTTCACAAGTGCTTCTGCTAGTTCTAAGTTAGGGACATGACCTTGAACAAGATAAACATGGCCGCTGCTTTCACAGAGTTCACAATCTATGTGGTGATGGTCAGAACACAACTATACAAATACAAGTAAGAAATAATTTTAAAGTCTTATAGATTTGAAGTCAATAGAAAAGACTGAAAAAGAAACTGACCTCCTTTTGATGAAGTCAGAGAAGGTTTCTCTGTAGCCTCTTGAGGGTAAAAGCTATGTCTTTTCCTTCTACCTTTTCCTTCCTCACTGCTGACCACAACAAAATGCTGACAACAGAATTTGCAATCAAGTTACTTTAAAAATTGATTTAAAAATATAAAGCAAATATATATGCATTAAAGTATGGAAGGGCATACATTTGAAGCATGAAAACTAGTACCTGATGGAAATATTCCACAATTGAGGAATATAAAACTAATTATATAATAAGGAAATTAAAAAGAAATTTCAGGCTGGATAGAAAATAAACTAAGAAAACAATAGCATGTAAAACAGTTCAATATTTTGGCATTTGAGTTTGAGATTAAAAGAAAAATAGATGAAAAGAGGAAGGAACAGGAACCATAACCAAGAACTGAAGGACAGATGGGAAGGTGGGCTACTTAGCTCACGATCTGCCTTTTGTATTTGCAGCAAGTATCAGTTTTGGAACCAGATATTGTTGCACTATATTAGTTCTGTTTAAAGTACTAGGATGAGTCCCCCCCTTAGTTTGGGGGTAATGCTTTACTCATAACCTGTCTTTCATGTATTTGCCTAAACTCCTCTAGAATACAGTTGGACTTGCTCCTCATATGATCTTCTGATGTGTTTTAAACAGCATGGGACTCCATTTTAATTTTACATCTAAAGCTTCTGGGCTTTAATTGCTTTACTATTTCATTATTTAATATGCATGTATTCTATGAAAAATGATATGATTCACTTTAATCTAGAATTTCCTTTTGTTTGCATAATTTAGAGAATCCAAATTGTATTTGTATTTGTCTTTGGAAAACAGAGCTACTCTCAGAGGTCATTTCCTTGAGCTCCAGACCCCTCACCTCACAGCCTAGAGTGGTGCTGGGCCCTGGAATATGGAGACAGCAGGACCTGCCTGTCTGTGTGTGTGCAGCCGATTTGAAGGTGCCATCTTGGATGGGAGACTGGGTTTGGAGAGTCCTGTGTTACTTCCTGGAGTTCTTGAGATGCAGTCTCTTAAGTGTGAGTGGAGAGGCCTGGAGAGCTTAGGTACTCCGTGTCTGGTTTATCATGGAGATCAGCCATGTCCCAAATTATAGTGTGTTCTTCCTTATGAGGCTCAGCTGTTCTAAACTGACATCCTGCCGCCCGCAAGTGGTCCTCCTGTCCTCATTCCCTCTTTCTCACATCTGGGTCCTTCAAAGGATCATCCTTTCTCATCTGTGTTCAGGGAAACTGGAGCAGAGCCCAGGTCCTCCCAAAGGGCCCCCGGCTTCTGGTACCAGGGGAGTCTGCTTAGCAGATGGCAGCTACTGCACAGCCTGGCTCCTGATGGCCAGAGCAGCAAGGGTACATGTGGCACTGCAATGGGCTAGGGCAGGGTTGGGGGAGCAGGGAGTCTTGGTGAGGCCAGGAGTGCAGCAGAGAACCGACCTCCACAGAGCCCAGGCTATCACATCTCCAGCTGTGGTTTCAGTCCAGCACAGAAACCACACATGAAGCATGGTGAGCACAAGGTCTCTGTAGCCCCCAGGCTGGGGCTCTACAAGTCGAGGCAGGGTCATACCCAAGAACCAAGCCAGACCTAGCTTCCCCCTGTGTGCTCCTATACCTGCTCCATCAGGTTGTCTGGGAACCAGACAATAGACCCTCAGGATCCCAGTGAAGCCTTTCCCCCTTTGGCGTAAAGGGCAGCTCTGTCCTAAGGCTAAGCCCATACACATGTGGATCTGTTTCTAGCCATACTGTTCTCCTCCACGGGTTCTAGGATCACTTTATTATTTAGCTGACAGCCACACAAGGAGCGCAAATGCAGGCCCAGCCTCAGGAGAGGGTGCTCACCTGTTGCATCATCCTCAGCCACCAAAGCCAAGAGAGTCAGAAGTTCTCAGGCTCATTCTGAGGGACTGGGTTTTGTTTTATTATATTTTTCCTAGTTCACTCTACAGAGGTGCAGGGAGGAAGTCTAATGCATGCTCGCCACTCTATAACAGCTGAGCACTGTGCCCTGCATTTCACTCCATGCTCAGGGGGGAATCTGTTTGAGATCCTCTCCCTCTGCTCCCCGCCCCCGACTCTCTCTCTCTCTCTCAGATAAAATAAATCTTAAAAACAAAATACAAAACAACAACAAGCCAAACAGGGGTGCCTGGGTGGCTCAGTTAAGTGTCCAACTCTTGATTTCAGCTCAGATCACAATCTCAGGGTTGTGAGATTGAGCCCTGGGTCAGGCTCCACACTGGGCATGGAGCCTGTTGAAGACTTTCTCTCTCCCTCTCACTCTGCCCCTCCCCTCCCCATTCTCTCTCTCTCTCTCAAAAAAAAAAAAAAAAAAAAGAAAACAACACAATAGAAGAGAAATAAAATATCTCTCTTGTCTAGAATATAGAAGAATATTTATGGCTATATATGGTATATGAACTCTGGATAAATTTTGCCTTAATTTTTCATATTACAGATATAAATTACAAAGAACTCCTTATACCATCTCTCTCAAGTTTGCCCAGAGGTTGAAATGAGAGGTATATAACAATCTAAAAATATATTTATTAGCAAATTAAGAATTCACTCAAACTTTAATGGTAGAAAAAGTTGTGCAGCTCTCAGTATAAGAAAGGGGAGGGTGAGAAAGAGCAGAAGGAAAGGTCATGGAATGAAAACTTAAGATAACCTACTTAAAATACTTGAAAATTTAATAAAATGCAAAGAGAGGGAAGATAATTCTCAATGTCTGAACAGCGTAAAGTCAGCAAATATAACAACTAGTGCACCCCTCACAGGTATTGGTCTTGACAAGTTGCAATTTTGAAGAAAATACATTTGAGAAAAGTTTACTCTGCACTTTAAAAAACTGGAGTCACAGATTTTAGGTTTTTTGAATCCTTTAAACGTGTTTACTGTTCCTTTCCAAGAAAGGACTTTCAAACTCCCCCACAGTAAAACAGCAGTTGCCACCTGCGCATTTTTTTCTACCATTGAGCATACCTAAGAACAAGTGCATGATATTAATTCCTATCTGATAATGTGCTCAGGGTTCTCCCTGAGGCACTGCATGGCTCTCATGTGAGAGCTTTTCTTATTAATATCATTAACAATCAATCAGTTTATGAAGGAATGTTCTTGGTGTCTGAAAATGCTCTTTGGTATCTTGACTTTTGGAATTTAATCTCTATTTCTCTTTTTTAAATTAATATATTTGTAGAATACAATTAGTAATCTTCTCTTGAAAAGAAAATTGATCATCTTTCAGCTTTGGGGTTTAAGTGTTCCCACAAAAACAGGAGGCGCAGCACTTCCACAGAAAGCTAAATTATATGTGCAATGACAGTGCACCCTGATGCAGATAACTGAGAATTATCAATAGAAATCTGTTCACCCCAGTCAGTGCCTGCAGTAATGGTCCTGGCAACCCAGTGGGTGACAGCTACAGCTCAGCTGGGGCTGGAGCAGGAAATGGCTCTTTGTATGAACAAAACAGGCTTAACTGTACTCCGCATTAAAAAAGTCTGCTGGGAAAATACTCATATTCACTGACAGGAGCTGGTGGGCATGTTTGCAGGATTACTAAGGCCTTTCCACACTCCCCAATGGTCCACACATCAAGAGAGTGTCTGGAGAAGAGGTTGGAGTATAGATTCTGGAGCCTCACAGGTCACATGGTCCTGCCACTCCCCAGTTGGGTGACTCAGGACAAGTCACTTACCCAACAATTCTGGCAGTTTCCACACCTGTATTATGGGGAAATTAATTCATGTTAAAAAGGATACTGGTCTGGCTATTTAGTAAAGCTGATCCCTCATTATTATTACCTCAGTCCCTGGCTCACTGTCATTAAACGACGGTTATTGATGGTGTGAATCAGAGCCCCCAGGTGTGTTACAGTGAAAAAGAGTTTAGTGTCACTGCAATAGTGCCTCTATCATTTCAGAACTCAGTCTCTATGAATGCCTTGAGGAGCAATGATGGAGTGCTCCCAAACTTGATGTGCAGAAGTCTTTATGCCCACAGTAAAGGCACATGAAAAGGGGAGGGTCCCCATGTGCATAAATTCAGATTATCCCCAAAGGAGACAGTGTGCTCTGAACTCTAATGCTTTTAGCAGTTAAGAGCTTTTCCAGAACCAAAGGATTCAGTAGGTCTGTAGGCCACTCTCTCCAGAAAGGATCTCTAAAGCTGTGATTGATTGCTCACCTTATCAGAAACAAAAGACACACAGATAGATGGTAGATGATGATCGATAGGTAATTATATGAACCATGCTACAATATACATAATACAATAATACATTGTGAGGTTTACTAAACATGTATAAAAATAAATACTAAAATAATAGATAAAAACAGAAAGCATTGTTTAATATTTCACTAATCATTCTGGCTGGATAACATCTCAGTGCACAATAGACACTTAGGATAAGATTAATTGTTCTTAATCCATATTTTAGGTCTTCCTGACTAATTTGGGTGGCTGAATTTTGTTAGGTCAGATTAGTTTGTCCTTGGTAATTACCAGAAAAATGACAAATAGAGTTTACAAGTAATTAGAATCTGCCAACTAAATATTCTCTCTGTTGTTCCCTATGCTTGTATTAATAGGACCTTCAATCTGCAGGTTCTTTGAAGGAATCTTTTTTAAGCTATTTGCCCATTTTATGAGAGTTATTTGGTCAAAACTAGATGATGTAATCAGTAAATCCACATAGAGGAGCACCTATAGTCTATACTATGTTACCATATGCTGAGAGTGAACCAGCAAGAAACCCCACCATCAGCTTTTCTGTGTTGGGGACAGCCCTCTATCAAGAACTATGCAAGGCCTAGGAATTTATTGAACTTGCAAACTAGCAGATAAGCTTATTACTGTTCCATGGATGCTGCAGAAGACACCACTTGGGTGAGAGACAACAGACTTCACTATTCATGACAAAAGCAATAGCAAGGGTTAAATGTCTCCAGCAGTTCCCCAAGTCCCTCAACTACCACAGGCATGATGCAGAGGGTCTACAATGGATGTCTGCACATGCCATAGGTTGCAATATAGTAGAGATATAGGGGAGCTGGGAAGATTCACCTTTTTACAGTGAACAGTAGTAAATCTCTTTTTCTGTGGGAAAATAGTATTTCACCTCTCAAGGTTGCTTGCTGTATGTACAGCCCTGAGAAATGCTTGCATAAAGAATAGTCAAGGCCTTGTATTCTTGTTATATCTAGACAGAATGTGCAGGGATGCTCAGGGTTCTTGGCAGATTGATTCTCCCAATACTTTTCTCTCAGGAGACTTCCTGAATCCCATGTAATAGAAAGCATCTGATAAGGACCATGGGCGGGAACCTGGCTGTTCTGCCTGTTAAAGATGAGTAAAGTATGCGTTCTTCTACTGAAATAAAGATGAATATTTAAAGGTAGGTTCTGATAGTTTCTTCCCACACCCAAATTGACTTTTTGTGTAATTCTTGGGGCACATATTTATCCCATTGGAGACCACTGCCTTGGAGGAATGATCTCAAAGTTTCTATTTATTTGACCAGTATACGAACAGAGCTCTTGGTGCACCAGAATTAAGACTTAATTAATACTTTTCTTTCTTTCTTTTTTTTTCAAATGAAGAATAAAAAATATCTAACATGATTTACATTTCTTCAAGAAAGACAACTTTAATATTATTCAAAGAAAGAACACTTAAAGCATTCATAATTTCAGAATTATATGCAGTTCTTTCTAATTGAACAAGTTAGTTTTAAGAGAAATTTATCATATTATCCTTACTGTTTTAATTGTCCTATGAACCTGGATGTCTGCTCGTTCTTGAACTGACATCTTGGAATTACTGTGTTCATAGTGCATAGCAAAGAAGTCCAGGAGACAGCTGCAAGTGTGTCCTGTGTCATGTTACTCATTCATTCTCTTCACTAATGCATTTTAAGGTCTTCAAAAGGTGCTTGCAAATTGATTGAGGAATGGGAGACCCTGAGGGGATAAAACCTACCAGTGTGAGAAGTGAGGCAGAGGTACTGCCTTTGGCAACTTCAGAAAGGAATGACCCAGAATCATTAATGGACACCACGTGCCGTATATTGGTTTGGAGGGACCTAGTGACTTAGAATTGAGGGTGGAGATCCTGACTGCAAATATCAAAGTAGATTTCAGAGAAAAGAATATTATAGAGGATATAGAGAGTCAATTATAATGATGAAAGGGTCAATTTACCAAGCAGACACAAACTGCTAAATTGTGTACATGCCTAATATCGTAGTTTCAAAATACCTCAAGAGGAAACGGATAGAATTTCAGGGAAAAATAGAAAAATCAACAATTATAGGGGTGCCTGGGTGGCTCAGTTGGTTGAGGGTCCGACTCTTGATTTCTGCTCAGGTCATGATCTTAGGGTCATGGGATCAAGCCCTACATTGGGCTCTGTGCTCAGTGGGGAGTCTGCTTGAAATTTTCTCCCTCTCCCTCTCACCTCGCCCCTCCCCCTCTTCATGCTCTCTCTCTCTCAAATAAATAAATAAATCTTAAAAAAAAAAGTATGCAGAGTAAAGTAAGGTAAAAATATCAGTGTGGAGGGCCCCTGGGTGGCTCAGTCATTTAAGTGTCTGCCTTCTGCTCAGGTCATGATCCCAGAGTCCCAGGATCGAGCCCTGCATTGGGCTTCCTGCTCAGTGGGGAATCTGCTTCTCCCTCTGCCCCCTTCACTCCACTCATGCTCTCTCTCTCTCTCAAATAAATAAAACCTTAAAAAAATCAATGTGGAAATCAAAAAAATAGCAAACACCAAAAAATTACAAAACTTTAATAAAACCAACTCAACAACAGTAAAGCAAGTAATTTGATTGAAAAATGAGAAGTCTCAAATAGACATTTTCCAAAAAAAGATATACAAGTGACTAACAAATACATGAGAAGATGCTAAACTACTAATCACTAGGGAAATGCAAGTCAAAAACCACAGTAAGATGAGAAATAACAAGTGTTGGCAAGGATGTGGAGAAAGGGCACCCTCATACACTATTGGTGGGAATGTAAATTAGTACAGAGTTATGGAAAATAGTATGGAGGTTCCTCAAAAAGTTAAAAATAGAAATACAATAGAATTCAGAAATTCCACTGCTGGTTATTGGAAAACAAAAACATTTAACTCAAAAAGATATATACACCCTTATGTTTATTGCAACATTATTTACAATAGCCAATAAATGGAGGCAACCTAAGTGCCCATTAGTAGGTGAATGGATAAAGATGTGGTATATATACATAATGGAATATTATTCAGCCATAAAAAAGAATGAAATCTTGCCATTTTCGACAACATGGATGCACTGGGAGGGTATTATGTTAAGTGAAATAAGTCAGACAGAGAGATATAAATATCTTATGATTTCACTTATATGTGGAATCTAAAAAGCAAAATAAATCAGCAACTTACAAACAAAAAACAGAAACAGATTTATAAATACAGAGAACAAACTGATGTTTTGTCAGAGTGAAGGGGGCTTGGAGGAATGACAAAAAAGGTAAAGGAAATTAAAAAGTACAAACTTCCAGTTGTAAAATGAATAAGTCACTGGGATGAAAAGTACAGCATAAGGAATATAGTCAATAGCATGGTGACAGATGGTAACCACACTTATTGTGGTGGACATTGCATAATGTATAGATTGTCAAATCACTATGTAGTACACCTGAAAATAATATAACATTTTATGTCAACTACAGTTCAATAAAAAATAATTATTATGAAACTAAAATCTTATTCTTTGAGAAATTCTATAGTATTCACAACAATCTATTCTGGCTGATCAGGAATTTAATAAATGTTTGTGGAATAACTGATATAAACAAAACATCTTGGTCTCTATGTGTATATACATTTAGTTTTCTTCATGTAACTTGAAGATCTTAAAAATAGTAAAGTGGACAATGTCTGAATGATAGACCAGTGTTTTCTTGGGAACTGGTATTTATAATGGACACCTCTGGGATAATTCACAAAAGCTGCCTTTCTAAGAGTTCATAGAAAAAACAAGAACTTCACTTAAATTTTATATCAGTACAGTATCATTCTAGAAATAGATGGCCCATACAAAGTGGTTTTCTGAAGGACATGTAATAAAGGGGATGCTTAGAGAGCTGTGGGAGGGGTGAAGGGTCTAGCAAGAGATGGCAGCCAGAGACTAGTAACAGTAGGAAGAATATTCCACCTCCAGACCTGAAGGGGCAGAAGAGAAAACATATTAGTGAAGCTTAGCTAGAGCAAAGTTGTGGAACAGGGTAAATATAAAATATTTTTTAAATAATTACTTAAATCTCTTTAAAAGATTGTCGGCTGATATGGTATAATAACATGTCAAATGTGTGAGAATAGCACAAAAGCCAAGAAGGGAGAAACGGAAATATACAAATGTAAATATTCTATATTGTACAGTAAGTGATATAATGTCTCTTTTTTTTTAAGATTTTTTATTTATTTATTTGACAGAGAGAGACACAGCAAGAAAGGGAACACAAGCAGGGGGAGTGGGAGAGGAACAAGCAGGCTTCCTGCTGAGCAGGGAGCCCAATGCAGGGCTCAATCCCAGGACCCCGGGATCATGACCTGAGCCGAAGGCAGACGCTTAATGACTGAGCCACTCAGGCACCCCGATATAATGTCTCTTGAAAGTAAACTGTGGTAAGTTAAAGATGTATACTATAAACCTGAAACAAACAATCAACACAGCTAATAATCCAACAAAGGAGATTGAATGGAATAACAAACAAAACAAAACAAAAAAACCTCAACCTAACAGAAGGCAGAAAAAGATGAAACAATTGAAAACACATAATAAGGTGATATATTTAAACCTAATTACATAAATAATAAAACTAGATGTGAAAGTTCAACAATGTGATTAAATAATTGGTTATCTATACTCAAAAAATTTAACTTCAATCCATACCTCCTATCAAAAAATAATTAAAGCATTTCATTAAAAAAGGGGAAATCCTATCTTTTGTGACAACATGGATAAATCTGGGAGACATTACGCTAAATGAAATAATCCAGACAGTGAAAGACAGATACTGCATGGTATCAGTTACATGTGGAGTCCAAGGGAAAAAAAAAAAGTCAAACTCAGAAGCAGAGTAGGAACATGGTTGCCAAGGTCTGGGGGGTGAAGGAAAAAGAAGAGGTTGGTAAAAGGGTACAAACTTTCAGGATTTAGTGTATGACATGGTGACTATAGTTGATAACATTGTATTGTACAACTGAAATTTACTAAGATAGTAGAATTTAAATATTCACACACACACACATACACACACAAAAGTAAATATGTGAAGTGATCAATGTGTTAATTAACTGAATGGGTGTAATCCCTCCACAATGTATACATATATCAAATCATGTTGTACCCTTTAAATATATTACAATTTCATTTGTTAATTAAACCTCAAAAACCTGGAAAAAATTAAAACACACTGTTGGTAAGAATTTCCCCTGGAAGAGGGAAAAAGACTGAACACACCAAGTGCTGGCAAAAATGTGGAGCAACTGTAACACTGGAGGGAAAGTAAAAATGATTTTGTAGTTCCATAACAAGGCAAACATACCATATGGCCAGCCATTCCAATCTTTGATACTTATGTAGAGAAATAA
Organism: Mirounga leonina; assembly: GCF_011800145.1. Taxonomy (NCBI): domain Eukaryota; kingdom Metazoa; phylum Chordata; class Mammalia; order Carnivora; family Phocidae; genus Mirounga; species Mirounga leonina. Next base: position 7,885,837 of record NW_023270466.1, read on the forward strand.
AGCATATGTCTGTACAAAGACTTGTCCAGGATATTTATAGAAGCTTTATATTTAATAACCAAAAACTAGAAACAACGCAAATGTCAACACATGCAATATATATGAGTCTAAATTTTGTTTTCTGAATGAAAGTTGACAAGATAGTATACCCTATTTAAATCTACTTATATAAAATTCTAGAAAATAAAAACTAAAGTCTAGTAACAAAAGCAAATCAGGCATTGCCTGAGATTTAGGGGGAAATGGAGTGGGATAGCAAAGAGGGATTCCAAAGGACTATGAGGAAATTTTTAGGGTGATTGATATGTTCATTATCTTGGAAGTGATGATGATTTCATGGGTGTGATCATGTCAACACTTACCAAACCTAAACTTAATGGATGTATAGTTTATTGTATGTCAATTATATCTCAATAATGTTGTTTAAATAAGGAATTTGTAAATGTCTTCCTTAGTGCAGTCCACTAAAATTAATGGGCACAAAGGCATAGAAATATTCTCCAAACCACACACTTACTCAGTGTCAACATTTCATAACTCAAGCCAAATGCTCTTCTTGTAATTCCAAACAATGTACTTGAAAGAATAACTTCACTGATAATTCAGTTGATAGATATCCCTAGAATAAAAGCTTTCCAGTATCACCAGAGCAAGGAAAATATTATGATGTCATAACTTCAATATGCAAATGTAAAAACAACACACTATACAGGTTAAGTCACTTTATTTTTTAAGTAAAATATCTCAGAGTACAGAAAATATTCTTGATAACATTTTATTTATAAGGTATATAATGTCACATGAGGGCAACTTGACTTTATTAACTTTCATGAAATAGTAATGCAGTATGATGTGTTTTACTTCTGGTGTTAGTTTTCTATTCCTCTATAACAAATTATTATAATTTTGTGGCTTAGAAAAATCCCCCATAATTTATGATCTCAGTTTCCATGAGTCAGGAGTCAATGCACAAGTTAACTGGTTCCTTGTCTTAGGGTTTGACTGGGCTAAAATCAAGATGTCAGCCAGAGGTACTATCTTATCTGAGTTTTAGGTACTCAGCTCACTGTAGAATTCAGTTCCTTGGGGCTGTAGGACTGCCTGCTGTTCCTTGCTACAGGGCTTTCTCCATAGCTTTATAGTTTGTTTTTTAAAGGTGAACAGGAAATTGTCGCTGCTGCTTCAAATTTTTCTTCAGGAAGGACCCAGTCCCTTTTAAGAGCTCACCAAATCAGATCAGGCCCACCCAGGATAATCTCCCTTTTTATTAACTAAGTCAACTCATTTCAGATTTTAATTACATCTTTAAATCCCTTCACCTTTATAATCTAATCACAGCTGTGAAATCCATCATCTTCACAGTCCTACCCATTCTCTAATATAAAGTATGTACCCCAGTGGGTAGGAATCTTGGGAATTACCTCAAAATTCAGAGTTCTATCCATCTCTTTAGATAAACTTCATTATGAAAAGTATATTTTTCTCAATGTTGCTACTAAAATTCAGGGTAATCATTACAGATTCTGAGAGAAGGGAGCACTTAAACATCAAAATTATACCAAATCCAGTTCTGGGAAATGCCTTCCCTCCTTTGTTCCCTTCCATCACAAGCTTGCCTCATATGTAGGTAAGCTTCACTGACAGTGGTGGCCCCAATATAGTATTCAGAAAAGGTGAGTGAACAAGACAGAATGCTGGAATATAGAAAGAAAATATCAAAACTTTTTATTTATTTATTTATTTATTTATTTATTTATATTATGTTATGTTATATTATGTTAATCACCATACACTGCATCATTAGTTTTTGATGTAGTGTTCCATGATTCAGTGTTTGCATATAACACCCAGTGCTCCATTCAGTACGTGCCTTCTTTAATACCCATCACCAGGCTAACCCATCTAGAACCCTCCCCTCTGGAACCCTGTTTGTTTCTCAGAGTCCATAGTCTCTCATGGTTTGTCTCCCGCTCCGATCTTCCCCCTTCATTTTTATTTTATCTCTTCCTTTTATTTTTGCTTTTTCTTTTTTTAATTTTTAATTTATTTATTTTTATTAACATATAATGTATTATTTGTTTCAGAGGTACAAGTCTGTGATTCATCAGTCTTACACAATTCACAGCACTCACCATAGCACAAACCTTCCCCAATGTCCATCACCCAGCCTCCCATCCCTCCCACCCACCACTCCAGCAACAGTTTGTTTCCTGAAATTAAGAATTCCTCGTATCAGTGAGATCATATGATACATGTCTTTCTCTGATTGACTTATTTCGCTTAGCATAATACCCTCTAGTTCCATCCATGTCGTTGCAAATGGCAAGATTTCACTTTTTGATGGCTGCATAATATTCCATTGTGTATATACACCACATCTTTATCCATTCATCTGTTGATGGACATCTAGGCTCTTTCCATAGTTTGGCTATTGTGGACATTGCTGCTATAAACATTGGGGTGCACCTGCCCTTTTGGATCACTATATTTGTATCTTTGGGATAAATACCCAGTAGTGCAGTTGCTGGGTGTATTTTCAACTCTATTTTCAGCTCTATTTTCAACTTTTTTTTTTTTAAGATTTTATTTATTTATTTGACAGAGAGAGACACAGTGAGAGAGGGAACACAAGCAGGGGGAGTGGGAAAGGGAGAAGCAGGCTTCCCGTGGAGCAGGGAGCCCGATGCGGGGCTCGATCCCAGGACCCTGGGATCATGACCTGAGCCGAAGGCAGACGCTTAATGACTGAGCCACCCAGGCGCCCTCTATTTTCAACTTTTTGAGGAAAATCCATACTGTTTTCCAGAGTGGCTGCACCAGCTTGCATTCCCACTAATGGTGTAGGAGTGTTCCCCCTTCTCCGCATCCTTGCCAACATCTGCCATTTCCTGTTTTGTTAATTTTAGCCATTCTGCCTGGTATGAGGTGATATCTCATTGAGGTTTTGATTTGGATTTCCCTGCTGCCGAGTGATGTTGAGCACTTTTTCATGTGTCTGTTGGCCATTTGAATGTCTTCTTTGCGGAAATGTCTGTTCATGACTTCTGCCCATTTCTGGGGCAGAAGATGGGATCATTTGTTCTTTGGGTGTTGAATTTGATAAGTTCTTTATAGATTTTGGATATTAGCCCTTTATCTGAATTGTCATTTGCAAATATCTTCTCCCATTCTGTTGGTTGTCTTTGGTTTTGTTGACTGTTTCCTTTGCTGAGCAAAAGTTTTTTATCTTGATGAAGTCCCAATAGTTCATTTTTGCCCTTGCTTCCCTTGCCTTTGGTGACATGTCTAGGAAGAAGTTGCTACAGCTAAGGTCGAAGAGGTTGCTGCCTGTGTTCTCCTTTAGGATTTTGATGGACTCCTGTCTCACATTTAGGTCTTTCAACCATTTTGAGTCTATTTTTATGTGTGGTGTAAGGAAATGGTCCAGTTTCATTCTTCTGCATGTGGCTGTCCAGTTTTCCAAGCACCATTTCTTGAAGAGACTGTCTTTTTTCCATTGGATAGTCTTTCCTGATTTATTGAAGATTAGTTGACCATAGAGTTGAGGATCCATTTCTGGGGTTTCTATTCTGTTCCATTGATCTATGTGTCTGTTTTTGTGCCAGTACCATACTGTCTTAATGATGACAGCTTTGTAATAGAGCTTGAAGTCAGGCTTTTGCTTTTCTTTTTCAACATTCCTCTGGCTATCTGGGGTCTTTTCTGGTTCCATACAAATTTTAGGATTATTTGTTCCATTTCTTTGAAAAAAGTTGATGGTATTTTGATAAGGATTGCATTAAATGTGTAGATTGCTCTAGGTAGCATAGACATTTTCACAGTATTTGTTCTTCCAATCCGTGAGCATGGAACGTTTTTCCATTTCTTCGTGTCTTCCTCAATTTCTTTCCTGAGAATTCTATAGTTTTCTGAGTACAGATTCTTTGCTTCTTTGGTTAAATTTATCCCTAGGTATCTTATGGTTTTGGGTGCAATTGTAAATGGGATCGACTCCTTAATTTCTCTTTCTTCTGTCTTGTTGGTGTATAGAAATGCAACTGATTTCTGTGCATTGATTTTATATCCTGCCACTTTACTGAATTCCTGTATGAGTTCTAGCAGTTTTGGGGGTGGAGTACTTTGGGTTTTCCACATAAAGTATCATATCATCTGCGAAGAGTGAGACTTTGACTTCTTTGCCAATTTGAAAGCCATTTATTTCTTTTTGTTGTCTGATTGCTGAGGGTAGGACTTCTAGTACTTTGTTGAATAGCAGTGGCAATAATGGACATCCCTGCCATGTTCCTGGCCTCAGGGGAAAAAGCTCTGAGTTTTTCCCCATTGAGAATGATATTCACTGTGGGTTTTTCATAGATGGCTTTTATGATATTGAGGTATGTACCCTCTATCCCGGTGCAGAGTTTTAATCAAGAGAGGATGTTATAGGGGCGCTTCAGTGGCTTAGACATTAAGCGTCTGCCTTTAGCTCAGGTCATGATCCCAGGGTCCTGGGATCGAGCCCCGCATCGGGCTCCCTACTCTGCAGGAAGCCTGCTTCTCCCTCTTCTACTCCCCCTGCTTGTGTTCCCTCTCTCCCTCTCTCTGTCTCTCTCTGTCAAATAAATAAATAAAATCTTTTTTAAAAAAAGAAAGAAAGAAAGGATGCTATACTTTGTCAAATGATTTTCCTGCATCTATTAAGAGGATCATATGGTTCTTGTTCTTTCTTTTATTAATGTATTGTAGCACATTGATTGATTTGCAAATGTTGAACCAACCTTGTAGCCCAGGAATAAATACCACTTGGTCGTGGTGAATAATCTTTTTAATGTACTGTTGGATCCTATTGGCTAGTATTTTGGTGAGGATTTTTGTATCCATGTTCATTAGGGATATTGTTCTGTAATTCTCCTTTTTGATAGGGTCTTTGTCTGGTTTGGGGATCAAGGTAATGCTGGCTTTATAAAATGAGTTTGGAAGTTCTCCTTCCATTTCTATTTTTTGGAACAGTTTCAGAAGAATAGGTGTTAATTCTTGAAATATTTGGTAGAATTCCCCTGGGAAGCCATCTGGCCCTGGGCTCTTGTTTGTTGGGAGATTTTTGATTACTGCTCCAATTTCCTTGCTGGTTATGGGTCTGATCAGGTTTTCTATTTCTTCCTGGTTCAGTTTTGGTAGTTTATATGTCTCTAGGAATGCATCCATTTCTTCCAGATTGTCTAATTTGTTGGCATATAGTTGCTCACAATATGTTCTTATAATTGTTTGTATTTCTTTGGTGTTGGTTGTGATCTCTCCTCTTTCATTCATGATTTTGTTGATTTGGGTCATTTCTCTTTTCTTTTTGATAAGTCTGGCTGGTGGTTTATCAATCTTGTTAATTCTTTCAAAGAAACAGCTCCTTGTTTCATTGATCTGTTTTACTGTTCTTTTGGTTTCTATTTCATTGATTTCTGCTCTGATCTTTATTATTTCTCTTGTCCTGCTGGGTTTTAGGCTATATTTGCTGTTCTTTCTCCAGCTTCTTTAAGTGTAGAGTTAGGTTGTGTATTTGAGACCTTTCTTGTTTCTTGAGAAAAGCTTGTATTGCTGTATACTTTCCTCTTAGGACCACCTTTACTGCATCCCAAAGATTTTGAACAGTTGTGTTGTCATTTTCATTTTTTTCCATGATTTTTTTTTCAATTCTTCTTTAATTTCCTGGTTAACCCATTCATTCTTTAGTAGGATGCTCTTTAGCCTCCATGTATTTGAGTTCTTTCCAACTTTCCTCTTGTGTTTGAGTTCGAGTTTCAAAGCATTGTGGTCTTAAAATATGTAGGGAATGATCCCAATCTTTTGGTACCAGTTGAGACCTGATTTGTGACCCAGGATGTGATGTATTCTGGAGAATGTTCCATGTGCCGTACAGAAGAATGTGTGTTCTGTTGCTTTGGGATGGAATGGTCTGAATATATCTGTGAGGTCCATCTGGTCCACTGTGTCTTTTAAAGCCCTTATTTCTTGTTGATCTTTTGTTTAGATGATCTGTCCATTCCAGTGAGGGGGTGTTAAAGTCCCCTACCATTACTGTATTATTGTCAATATGTTTCTTTGATTTTGTTATTAATTGGCTTATATAATTGGCTGCTCCCATATTAGGGGCATAAATATTTACAATTGTTAGATCTTCTTGTTGGATAGACTGTTTAAGTATGATGTAGTGTCTTTACTCATCTCTTATTAGAGTCTTTGGTTTAAAATAGAATTTGTTTGATATGAGGATTACCACCCCAGCTTTCTTTTGATGTCCATTAGCATGGTAAATGGTTCTCCACCCCTTCACTTTAAATCTGGAGGTGTCTTTGGATCTAAAATGAGTCTCTTGCAGACAGCACATCAATAGGTCTTTTTTTTTTTTTTTTTTAATCCAATCTGATACCCTCTGTCTTTTGACTGGGGCATTTAGCCCAATTACATTCAGGGTAACTATTGAAAGATATAAATTTAGTGCCATTGTATTGCTTGTTAGGTGACTGTTACTGTATATTGTCTCTGCCAGTCTGGTCTGTGTTACTTTAGGTTCTCTCTTTGCTTAGAGGACCCCTTTCAATATTTCTTGAAGGGCTGGTTGTGTGTTTGCAAATTCCTTTAGTTTTTGTTTGTCCTGGAAGCTTTTTATCTCTCCTTCTATTTTCAATGACATCCTAGATGGATATGGTATTCTTGGCTGCCTGTTTTTCTCATTTAGTGCCCTGAATATATCATGCCAGTCCTTTCTGGCCTGCCAGGTCTCTCTGGATAGGTCTGCTGCCAATCTAATGTTTCTACCATTGTAGGTCACAGACCTCTTGTCCCGAGCTGCTTTCAGGATTTTCTCTTTGTCTCTGAGACTTGTAAGTTTTACTATTAGATGTTGGGGTGTTGACCTATTTTTATTGACTTTGAGAGGGGTTCTCTGTGCCTCCTGGATTTTGATGCTTCTTTCCTTCCCCAAATTAGGGAAGTTCTCCCTATAATTTGCTCCAATATACCTTCTGCCCCTCTTTCTCTTTCTTCTTCTTCTGGGATCCCCATTATTCTAATATTGTTACACCTTATGGTATCCTTTATCTCTCGAATTCTCCCCTCATGATCCAGTAGTATTTATCTCTCTTTTTCTCAGCTTCTTTATTCTCCATCGTTTGGTCTTCTATATCATTAATTCTCTCTTCTGCCAAATTTATCCTAGTGGTTAGAGCCTCCATTTTTTATTGCACCTCATTAATAGCCTTTTTGATTGTGACTTGGTTGGATTTTATTTCTCCAGAAAGGGATTTTCTGGTATCTTCTATGCTTTTTTCAAGCTCAGCTAGTACCTTTATAACCATCATTCTGAACTATAGTTCTGACAATTTACTAATGTCCATGTTGATTAGATCCCTGGCAGTCAATACTACCTCTTGTTCTTTTTTTTGAGGTGAGTTTTTCCATTTTGTCATTTTGTCCAGAGAAGAATAGATGAATGAGAAAACAAAATGCTAAAAGGGTAACAACGACCCCAGAAAAATATACACTAAGCAAATCAGAAGAGACCCGAAACCAGGGTGTGGGGGGGGGAAGAAAAAAAGAAAAAGAATATGATCAGGCTGATGAATAGAACAGAGCCACACACTAGATTTTGGGTGTATTTTGGTCTGTTAGAAGAAACTGCCTCCCAAAATTTTAAAGAAAAACTTATATAAATTCAAAAATAAGGGTAAATAAAATGAAGGGATGAAATATGACTGTAAAAATGAAAATTAAAAAAAGATTTTAAAAAAGGAATTGATAAGAAGTTGGTTGAAAAAAGGAAGAAGTAAAATTTAAAAAAAAATAAAAAAGGAGAGCATGTGATCAGGCAGGTGAATAGAACAAAGCCATACACTGGATTTAGGGTGTATTTTGGTCTGTTAGAAGAAATTGCATCCCAAAATTTTAAAGAAAGAAAAACCTATATATATTCATACAAAAATAAAGTTAAACACAATGAAGGGATAGAAAATGACTGTAAAAATGAAAATTAAAAAAGATTTTAATAAAGGAATTGATAAGTTGGTTGAAAAAGGAAAGAAGAAAAATTCAAAAATATGAGAAAAAGTAGAAAAAGAAAAAAAATAAAGAAAATTTAAAAAATTAACTTTGAAAGATTAAAGAATCATGGGGGAAAAAGACATGAATTCTATGTGCTGTATTCCCCTAGTGCTGGAATTTTGCAGTTCTCATTGATCAGTAAACTTGGTGTTTGCTGGATGTTCTTGCTGATCTTCTGGGGAAGGGACCTGTTGCAGTGATTCTCAAATGTCTTTGCCTGAGGCAGAATTGCACTGCCCTTGCCAGGGGCCAGGCTAAGTAATCTGCTCGGGTTTGCTCTCAGTAGTTTTTGTTCCCTGAAGGCTTTCCATACAGCTTTAGAGGACAAGAATGAAAATGGTGGCCTCCTAATCTCTGGCCCCAGAGGAGCTGAGAGCTCAGGGCCCCACTCCTCAGTATGCCCTCAGAGAAAAGCAATCAATCACTCCTGTCTCCCTGGTCTTCGGCCACACTGTGCTCACCCCGCCTGTGACCAAGTGTTTCTATCTCTGGCATAGGACCCTGTTTGGAGTCTCCAAACCCAGTAGATTCCTGTGGCACACTCCTGTGCTGCTCCTGCTGGGGGAGGAAGGGGGGTCTCCCTGGATCTGCCCCTTGTTGGGCCCCTGCTCAAAGAGCAGTGGTCTGACGGTGCTGTGGATCATGGTTTATGACAACCCTGAGCTGAGAGGCCACTCCTCGGCTCACTCTTTGCAGCCAGCTTCCCTGCTGCAATACTTGGGAGCTCTGCCACACTCAGGCACCCTCAGTCTTTCTGTGACCTCAAGGGTCCTGAGACCACACTCTCCCAGAGAGGTTTCCACCCCCAGCTTAGCCACTGGACCAACGTCCCTCAGTGGAGCAGACTTCTAAAAGTTCTGATTTTGTTCTCCACTGCTCTATCACTTGCTTGTAGCCTGCTGATGGAGGTTCCCTCCCCCTACAGTCTATCTTCCCGTATATTGCCTCAGATTCACTTCTGTGCATGTCCTACCTTCCAGAAAGTGGTCGCTTTTCTGTTCATAGAGTTGCTGCTATTCTTTTCTTTGATCTGTTGAGTTCATAGATGTTCAGAATGGTTTGATAACTATCTAGCTGAATTCCTGGGGCCAGATGAAATTTAGGTCTCCTACTCTGCAATCTTGCTAGCCCTTTTTATCTCTTCCTTTTAAGGCATTTATATTTGTGTAATATTTATAATATAAAATTATAGAAAATTATTGTAGCCATGCAACTTACAAATAAATGAATACACATAATTGGAGATGTATGCTCAAAAACCGTCTTCTTATGGGAAGAGTAATGCAAATGATGGAGTACACTGATGGATCCAGATTCCACATCTTATTGATGGATTGATTGATTGATTGATTGGCTGATTTATAAATTCAATTAGTTAACATATAGTGCAATATTGGTTTCTGAAATAGAATTCAGTGATTCATCACTTACATACAACACAGGTCTTTTTAAAGGAATACACCCAGAATCCACCATAACCATGGATCCTGGATTCCTTCACCAGGAAAATCACATGTGGGACTTTTATCAAGAGAGAGTGAGGTCACAAATAAAACCTGAAAGAGCTGTTTAATCAAACTCTGAAATTCAGTAGCTCCCTCAGCCCACTTCTGCATTACATTCCAGTTTGTGAATCATTTTCCTTCACTCTGCTGCAGAGACCACACAGATCAAAGGGACCTTAAATTAATTGCAATGGTTGTGTCAGATAAGACAGAAAGATCAGCTTCAGAAAGGAGATAGAACGGAGCAATTACAAAGCCTGTCATGGCTGCAGAGCTACAAGGGTAAAAAATCCTCAACAGGATTACAGGGCAGCCTCCTGTTTGAGATGTTGACCACCGACATGCATTAGACCTCTTGGAGCAGGTGCAGGGAGCAGCAATGTAGGCAGAACAGGTTGGATAGTGTGCAAAATTTGTAGGGAAAGCCAACCTACAGTTGTACATGTGGTAGTTATCAATAAAGATTAATATTACAGTGACCTAATATGTTCACATGAATTAATATTCAGGTTATAAATATCAGGGCTTGACTTCAGAAGCCATCAGGGGACATAGCTAGAAAAATGTTGCTATGACATTATTGCTTAAGCTCTCCTCTAGGATTTTTATGGTTTTAGGATTTACATTTATGTCTTTAGTCCATTTTGAGTTTATTTTTGGGTATGGTATAGAAAGTGGTCCAGTTCCATTCTTTTGCATGTAGAGACCAGTTTTTCCAACACCATAGGTAGAAGATAATGTCCTTTTCCTATTGGATATCCTTTCCTATAATTTACTATAGTTTTTAAAGCATGTATTTTAAAGATTTCAGTAAAATTGATTATCTAATATAAAGTAGAAACATCTGTATTTGAGTCAGGAATGTCATAGTTTCCAAGTTTATTTTTCTTTATGTTTAATACTTTTATTGATGATGTAAATTGTGACACAGCTTGTATTCAGACCTTTCTATTTCATGAGTGTATATATCCAAACATTATTAAATGTTTAAACAAAAAAATATGAAGAAGCTTTTTTTTCCAATTACAAATTAATCATATAGAAAAAGTATACAAGATGTAATTCTGAGACAAGTAGGTGCCATTTCTTGGCATTTTAGTCTCTTCTGGTTACCTGTTAAAAAACTTTTAAAATTTACTTAAAGAAGACCAAGTAGCCAATCTTTCAGCCTCAATTCATGTTTTAGCTTATATTTGAAGACGAATCCCTTATTTTTGCTTTTGTCATTTTGTTGCATGGGTATTTTTCTGTTTGCTGGTTCTAGGGTATCATTCTTAATTCTAAGACATTATCATTAGCATAAAACAAGATGAAGTATTTAATCATTTCCCCCCTCCTAACAACCACAGAGCTATCTACACCAAAATATCAGAAATGATAAAACACTTTGTACTATTTTTTAAAAACATGGGAAGCTAAGAAAAGATACCCTGAGAATTACATTAACACTTGTAAAGTAAGCACAGAGCATCATTTGTAAAGTCTGATTAACTAAACTTTAAATGATATGTTCATATAACTTAACAGCAATTCAAAACACAATAAATAAAAATAAACTGATTTCTGACATGTAAAGAGCTTGGCAGTCATCACTTGCAACTTCACAATAAGAATAAAGCTGAACAAACTGAAATCCAACAACTCTTCTTATTCATCAGAGATTTGAGATCATAAGACAAACTATTGTCCTGGAAACTGAAGAAACGGGCAGTTATAGAGAATTACAACTTAACCAGGAACAGAAGCCCATAGCTTAAGTTAGTATATTTAAAGTATAATCGATGAATTTCTGGAGTCTCTGTGTGGACTAGGTTTTGATCTTAAAACGTGGAAGGAGCACACTCTTGAGGAAGTCCCTACACTTTCCATAGTTCTTCTTGAAATAACCCCACCAGTTTTTTACTATGAGTATCAGAGAAAAATCCTGTAGTGCTTCCCACAAGCAAAGAAGAAAACTATTTTCAAAAAATTAGGTTTCTTCCCCTTAACAAGAGCTTTCTTCCCCTTAACAAGGCCTGCCCTCAAGGAAATTATTTTACCATAGCCTAACATAAGAGGATTTTACCAAAACCCAACCAGTCTCAGGAAGGAAACACCAAAGTCCAGCCCTCCTTAGATTTTGACAAAAGAAGGAAAATACATAATTCAGGCCCACTAAAAGACTAAAACTTAATTATAGGTCTGCAAAAGGCTTGCTCTCCTCCCATGCATTATCACCACATTAATAGTGCTCCAGAATAATAGCAGGGGATTATAGCTGAAAGAATTGAAAGCCTCAGACCATATTTATGGTGTGTATGGATAACCAAAGACAACAGGGAAGACTAAAACAAGGACAGTAGAGGAAATTTTAGCCTCTAACATCACAGCTACAGCAAATAGTAAACACAGGCTAACTCTTAGCCAGATAAATATAAAAGCTTACACTAAAAACCAATCCACCTAAGCATCTTTCACCTACTATAAAAATAATAATTACATATATTTTTACTGTTAAAAAATTACAGGCAAAAACAGTCTGAAGGAACAAAGTAACCATCTGAACTAGACTCAAAATTGACAGAGATTTTGGAATTATCAGACTTTGAGTTTGGTTAATATACTAATGACTTTAATGGAAGAAATGGATAACATGCAAGAACAGATGGGTAAGGTAAGCAGAGACATGGAAACTCTAAGAATGAATCAAGAGAAAATGTTAGAAATCAAAAATACTGTAACAGAAATGAAGAATGTGTTGATGAGCTCAATAGACTAGACAAATAAGTGAAGTTGATCATAGGCCAATAGAAACTTCCAGAAGTTAAATGTAAAGACATTAATGAATAAAAACAATGGAATAAAATATACAAGAACTGTGGAATAATTACAAAAGGTATAACATACACATAATGAGGATTTTTTTTTTAAAGATTTTATTTATTTATTTGAGAGAGAGAGAATGAGAGAGAGCAAGCACATGAGAGGGGGGAGGGTCAGAGGGAGAAGCAGACTCCCTGCCGAGCAGGGAGCCCGATGCGGGACTCGATCCAGGGACTCTAGGATCATGACCTGAGCCGAAGGCAGTCGCTTATCAACTGAGCCACCCAGGCGCCCCCATAATGAGGATATTAAAGGTAGAAGCAAGAGAGAACACAAATACTTGAAGTAATAATGGCTCAGAATTCTCTAAATAACAGACACTATAGATCTGAAAAGCTCAGAAAACATCAATTATGAAACATTCAGAGAATGTACACCTAGGCATATCATATTCAAACTTCAGAAAATCAGAGGCAAAGAAAATATCTTGAAAGAAGTCAGTGGTAGTGATAGTGATGTGAAACCTTAGATATAGAGAAACAGGACAAGAATTACTTTGGACTTCTATTCAGAAACCATTTAAGCAAGAATAAAGTGATGTGAAATATTTAATGTTGAAAAAAACCTCACCAACATATAGATTTTGTGTATGATATACAACTTTATGCCTAAAAATTTGATAACCTAGATAAAATGAACCAATTTCTTAAGAGATGCATTCATTAAACACACAAAGATAAATATATAATCTTAATAGGCCAATATCTATTACATAAATTTAATAAATAATTAATAATCTTTCCAAAAAATGCTCCAGGCCAATATGGTTTCACTGGTGAATTCTACAAAAAAATTAAGGTGGAAATGATACCAATTCTATACAATTCATTCATAAAATACAGAAGAGAAAACAATTCCTAACTTGTTCTCTGAGGCCAACATTAGCCAACTCAAGTCAGGCAGACATTATAATTCAGAAAAAGTACAGAATACGTGAATGTAAATGCATTACCCCTTAACAAAATACTAGCAAATTGAGTCCAAAAATGTATAAAAGCAATTATGTACCATAACCAAGTGGGATTTATCCCTAGTATGCAAGGCCATTTCAATATTGAAAATCAATTAATGAAATCAATGATATCAACAGGCTAAAAGAAGAAAAGCATACAATCATATCAATAGAAACATAAAATGCATTTGACAAAACCCAACATGGATTCACACACAAAAAACTCTCTCAGGAAATAAGGTATAGAGGCAACTTCTCAACTTAATAAAGAACATCTATAGAAAACTGGCAGCTAACTTCCCACTTAATGCTGAAACTAAATGATTTTTCCCAAGATAAAGAACACGAGAAAGATGTCCCCTTTCATTACTCCCACTCAACATAGTACTGGAAATCCCAGCTCATGCATCAGAATGAATGAATGAATGAATGAATGAATGAATGAATAAATAAATAAATAAATAAATAGCATATAATTGGGAAGGAAGAAATAAAGTATCTTTGTTCACAGATGTTATTATTTTCTGCGTCCAATAAAAAACATCTGGAACTAAAAAGTGAATATAGCAAGATTGTAGGATGAAGTTGTTATTACATAAAACTCAATTATCTTCTTAAACCAGCAATGCACAACTGGAATTTGAAATGAAAAACACAGGGGTGCCTGGGTAACTCGGTCAGTTAAGTGTCTGACTCTTGATTTCAGCTCAGGGTCATGAGATTGAGCCCCACGTTGGGCTCCACTTGAGATTCTCTCTTTCCCTCTCCCTCTGCCCTTTTACAGCGCCCCCCCCAAAACAAAAAACAAAAACACACATACTGTTTACAACAAAATACTTAGGAATAAATTTAACAAAATATGTACAAAATCTATATGAGGAAACTATGAAATAAATCAAAGAACTAAATAGATGGAGACATTCCATATTAATGAATATAATTCTCAATATTGTTAAGATGTCATTTCCTGGGCACCTGGGTGGCTCAGTCGGTTGGGCGACTGCCTTCAGCTCAGGTCATGATCCTGGAGTCCCGGGATCGAGTCCCGCATCAGGCTCCCTGCTCGGCGGGGAGTCTGCTTCTCCCTCTGACCCTCCTCCCTCTCGTGCTCTCTGTCTCTCATTCTCTCTCTCGCAAATAAATAAATAAAATCTTAAAAAAAAAAAAAAAAGATGTCATTTCCAACTAATTTGATCAATAGATTCACTCAGTCTCAATCAAAATCACAGAAAGTTATTTTGTAGATACCATCAAATTGATTCTAAAATTTATATGGAAATGCAAAATGTCCAGAATAGTCAACCCAATATTGAAGAACTAAGTCAGAAGACTGACACTATCTAATGCCAAAAATTGCTACAATGCTACAGTGATCAAACCAGTGTGGTGTTGGAGAAAGAATCAACCAAAAAATTAATGGAATAGCATACAGAGCCCGGAAATAGACTCACACAAATATTGGCAACTGATTCTTGACCATGGAGCAAAGATAATTCAATGAAGAAAAGATAGTTTTTTCAACAATGGCAATAGAACATTTGGACATCCACATGCAAAATACATTATGTATGTGTATATATACACACACATACACAGACCTAACACATCTCACAAACAACTCAAAATGGATCATAATTCTAAAAACAAAATGCAAAACTTTATATAAAACTTCTATATTATAACATGAAAGAAGATCTAGGTGACTTTGAGTTTGGTTATGAATTTTTAGGTAACATCAAAGCACAATCCATGAATGAACAAATTGTTCAGTTTGGCATCATTAAAATTAAAAACTTCTGCTATGTGAAAGAATGTCAGGAGAATGAAAAGATAAGCCACAGACTGAGAGAAAATATTGCAAAGATCATATCTAGTAAAGGAGTTTTATCTAAAATAAACCAGAACTCTTAAAACTCAACAATAAGAAAATGAACAACCCAATAAAAAAATGGATGAAAGAGTTGAACAGATACCTCACAAAATAAGATATACTTATGACAAATAGGCATATGAAAAGAAGCCCAGCATCACATGTTATTACAGAATTGCAAATTATGAGATACCACTACACACCTATGCGAATGGCCAAAATCCAATGCACCAACTACACCTAATGCTGGTGAGGATTTGGAGCAAGGGAACCTGTCAGTCATTGCTGATAAGAATGCAAAATGATACATTCACTTTTGGAAGACAGTTTGGCAGTTTCTTATAAATTTAAACACGGTTTCCACTATACAATCCAACAATTGCTCTCCTTGCTATTTACTCAATTGATTTCAAATCTTATGTTACATACAAAAGCCTACACACACACACACACACACACACATTTTATTTTGTGATTGTAAACACCTGAAAGCAACCAAGATGCTTTTCGATAGAAGAGTGTATAAACAAACTGTGTTCATCCACATAATGGAATTTTATTCAGCAATAAAAAAGAAATGAGGTATTAAGCCATAAAAAGACAGGGAGAAAGCTTAAATGCATATTCTAACTGAAAGAAGCCAGTCTAAAAAGACTACTTACTATATGATTTTAACTATATGACATTCTGGAAAAGGCAAAACTATTGAGACAATAAAAAGATAAATGGATGCTAGGAGTAGATACCACCTCACACCAGTCAGAATGGCTAAAATTAACAAGTCAGGAAACGACAGATGTTGGTGGGGATGCAGAGAAAGGGGAACCCTCCTACACTGTTGGTGGGAATGCAAGTTGGTGCAACCACTCTGGAAAACAGTATGGAGGTTCCTCAAAAAGTTGAAAATAGAGCTACCATATGATCCAGCAATTGCACTACTGGGTATTTACCCCAAAGATACAAAAGTAGGGATCTGAAAGGGTACGTGCACCCTGATGTTTATAGCAGCAATGTCCACAACAGCCAAACTGTGGAAAGAGCCAAGATGTCCATCGACAGATGAATGGATAAAGAAGAAGTGGTATATATATACAATGGAATATTAGGCAGCCATCAAAAGGAATGAGATCTTGCCATTTGCAACAACGTGGATGGAACTGGAGGGTATTATGTTGAGCGAAATAAGTCAAACAAAGAAAGACATGTATCATATGATCTCACTGATATGAGGAATTCTTAATCTCAGGAAACAAACTGAGGGTTGCTGGAGTGGGGGGTGGGGTGGGAGGGATGGGGTGACTGGGTGATAGACACTGGGGAGGGTATGTGCTCTGGTAAGCGCTGTGAATTGTGCAAGACTGTTGAATCTCAGATCTGTACCTCTGAAACAAATAATGCAATATATGTTAAGAAAAAAAAAAAAAAGAAGAAGAAGAAGGTAGCAGGAGGGGAAGAAAGAAGCGGAGGAAATCAGAGGGGTAGACGAACCATGAGGGACGATGGACTCTGAAAAACAAACTGAGGGTTCTAGAGGGGAGGGGGGTGGGAGGATGTGTTAGCCTGGTGGTGGGTATTGAGGAGGGCACATTCTGCATGGAGCACTGGGTGTTATGCACAAACAATGAATCATGGAACACTACATCTAAAACTAATGATGTAATGTATGGGGATTAACATAAGAATAAAAAAAAAATTAAAAAAAAAATGGATGCCAGGAGTTCAGGAAGGGAAATCCAGAGGGAAGAAGTTGAGTAGACACAGTACAGATTCTTAGGGCAGTAAAACTGTTCTTTATGTTTTAGGGCTATGAGACTGCTATGATAATGTAATAGTGGGTATTACAGTGGATGACATTATTTATTTGGCAAAACCCATAGAACTGTACAACACAAAAAGTGACTGCTGATGTCAACTGTGGACTTTAGGTAGTAATACTGTATCATTCATTAATTGTAGAAAATGTACTACACTAATGTAAGATGTTAATAATAGAGGGTACAGTGTGTGGAGTGATGAGAGGGGATACATAGGAACTCTACTTTCTGCTCAATTATTTTATAAGCTTAAAACTACTCTTAAAAAGTCTACCGGAGGGCGCCTGGGTGGCTCAGTTGGTTAAGCAACTGCCTTCGGCTCGGGTCATGATCCTGGAGTCCCGGGATCGAGTCCCATATCGGGCTCCTTGCTCGGCGGGGAGTCTGCTTCTCCCTCTGACCCTCCTCCCTCTCATGTGCTCTCTCTCTCTCTCTCTCATTCTCTCTCTCAAATAAATAAATAAAATCTTTAAAAAAAAAAAAAAAAAAAAAGTCTACCGGAAATTTCTTTTCGTGTCCTTAGGTCTCAAATTTGTTAAAAAACGTCTGAGGTGTGCATGCATTAATTTTGAAAGAAAATTTACTTGTGGAACTGCAAAACTGATAATAATAATTTTCTTATTTTGGGTTATATGTATTTTCATGTATTACTTGTGTAATTTTGAGCAGCTAACTTACCCCACCTCTACTCCCCAGGTAAACCCTGCCAAGATATGACTCTTATGTTAATGCTTGCTCCATTTTCTAGTATTTGTTATATTGCACAAGCAGTATTCACAAGAGATACTTGTGTGTACCCAGGAAACTTGATTTTAAAAGGTATACTTCTGGAAGGGCAGTAAACTCTTCCTAACCCTCTTCCCACCACCACCACCACCACCAGTTGCTCCCATTTTTACTATGTGTTAAAAATAAAGTCAAACATTCAGAATACTAGTAAAATGAACATCATATACGTATTACAGTTTTTAACAATTCTTAACTTAGCCATATTTTCTTTTTCTAATTGTTATGCTGAATTTTAGAAAGTAAATTATATATGATTTAATAATCGAATATTTCTTTTTCTTAATGTTTTAAGTTTTTATTTAAATTTCAGTTAGTCAACATATAGTGCAATACCGGTTTGAGGAGTAGAATCTAGTAACTCATCACCCACCCACACCCACCCCGCTCCCACACACACACGACACCCAGTGCTCATCACATCAAGCGCCCTCCCTAACACCCATCACCCATCCCGGCCATGTCCAGCCCACCTCGCCCTCCCCTCAGCAACTCCCAATCTGCTCTCCACACTCAAGAGTCTCCTGTGGTCTGCCCCCTCTCCCTTCTTTTTTTTCTCCTTCCCCTATGGTCATCTGTGCTGCCCCTCAAATTCCATATGATATTTCTGTATGTATCTTTAAAAATAAGAACAATTTCCTCCATCCTCTAAATATTAATCACACTAACCAAAGTAATGGTAATTCTCTTTTGTATTTCTAATATCTAGTCTATATTCGTTTCTCCAATTGTAGTCTCTTGCAACTGTTGTTTTTTTCCAACTAGGATCCAATCGAGAACCATGCTTTGCAACATGTTGTCATGCCATAAAGTTAAAGTCTAATCCACAATACCTGGGGATTCAGATAAAAGTTTCCAAAGGTCAGATCCAATTGTGACGTCTCACCTCACTACTTGAGGAGGAAACGCTTCTAAAATTACTTCCTGCGGTCTCAAAGTTTTATGGGAAATGTAGTCTTAAATGTTATGCGCCTACCGCGCAGCACGCTGGGAACGGGTTTGGGGGCTCCTTCTGCGCAAGTGCACATCCAGCCTTGGCCTCTTTTCCGCCCGCCTTCTGTGGTTGAAAAAGGACACGAGCTCGGCTCCTTTGGGTATCTGCGGGAGCAGAGCCTTTGCGCTGGGGGTGAGAGCACTGGGGACACGGCTCCGGGAGGCCTGGGGCCCTGCCAGATCCGGTAGGTTTGTGTGCAGTGTTCCCGGGAATTTTCCGGCGGGTCCTCCCCTCCCCCAGTCCCTGTGTGCTTGCGGCGTTTGCTCCCGCCTGCTTCCGGTGGCGCAAGTGGGGCTGCGTCCCCTATCTGGAGAAGGTGCCCTTTGCGGGCGCCGAGTGAGGGGATTGCAGGCAGTGGGAAGGGAATCCACCTCTATAATGTTTTCGATGAACATGAGGCTACTAACAGTAGCTTGTGGAATTACTCTGAGAAATAAGGTGTCATCTGCAAAGCTTTTTGTCAAGTGCTTGTAATAATGGGTGTGTAAGTTGCTATCACAAGACACTTTGTTTCCTTTGGTATTTCATTTAAGCCTCACAGTTGCCCTTATAATTAGGCCATTTAAAAAAGTGAAAGGAATTTACTGGACGCCAAATGATACACCCTAGGGCACAAGCTGGTAGGTGGGAGAGGTTGGATGTAAATACAAGTAGATTTTACTCCCTACCTCTTGCTCTTCCCAGCATCCTTTCTGCCCCAAACCAAGAGTTGCAACCTTTGGAGCTCTTAGCAGAGTAGCCTGTCCCCAGATTTCCAGACATATGATTGTGAAGTGAATATGGACAGAATCTCACAATGTGGTAATATATATCCTGGGATTTGTGGATTCTTTTTAGAGCCCCTGGTCAAGAGACTCTTGAACTTACCTGCACCATCTAAGCTATCTCCATCCTCAAAGGCACAATCTGATAATCTAATGCAGTGCTGGCCAATAGAAAGATAATGGAAACCAAATATGGAGTTTTTCAGTAGCAACAATAAAAAGAAAGAGATGAAATTAGTTCTACTGATACGTTTAACTCAGTATATCTGAATTATTATTAACCACACTTCAGGTGTAGTAGTTGCATGCAGCTAATGGCTACATTACTGGATAGTACACTTGTAGTGGATTCCAAAGTCCGGTTTAGAGTGTTAAATGGAGGTTTCAGTTACAGTGAATTTGTTTCTCAGGCCCAGATCCCAGCCCCTCTGTAGTAAAGTAACTTAAGACTGGAGAAAGAGAGCCCTAGGAACAACTGTCATTTAGAAGAAGAGCTCTTCTGACAGATTCCTCATTGGAGCTTCAGAGCAGGGGCAGAGGTTTCAAGAAAGGCACAGGTCCTGACTTGCTCCACCAGAAGCAGTTCTTGATCCCTATATAGCATGAGTCAGACTTAGTGACTGTACGCAGAAGCCATCACAGACTGTGTGACAGTGGCACTGGACCAGCTTGCAGAAGGTGGTTGAGAGGGATGGGTGACTGTCAGGCTGTACAGGAAAAGGCACTTCACTGGGTGGTTGGTAGGACATGATGCCCAGGGAAGGTATAACCAGCCAGAACTAATGAAATCCTAAATAGCACCCGGTGTCCTTCATTCCCCCTCATTCTTTCCAGATTCTGAGCTGCCCTCCTACCATCTCCATCACCACATGTGGCATCTAGAGTTATGCTGATGCTCCTCCCTCTTTCCTGAGTGTAGGGAATGACGAAAGGATAGTAGAAGAAAATTTTTCTATATTAGACACTTTTGGAAGCTCAAAATATTGGGCCTGAAATGAATGATTTTTGAAAAGACGCCCAGGGCAGAATTAAGAACTTAAGCACAGTGCTGTTTACTTACACAGGTAAGTACTATAGGCATCTTACTAAGAAATCTGTTTCAGAATTTGCAACCAAGTAAGAACAAAAAGTTAGAAAAAGTATTTCTTGCATAAAGCGTCCCATCTGTATTTTGAAGTTTTCTGGGGAAGCTCTAACTCAAGGTGTAAAGACAACACAAATTTGATTAACAATCCCATCTAAGTAGGTTTTTTAAACAACATTAGTTTAAATGAAGGTAGAAGGTTTTACCTTTGTATACCTGAATTTGTTTAACCAATATCCTCTTGTTTTATTTTGTGTTTTTTGTTGTTGTTCTTACTTAGAAGGGGACATAAATTGTTAATTCATCGACTTCTGAGTTTCACAGCAGTGAAAATGCAAGGTTAAGCCTATGTCATCATATCGCAGATGCATTTGTTCAGGTACTACCTCTGCGTGGTCCTTCTTGTTCCCTCTCAAGAATGTCAAAAGGATATTCTTCTATAGGGAAACCTTTTTTCCAGCTGATGTTAATGAGATTTTTAGGGAAATAAAAATAGTTGTAAGGCAGACCAGGTTTCTCATGACCCTATTTCTCCTTCCTCTTTCCCAGCTGAACCTTTTCATTTCTTCACATTCTTCAAGGAGCTGCAGAAAATGAACATAGTGCAGGTAATTTCTATTTTTAATAATCTGTTTGTTTTATAGTGGATTTTATAAGGGCTTAAGAGTCTATTAACATGAAAAAGTAGAAATAGAAATGGATCAGATGCATTCAGAGATGGAAAGACAGATGAGTAGCAGAGCAAAGGTGGCATGTGGATATGAAATTGGAGCTCCGAATTTATTTCTGAGTGTTGATAGCCATGTCAGAGTGTCAGACAAACTGTACTGCTTTAAAGGTTGTGGTTGGTGAGAAGATTAAGCAAACTGATACCTCATAGAATGTTAAAACATTTTTTTTTTTTAAGATTTTATTTATTTGAGAGAGAGTGCATGCACACAAGCGGGGGGGGAGGGGCAGAGGGAGAGAGAGAAGCAGACTCCCTGATGAGCAGGGAGCCCAATGCGGGACTCCATCCCAGGACCCTGGGATCATGACCTGAGCTGAAGGCAAGAGACTTAACCAACTGAGCCACCCAGGTGCCCAGAACGTTAAAACATTTGAAGGTAAAAATGATCTTTATTTTTCGAGTAGGTGATTTAGTTAACAACTTTTCAGTAATTACTCTAAAATAATATAGAATGTTGTCTCTACTTGTTCTTCAATAAAAGTAGAAGATATAATGCTAAATGTGAACTTGGTCTGTTCTGTTTTCCAGAAACTCAAACACAGGGGTTGAATTAGACATTCTTTTCTGTTGAATCAGCTGAATTAAAATTACTTTCCATAAATATTTTGAGTACCCAAGATATTCAGGTTGCTCAGCAGTTTAAAATTGTGTTCTCTTTCAAACGTTTCAACACTTTCTATCCACACTTCAAACCTCTGCATGATGCTTTGGCTTCTCTCCCCACTTGCCTGTCATATCTGGTGACCAGAGACTTGATTATAATCAAATCCATTGGGTCTTGTCTAATTCTTTTCTTACTTGACTTTTCTGTAGCATTTGCCTCTATTGCCTCTGTCCTTCTGGAAAGTTTCTTTGTTACTGTCCATGACACCCTCCACTGGCCCCATCTTTACAGTGCTGATATCTTTTTGGAGTCATCTTCTTTCACTTGTCCTTTCACATGGTTCATTCCCAGCTTCCGACCCTGGCCCTTTTAATCTGCTCTATTAATCTTAGAATGGTTTCATTCTCTCTCTCTCTTTTTTTTTTTAAGCTTTACTGAGATTCAGTTCACATACCATGCCATTCACCCATTTAAGTGTAGAATTCAGTGATGTTTTAGTATACCCACAGATTGGTGCAAATATCACCACAGTCAATTTTAGAACAGTTTCTTCATCTTAAAAAGCAACTCTGCATTTTATCCCCTTTCATCTGCTCATTTCCCCCAAACCCCAAGCAACCACTAATCTATTTTCTGTCTGTATAGATTTGCTGAACCACTCCCTGTATTATTTCTTGTAGGGCAGTTCTGCCTGTGACAAATTTTGTTTTTGTTTATCTGGGAAGGTTTTAATTTTTCTATTTTTGCTGGGTATATAATTCTTGGTTGACAACTTTTTTCTTTCAGCACTTACTTGTCATGTATCATTTCACTGCCTTATGTCTTCCATGGTTTCTGATTAGTAATCTGCTTTTAATACTATTGTACATGATGAGTCACTTCTTTCTTGCTGCTTTCAATATTGTCTCTTTGTCTCTATTGCTTGATGCTATCCCATATTTCATTTTTTGTCATTATTTTTCTTTGTTTCCTCACAGTATATAATTTCAATGGGCATATTGTCCAGTCTATTCATTCTTTCATCTCCTCAAATCTGCTATAGAATCCCTCTGGTGAAATTTTGATTTAGTTATTAAAGTTTTCAACTCTTGAGTTTCTGTATGATTTCTCTTTGTTAAAATTTCTATCTCTTTATTGATATTCTTGATTTAGTGAAATATCTTTCTTTATTTTCCTTTAGTCCTTGAACATTGTTTTTTTCTAGGTATTTGACCATATTTAATATGGCTGATTTAAGGTTATTGTCTAGTAAGTTCAACGTTTGCTTCTTTAAGAGCAGTTTCTATTGATTATACTTTTTCTGCATATGAACCTTACTTTCCTGTTTCTTTCCTTGTTTACTAAACTTTTTTGTTGAAAATAGGACATTTTAAATAGAAGAATGTGCCAGTTCTAGAAATCAGAATTTCTCCCCTCCTTCGGGGTCATTGTTGAAATTTATTTGTTCAGTGAGTTTTTAAAAAATTCTGTAGAGCCTGTGTTTCTTTGATCTGAGGCAGTTGAAGTGTCTGCAGAAATTTCTTTAAATGCCTAGACCCAGTAAGTCTCCCAGTCTTTGCTAAGGGCTCTGTGCATGTCAGGGAATTCTTCAACAGTTAGACAGATGGTTTATAACTCTGCATTAGCTTAGACTTCTTTCTAATGCCAAACCTTAAGGTCACCTAGAGGTGACAGCTCAGGGCCTTCTCATATCTTTCCTGAGTATGCTCACAGCCTTAGGCATATGCACAGCCCTTTGCAAGTTTGCGGCCTCCTTGATTCTCAGGAATGTATCAGGTTTTCAGAAACATTTATGGACATCTCGTTGTCCAACTTTTCCTTTCAAGCTTCTTCGTTAAGCCATTGTTTGTCTCAGCTGTTATCTGCCACCTCAGGTAGCCATTAAGTTAAACAAATGCCTTTAATTTTTGATAAACGATGAGTGAATAAGGCTTTTCACACTGAGCTGTGAGTTAGCTCAAATAAAGGCATCCTTGTAAGTGGGGTCTTTCAGGAAACCACCAAACTGGCCAAATAATGACCGTTTTCTATGAGTGAGGTTTCAGTGGATCTCCAACCCAGTTCTGCTCTTGTGGTTGCCAGGCTGTTGGTTGCAGACCATTGGTTGTCAAACTATTGCAGAGTTGGGAAGGGAAGGATGGGAACAGGGTATAAGTTAAAAGGTCACAGTATCACCATTCTACTATGATTAAGCTGTTTTGTTTTTGTTTTGTTTTTTTGTTGTTGTTTTGTTTTTTTTTTTAAAGATTTTTATTTATTTATTTGAGAGAGAGAGACTGAGAGAGAGTGCACATGAGAGGGGGGAGGGTCGGGAGGGGCAGAGGGAGAAGCAGACTCCCTGCCAAGCAGGGAGCCCGATGCGGGACTCGATCCAGGGACTCCAGGATCATGACCTGAGCCGAAGGCAGTCGCTTAACCAACTGAGCCACCCAGGCACCCGTTTTTGTTTTTTATAAATGTTTTGAAGATAGCCTTTGTTAATTTTTATAATTTTTGCTAGTTTTTTTTTAAAATTTATTTATTGAGAAAGCAAGAGACTGTGAGTGGCAGAGGGGGAGAGAGAGAGAGAATCTCATGCAGACTCTGTGCTGAGCATGGAGCCTGACATGGGGCTTGATCCCACAACCCCTAGATCATGACCTGAGCCAAAATCAAGAGTTGGATGCTTAACCAACTGAGCTACCCAGGCACCTCAGTTTTTGCCAGTTTTTTCCTAGTTTTATGAAGGAGAGAATTTTTTGGATCCTTACTTAACCATTTTTATTTATGTCACTTGTTAGCTTATTTTTTTTAATCCACGTGATCTAATTAAGTCAGATATTAAAGAGATTCGCAAAAATGAAAGCAGTGCCACTTTTCTCACTAATTTTTTCGCTTTGGAGAATATAATTACCTTTTCTTTTTTTCTTTTTTAGATTAAATTTTGAGAGGTATTCCTGTCCTTTTATTTATTTGTTTTAGTTACCAGCTACTACTACTGAGTTTCACATGCAGGAGGTACTCACTTAGGAATACTGAAGACATAAATGAACAAATAATTGGATACATAACACTGAGGGGGGAAAAAGAAACTTGTTTCTGCCCTGTTATCTCTTAGTTTTCTTCCCTTTCTTTTCTGCTTTTAATTGTGATAAGAACACTTAACATGAGATCTACCCTTAGCACATTTTTATATGTGTGATACTATATTGTTAACTATAGGGATGATGTTGTACAGCAGATCTCTGGAACTTAATGATTTTGCATAACTGAAGTTTTATGTCTGTTGAACAGCAACTCTCCAGTTCCCCCTCCTCCCAGCCCGTTGGTGAAGTCTTTTGTTGTGGAAATTTTCCCTTTTTGCATTTTCCAAGATTCTACCTTTTCCAGACTCTTTTTTTTTTATTATTAATTTTGTTTTATTATGTTAGTCACCATACAGTACATCATTAGTTTTTGATGTAGTGTATGCAATTTAGGTGGTAACTAAAATTTTAAGAGGAAATCAGACAGCAACGTGAGCTATATGCTATACATCCTACATGGGACTGAGGAAAGAAAAATACCAAATAGCATTTGAGAGAGACGGTTTGTCTCTCTCTCTGGTTTCATCTTGTTTCATTTTTTCCTCCCTTCTCCTATGAGCCTCTGTCTTATTTCTCAAATTCCTCATATCATGAAATAATATACTTTCTCTGATTGACTTATTTTGTTTAGCATAATACCCTCTAGTTCCATCCATGTCGTTGCAAATGGCAAGATTTCATTCCTTATGATGGCTGCATAATATTCCATTGTATATATAGACCACATCTTATTTATCCATTCCTCTGTCGATGGACATCTTGGCTCTTTCCAAACTTTGGCTATTGTGGACATTGCCGCTATAAACATCGGGGTGCACGTACCCCTTCGGATCACTACATTTGTATCTTTGGGGTAAATACCCAGTAGTGCAATTGCTTGGTCGTATGGTAGCTCTATTTTCAACTTTTTGAGGAACCTTACATACTGTTTTCCAGAGTGGCTGCACCAGCTTGCATTCCCACCAACAGTGTAGGAGGGTTCCCCTTTCTCTGCATCCTCGCCAACATCCTTTCCTGACTCTTACTACTTTTCAGAAAGCTTTTTCTTTGGCTTTTTGGACTTTATTTTTTCTGCCAGTCTCTTTAATATTCATGCTTCCCTAAATGCTATTTGGTATTTTTCTTTCCTCAGTTCCATATAGGATGTATAGCATATAGCTCACGTTGCTGTCTGATTGCCTCTTAAAATTTTAGTTACCACCTAAATTGCTAGTAACTCCTAAATGCTTGTCTTCATCCTTACACCTCCCTTCTACATTCTAAAACCATGTGTATATTAGTTTAAGGGATAGTTCCACCTTTATGTTCACAGACCCTTCAGGAGCAACATGAACAGATCTATCTCACTAAAACTTCTGACACATTTTTTTTTTCCTTTTGTTTCCTAAATGTCAGTGTTTGGCACTAACATTCCAGAAGCTGCTCATTTAGTTAGCCTGGGCGGTTGTGCAAGAAAGTAATTATCAGATTGGTTGCTGCTGCTACCCTGAGATTATGTCCCTGTCCTTATATTCATTGCTGTTACTTCAGCGTAAATAATCACTTATACTGGTCTCTATGATTCCAAATCCTTGGTAAGTTGTTCTTTGCTCTTCATGAGCGCTAGATTTATATATTTTTATATATGTATTTATACATAAGTTTGATCATGTAAAATATCTCCACAGCTTGCATGTATCTTCTTTGTCTCCCACTGTTTACAATGACGATGTCTAAGGAGGGAATGAACATCTTAGAATTCTCTAGAATGCCCACAGTAACTTGGGATGAAGAGGAAGAGTTGTAGGAAATCTCTTTACATTGAATTTTTTTGTCTTAAAAAATCTGTAATTCATAAATAGATATAAATGAATTATAGGAAGTTAAAAACCTTCTTAACTGAGCAACTCCACAGCTACAGACAAAATTATGTCAGAAATAGGTGTCTTTGATAACCATGTCTTTTAGAGCTTAAGAGTAAGCAGGAAAAGTGGTAATTATCAAAGATATGTGTCACATAATTCTGAATCTTTGAACAAAATGTGTTGTTACAGGGATCCATGTCATTCGAAGATGTGATTGTCGAATTTACCCAGGATGAATGGCAGTACATGAGTCCTGCTCAAAGGATCCTGTACCGAGATGTGATGCTAGAGAACTACAGCCACCTCATTTCAGTGGGTAAGCAGACTTTATTGTGTATCTTCGTCTAAATTAAATTTCCTTTTTTTAAAAGTTATCAAAACACATGTACTCCTTGTAGAGATTAATTTTGTACTGGCTTTTGAGTAAGAGGTCTAAGGTACCTGAAGCTTTTAGGAAGCAGACAAAATGTTTATGTTATTACTTTCCCATGGGATACTTCAAATGAGCACATTTATTTTGCTGCTCTTGTTGCTGTATCTTGCTCCACCTTTGAAAGCCAAAAAGCCCATGGATCTGGTATATGTATATACCTTCAATTGTCACGTTTACAGGGTATTGCACCACCAAACCTGAGATGATCTTCAAGTTGGAGCAAGGAGAAGAGCCCTGGTCCTTAGAGGAAGAATTCCTAAACCAGAGGTACCCAGGTGGGTGAGCACTGACAGAAGGAAACACTTGGGATAGTTAAACTTTTAGGGGAATACCTTTGAAAGTTTTGTTTGTTGGTTGGTTGGTTGTTTTACCCTTTTAAACAGCTCTGTTGAAATACTATTTACATATCATAGAATCCACCCATTTAACGGGTACAATTTAGTGGCTTTTCACATATTCACGGATATGTGTAAATATCACCACAGTTCATTTTCATTACCTCAAAAAGAAACCTCATACCCTTTAGTTATTACCTCCCTATCCTCCTATACCCTACAGCCCCAGCAATCACTAATCTACTTTCTGTCTTTATAGATGTGCCTATTGCAGACATTTCATGTAAATGCAGTCACACATTATGTGGTCTTTTATGACTGGTTTCTTTCACATAGGATTACAAGATTCATATGTATCAGTACTTCATCCTTTGTATGGAAAATAATGTCTCATTGTATGTATTTGCCACATTTGTTTGTCCATTCTTCATTCAATTAACATTTAGGATTCTACCTTTTGGCTATTGAATAATGCTGATAGAAACATTGATTTACAAGTTTTTGCATGGATTTTTTTTTTTTTTGGACATAATGCTTTTTTTCCTCTTACTGAGTTACACTTGATTCAAATTGCTGGGTTATGTGGTAACTGTTTCAAGAATTTCCAGACTATTTTCCACAGTGCCTGCCTATTTCTCATTCCTAATGACAGCATATGAGGGTTCTAATCTTCCACATCTTCACCAACACTTGTTATTATCTTTTTTATCCTAGCCATCCTAGTAGATGTGAAGTGGTATATCATTGAAGTTTTGATGTGCATTTCTGTACTAGTCATTTGGCCTGGCATGATAAATACCATAGTCTGGGTGGCCTAAGTAGGAGATATTTATTTCTCATAGTTCTGGAAGCTGAAAGCCCAACATCAGGGTGCCAACATGATTAATTTCTGGTGAGGCTTCTTTCTGGCTTGCAGATGACTGCCTTCTCACTGTGCCCTCATATGGCCTTTCCTCTGTGCTTTCATGGAGAGAGAGCTGTGATGTCTCTTCCTATTCTTTCAAAGATACCAAGCCTATAAGAATTTGAGCCACACCCTTATGAACTCATTTACCCTTAATTTCCCCAAAGGCCTTACCACCAAATATAGTTACATTGAGGGTCAGGGCTTCAACATACGAATTTAGGGGGAGATATAATTCAGTCCATAACAATTTACTTGGTCACTAATGATGTCAAGTATTTTTTCATGTGCTTATTGGTATTTTTGTGTAAACTGGTAAATTCAGGAACTTCAAAAATTACAGTTTCAGTATAATTCTTAGAGCAAAAGAGTAAAATCATCCTAAGTGTGTTTACTAAAGTTTTGGTTGTGAAGCTGTTCAACCAGACAGCAAAATTTTTAGATTAAGCATATTTTCCAGTCATTAGATGTAAATGATTTGATCGTATTGGTTGGCTAAAAAAGATACCCCAAAATAAGTATGTTTGAAAGATTGCAATAAAAAAATAGTAAAGTTATTAAGTAAAAAACTAAATAATTTAGAGTTTCATGTCATTCAGGCTTGAATTTAGGCAATAAATGCAGTAACTTAGGGGTGCCTGGACGGCTCATCGGTTATGTGTCTGCCTTCAGCTCAGGTCATCATCTCAGGGTCCTGGGATTGAACCCTGTGCCAGGATCTCTGATCAGTGGGGAGCCTGCTTCTCCCTCTCCCTCTGCCCCACACCTCGCTCATGCTTTCTCACTCTCTCTCAAATAAATAAAATCTTTATAAATAAATAAATGCATTAACTTAAAAGAAGGCCCTCATTTTAAGAGCACAGGTTAAAGTAAACCCTTAAGCATTTGAATGACTGCACCAAACAGTATCATACCAGCTATCATAAAACACAAAATAATGGGGTTCTAAGAAGTTAAAATTCACCAGGATTAGGAGATAATAACATACCTCATCTGATTAAAGTAAAGATACTATGAACATTAAATAAGTATGCCTATATGGGATGTAAATGATATTTATATTAGAGTGAACCAGGGGCGCCTGGGTGGCTTAGTCAGTTAAGCATCTGCCTCTGGCTTAGGTCATGATCTTAGGGTCCTGGGATGGAGCTCTGTGTTGGGCTCCCTGCTCAGCAGGGAGTGTGCTTCTCCTTCTCCCTCTGTTCCTCCCCCGTGCTCCTTCTCTCCCTCTTGCAAATAAATAAAATCTTAAAAAAAAAAAGTGAACCATATATATGTATCTGTATCCTGAGATCAAAGAACAAGCCTTTTCATGTATTGCATGGAGCACTGGGTGTTACACACAAACAATGAATCATGGAACTCTACATCAAAAACTAATGTACTATATGGTGACTAACATAACATTAAAAAAAAAATAAAAGAAGCCTTTCAAGTTCCCATAGATTAATCATAAGATAGTGAAAATATGGGGCGCCTGGGTGGCTCAGATGGTTAAGCGTCTGCCTTCAGCTCAGGTCATGATCTCAGGGTCCTGGGATCAAGCCCCACATCGGGCTCCTGGCTCAGTGAGGAGCCTGCTTCTCCTCTCCCTCTGCCTCTCTCCCTGCTCATGCTTTCTTTCTCTCTCTCTGTATCTGTGTCTCGAATAAATAAAATCTTTAAAAAAATATATATAAAATAAAATGTTAATCTAGAAAGAAAACCAACCAGTAAGTCCAACAAATTAGACCATAAATAATATTTTCAACATATTTTGATAAATATAGAAATTAATGAGTAAACAAAAAACTCTTAACATGGATATTTTAAAAAATTCTCTTTTAAACAATGTATAAAAAAGGATATCAAGTCCAAAATTGTGTGACATTTATAAAATAAATGTGCATATTATAAACCTTAGGGTATAGTAGATTAGTGAACAGAGGTAAATTGGTAGTCTAGTAATAAATTAAGCAAAAACAATAACAAAAATATACTAAAAAAGCAGAATTTAAAAGTGATATTAACTGGAATACAGAAATTATAGAATGTTTTTTAGAATAAAAAAAAAGTAAAATGGATGAAATTTTAGCTAATCCTAACAAAGACAAAAGAAGCACTTATACACAATTATAAATATTTAATGCAGTATCAAAGAAAATCTCATTTATACGAGTGTTGTGGTAGGATTTGCTCTATCACATATGTAAAGCTCTGAGAGTTAAGTAGTATGGAACTGGAAGTGGGATAGTTTAATAAATGAGTGAAACAGAAAAGAAAGCTCAAGAAAAAAACATATACTTCATAGATAATTGGTCTTGATAGATGGCACTAGCCCCACAAAACAGTGGAGAAAGAATACCAAAGTAACCTCATTGATCTAAACAAAAAATGGGATTCAGGTGGCTTAAAGGCCTGATTTTTTTCAAAGTAAAACTAGAGATATTCTATGGGATAATAAGGAGAATGTGTTTGTGACTCTGCTTGGGGAAGGAGTAAGATATAAAAGTATTAACCAGGGGAAAGGTGGAATAAATGTATTCTATTTTACTCTCCACTAATTGCAGCTAAATATATATATGTCTGTGTATCTGTACATATATGTATATCTATATATATGTATATGTGTGTATATACCTATCAATATACATATGGTAAATATACATAGAATAAATGTAATATTCTGAAAGATTACACAACAATGAAGGTGAGCTAGGGACCATGGCACCTGATGGTGGTTAGTGTTAGGAGAAGGCTGGTGGGGACCCTGACATCTCACCCCTCCTCACTGTTAATGTGGTAGCCTACTGCTCCAACTCCCAAAGATGTCAGTGGAGGTTTAGGGGGGAACATGGACTTCTGTCCACACTTGGCAGTAGTGAAGCTGCATTCCACTTCTTTTGTTGGCATGATTTCAGAGGAGGTTGGCTAAAATTGAATGTAAAAATTCAGTTTATTAATTTTCTCATAAAGATCATGCATTTATTGTTCTGTCTAGAAATATCCAAACTCAGAGTAAGACAGATTTATTCATATGCTTTCTTCTAGAAAAGTTTTAAATTTCACATTTTACATTTTGTAATTCATTTGGTGTTAGTTCTCATAGACAGGATGGGATAAGTGTCAGGTTTAAATTTTTGAAAAGGAGAGTCCAGTAATTCTAACACCATTAATTGAAAAGATTATCCTTTCTCTACTGAATAGCATTTCCATTGTTCTTAGAAAATGGATAAATGTGTATTTTGTATATGGTACATAAGCTTATGTGTGTGTGTGTGTGTGTGTATTTGTACTTATATTCTGTACATTTAAGACTGTATTTCTGTGGTATCTATATTTTTTTATTCATCTATATATCCATCCTTATGTCAATACCACATTAATATTTTAGGTTCTTAATTAGACCTTGAAATCAGTTAATGTGAGTCCAAAAACGTTCTTTATAAATTTTAAAATGAGCTTTTTAAAAATTTTTTAAAATTTTTTTATGTTAATCACCATACATTACATCATTAGTTTTTGATGTAGTGTTCCATGATTCATTGTTTGCATAGAACACCCAGTGCTCCATTCAGTACGTGCCCTCTTTAATACCCTCACCAGGCTAACACATCCCTCCACCCTCCTTCCCTCTAGAACCCTCAGTTTGTTTCTCAGAGTCCATAGTCTCTCATGGTTCATCTCCCCCTCCCGATTCCCCCCCTTCATTTTTCCCTTCCTACTATCTTCTTCTTTTTTTTTAACATGTAATGTATTATTTGTTTCAGAGGTACAGATCTGTGATTCAACAGTCCTACACAATTCACAGCTCTCACCATAGCACATACCTTCCCCAATGTCCCAGCCATCCCATCCCTCCCACCCCCCACCACTCCAGCAACACTCAGTTTGTTTCCTGAGATTAAGAATTCCTCATATCAGTGAGATCATACGATACATGTCTTTCTCTGATTGACTTATTTATCGCTCGGCATAATACCCTCTAGTTCCATCCACATCATTGCAAATGGCAAGATTTCATTCCTTTTGATGACTGCATAATATTCCATTGTGTGTGTGTTTATCTTCTTTATCCATTCATCTGTTGATGGACATCTTGGCTCTTTCCACAGTTTGGCTATTGTGGACATTGCTGCTATAAACATCGGGGTGCACGTACCCCTTTAGATCCCTACATTTGTATCTTTGGGGTAAATACCCACTAGTGCAATTGCTGGGTCGTATGGTAGCTCTATTTTCAACTTCTTGAAAACCTCCATACTGTTTTCCAGAGTGGTTGCACCACCTTGCATTCCCACCAACAGTGTAGAAGGGTTCCCATTTCTCCGCATCCCCACCAACATGTCGTTTCCTGACTTGTTAATTTTAGCCATTCTGACTGGTGTGAGGTGGTATCTCATTGAGGTTTTGATTTGGATTTCCCTGATGCCGAGTGATGTTGAGCACATTTTCATATGTTTGTTGGCCATCTGCATGTCTTTGGAAAAATGTCTGTTCATCTCTTCTGCCCATTTCTTGATTGGATTCTTTGTTCTTTGGGTGTTGAGTTTGATAAGTTCTTTATAGATTTTAGATACTAGCCCTTTATCTGATATGTCATTTGCAAATATCTTCTCCCATTCTGTCAGTTGTCTTTTGGTTTTGTTGACTGTTTCTTTTGCTGTGCAAAAGCTTTTTATCTTGATGAAGTCCCAATAGTTCATTTTTGCCTTAGCTTCCCTTGCTTTGGCATTGTTTCTAGGAAGAAGTTGCTGAGGTTGAAGAGTTTGCTGCCTGTGTTCTCCTTTAGGATTTTGATGGACTCCTGTCTCACATTGAGGTCTTTCAACCATTTGGAGTCTATTTTTGTGTGTGGTGTAAGGAAATGGTCCAGTTTCATTCTTCTGCATGTGGCTGTCCAATTTTCCCAACGCCATTTGTTGAAGAGACTGTCTTTTTCCCGTTGGACATTCTTTCCTGCTTTGTCGAAGATTAGTTGACCATAGAGTTGAGGGTCCATTTCTGGGCTCTCTATTCTGTTCCATTGATCTATGTGTCTGTTTTTGTGCCAGTACCATGCTGTCTTGATGATGACAGCTTTGTAATAGAGCTTGAAGTCCGGAATTGTGATGCCACCAGCTTTGCTTTTCTTTTTCAACATTCCTCTGGCTATGCGGGGTCTTTTCTGGTTCCATACAAATTTTAGGATGATTTGTTCCATTTCTTTGAAAAAAGTGGATGGTATTTTGATAGGGATTGCATTAAATGTGTAGATTGCTCTAGGTAGCATTGACATCTTCACAATATTTGTTCTTCCAATCCATGAGCGTGGAACGTTTTTCCATTTCTTCATGTCTTCCTCCATTTCTTTCATGAGTATTTTATAGTTTTCTGAGTACAGATTCTTTGCCTCTTTGGTTAGATTTATTCCTAGGTATCTTATGGTTTTGGGTGCAATTGTAAATGGGATCGACTCCTTAATTTCTCTTTCTCCTGTCTTGTTAGTGTATAGGAATGCCACCGATTTTTGTGCATTGATTTTATATCCTGCCACTTTACTGAATTCCTCTATGAGTTCTAGCAGTTTCGGGGTGGAGAGTCTTTTGGGTTTTCCACATAAGGTATATCATCTGCAAAGAGTGAGAGTTTGACTTCTTCTTTGCTGATTCGAATGCCTTTTATTTCTTTTAGTTGTCTGATTGCCGTGGCTAGGACTTCTAGTACTGTGTTGAATAGCAGTGGTGATAGTGGACATCCCTGCCGTTTCCTGACCTTAGGGGGAAAGCTCTCAGTTTTTCCCCATTGAGAATGATATTCGCTGTAGGTTTTTCATAGATGGCTTTTGTGATATTGAAGTATATACCCTGTATCCCAATACTCTGAAGAGTTTTGATCAAGAAAGGATGCTGTACTTTGTCAAAAGCTTTTTCTGCATCTATTGAGAGGATCATATGGTTCTTGTTCTTTTCTTTTATTAATGTATCACATTGATTTGCGGATGTTGAACCAACCTTGCAGCCCAGGGATAAATCCCACTTGGTCGTGGTGAATAATCCTTTTAGTGTACTGTTGGATCCTATTGGCTAGTATTTTGGTGAGAATTTTTGCATCCGTGTTCATCAAGGATATTGGTCTGTAATTCTCCTTTTTGATGGGGTCTTTGTCTGGTTTTGGGATCAAGGTAATGCTGGCCTCATAAAACGACTTTGGAAGTTTTCCTTCCATTTCTATTTTTTGGAACAGTTTCAGAAGAATAGGTATTAAGTCTTTAAATGTTTGGTAGAATTCCTCTGGGAAGCCATCTGGCCTTGGGCTCTTGTTTCTTGGGAGATTTTTGATTACTGCTTCAATTTCCTTAGTGGTTATAAGTTTGTTCAGGTTTTCTATTTATTCCTGGTTCAGTTTTGGTAGTTGATACATCTCTAGGAATGCATCCATTTCTTTCAGATTATCTAATTTGCTGGCATATAGTTGCTCATAATATGTTCTTATAGTTGTTTGTATTTCTTTGGTGTTGGTTGTGATCTCTCCTCTTTCATTCATGATTTTATTTGGATCCTTTCTCTTTTGTTTTGGTAAGTCTGGCCAGGGGTTTATCAATCTTGTTAATTCTTTCAAAGAACCAGCTCCTAGTTTCGTTGATCTGTTCTGCTGTTCTTTTGGTTTCTATTTCATTGATTTCTGTTCTGATCTTTATTATTTTTCTTCTCTTGCTGGGTTTAGGCTTTATTTGCTGTTCTTTCTCCAGCTCCTTTAGGTGTAGGGTTAGGTTGTATATTTGAGACCTTTCTTGTTTCTTGAGAAAGGCTTGTATTGGTATATACTTTGCCCTTAGGACCGCCTTTACTGCATCTCAAAGATTTTGAATAGTTGTGTTTTCATTTTCATTTCTTTCCATGAGTTTTAATTCTTCTCTAATTTCCTGGTGGACCCAGTCATTCTTTAGTAGGATGTTCTTTAGCCTCCATGTACTTGAGTTCTTTCCAACTCTCCTCTTGTGATTGAGTTCTAGTTTCAAAGCTTTGTGGTCTGAAAATATGCAGGGAATGATCCCAGTCTTTTGGTACCGGTACCTAGGATGTGTTCTATTCTGGAGAATGTTCCATGGGCACTAGAGAAGAAGTATATTCTTTTGCTTTGGGATGGAATGTTCTGAATATATCTGTGAAGTCCATTTGGTCCAGTGTGTCATTTAAAGTCTTTATTTCCTTATTGATCTTTTGCTTAGATGATCTGTCCATTTCAGTGAGGGGGTTGTTAAGGTCCCCTTACTATTGTTTCTTTGCTTTTGTTATTAATTGGCTTATATGATTGGCTGCTCCCATGTTAGGGGCATAGATGTTTACAATTGTTAGATCTTCTTGTTGGATAGACCCTTTAAGTATGATATAGTGTCCTTTCTCATCTCTTATTATAGTCTTTGGTTTAAAATCTAATTTGTCTGATACAAGGATTGCCACCCCAGCTTTCTTTTTGGTGTCCATTAGCATGGTAAATGGTTTTCCACCCCCTCACTTTCAATCTGGAGGTGTCTTTGGGTATAAAATGAGTCTCTTGCAGACAGCATATCGATGGGTCTTGTTTTTTAATCCAATCTGATAGCCTGTGTCTTTTGATTGGGGCATGTAGCCCACTTACATTTAGGGTAACTATTGAAAGATAGGAATTTAGTGCCATTGTATTGCCTATAAGGTGACTGTTACTGTATATTGTCTGTTCCTTTCTGGTCTATGTTGCTTTTAGGCTCTCTCTTTGCTTAGAGGACCCCTTTCAATATTTCTTGTAGGGCTGGTTTCATGTTTGCAAATTCCTTTAGTTTTTGTTTGTCCTGGAAGCTTTTAATCTCTCCTATTTTCAGTGACAGCCTAGCTGGATATAGTATTCTTGGCTGCCTATTTTTCTCATTTAGTGCTCTGAATATATCATGCCAGTCCCTTCTGGCCTGCCAGGTCTCTTTGGATAGGTCTTTTGCCAATCTTATGTTTCTACTATTGTAGGTTACAGATCCTTTGTCCTGAGCTGCTTTCAGGATTTTCTCTTTGTCTCTGAGATTCATAAGTTTTACTATTACATGTTGGGGTGTTGACCTATTTTTATTGATTTTGGGGGGGTTCTCTTTGCCTGCTGGATTTTGATGCCTGTTTCCTTTCCCAAATTAGGGAAGTTCTCTGCTATAATTTGCTCCTCTCTCTCTTTCTTCTTCTGGGATCCCAATTATTCTAATATATTTTATTCTTATGGTATCACTTATCTCTCGAATTCTGTCCTCGTGATCCAGTAGTTGTCTCTCTCTTTTTGTCAGCTTCTTTATTTTCAATCATTTGGTTTTCTGTATCACTGATTCTCTCTTCTGCCTCATTTATCCTAGCAGTTAGAGCCTCCATTTTTTATTGCACCTCATTAATAGCCTTTTTTATTTCAACTTGGTTAGATTTTAGTTCTTTTATTCTCCAGAAATGGTTTCTCTAATATCTTCCATGCTTTTTTTAAGCCCAGCTAGTATCTTTATAATCGTCATTCTGAACTCTAGTTCTGACATCTTACTAATGTCCATATTGATTAGGTCCCTGGCAGTAGGTACTGCCTGTTGTTCTTTTTTTTGAAGTGATTTTTTCCGTCTTGTCATTTTGTCTAGAGAATAGATGAATGAGAGAACAAAATGCTAACAGGCTAACAACGACCGCAGAAATATATACGCTGAACAAATCAGAAGAGACCTTCCAGAAAGTCGTCGCTTTTCTGTTCAGAGAGTTGCTGCTATTCTTTTCTTCAATCTCCTCTTGAGTTCGTAGATGTTCAGAATGACTTGATCTCTGTCTAACTGAATTCCTGGGACCAGACGAAATTTAGGTCTCCTACTCCTCTGCCATCTTGCTCCTCCTCTAAAATGAGCTTTTTGATATTTAACAAAAAGCATGCCAGCTTTTCAACTGGGATTGTATTGAATCTATAGATCAAATTAAAGAGGTTTAACATCTTAAAATCCAATCCATAAAGAAATCCCATCTCCTTTTATTTATGATTTCTTTGATTCCTTTTATCAGTAGTTTTTGGAGTATAGGTACCAAGTATTTTGGGTTTTGTTTTTAGCATCATGGTAAATTATATTCTTTGATTTAAAATTCTAGTGATAATTGTTTGTATATGATTGGGTTTTGTATATCAGCTTTGTATTTTGCCCTTGCTGAAAACACTAGTTAAGGGGCTTTTTTTGAAGATCTTTGTGTGGTTCTCTCTGTAGATTTTGTACCTTTTCTTTCTATTCTTGCTGTACTGCATTGGTGGGAACTTCTAGCAGTCTCGAATAGAAGTGCTGAGGCTAGATACCTGTATTTTCCAATCCTAGGGTTTAAGTATTCAGTCTCTTAAGTATGATTATAGCTATAGGCTTTTTGTAGATTCCCTTTACAGTAGGCTAATGGATGGATTTTGAATTTTGTGAAATATTCTTTGCCTTAAATTATTTGATTGTGTGGTTTTAATATTTTAGATAATTAATATGATGGATTACATTGACTTTTAAATATCTCAACAGTTTGTTTTTTGGAATGTCATTTCTATATTGCTTTGGGGGGGGTTTTATGCTTTTTTTTTTTTTTAGAATTTTTACATTTATGTCATGAGGGATATTGGTCTGTAGGTTTCTTGTATTTTCTAGAAGAGATTATGTAACATAGTTTTCTTTTCTTTTTTTTTTTTTAACCTTTGGCAGAATTCACTATTTACTGCCTTCTAATACTGAAGCTGTTTCTTGGTACTACGTATTTGTTGACCACATATTCAACTTCTTAAATAGATACTGATCTATCCAAATTATGTCTTCTTGAGTGAATTTGGTAGTTTTTTTGTTTGTTTGTTTTTCAGTGAAATTTGTCCATTTCACTTAAATTGTCAAATTTATGGGCATAGAGTTTCCCCTAATATTCTTTTATTATCTTTTTAGTGTCTGTTGTATCAGTATTTATGTCTTTTCTTGCATTTTTTCTTATATTAATACTTTGTGTCCTCTCTTTTTTCTTCTTTGGTGTAAATCATTAAAAAAATCTTCAGTGAACTAAGCTTTGGCTTGATTGATTTTTCTCTGCTTTCCATTTTCAATTTTATTGTCTTCTCTAGTCTTTATTATTTTCTTCCTTTTGCTTTCTTTAGATTTAATTTTTTCTCTGTCAAATTTGTTAAAGTGGAACTGGGTAACTGGAATCTTTTGTAATATAAAAAGTTGTAAGCTTTAGGGCGCCTGGGTGGCTCAGTTGGTTAAGCAACTGCCTTCGGCTCAGGTCATGATCCTGGAGTCCCGGGATCGAGTCCCGCATCAGGCTCCCTGCCTGGCAGGGAGTCTGCTTCTCCCTCTGACCCTCCTCCCTCTCATGCTCTCTCTCATTCTCTCTCTCAAATAAATAAATAAAATCTTAATCAAAAAAAAGTTGTAAGCTACAAATTTATCTCTGAGCACTACTTTAGCTCCTTCCCACAAATTTCTATATGTTCTAAACATTATTGTTTTCATCCAATTCTAACTATCTTAATTTCCTATGAAATTTTCTCTTTGACCAATGGGTTAATTAGAAGTGTATTAATTTACAAGTATTTTGTGTTTCTCCAGGTGACTTTGTGTTACTGATTTCTAGTATAATTTCTTTTTTTTTTTTTTTTTAATTTTTATTTATTTATTTGACAGAGAGAGAGACACAGCGAGAGAGGGGACACAAGCAGGGGGGCGGGAGAGGGAGAAGCAGGCCTCCCGCCGAGCAGGGAGCCCGGTGCGGGGCTCGATCCCAGGACCCCGGGATCGTGACCTGAGCCGAAGGCAGACACTTAACGACTGAGCCACCCAGGCGCCCCTCTAGTATAATTTCTTGATGGCCTGAGATTATACTTTGATTTCGGTTTTTTATATTTGTGAAAAATTTTCTTGCAGTATAGAACGCAGTCTGCTGTGATGAATGTTTCCTGTGCATTTGAGAATAATGTAAATTAAACTGTTTTTTAAATGTACTGTATTCTTGGGTTTTGAGAGCATGGTTATTACAGATGCTGTTCCATCCCTTCTAGCTGTAATATTGTAGTATTCCTGCCTCTTTTCCCTTCTTTCCTTCCCTACCTGCTGTGTTGCCATAAGTGCCCTAAAAACAGATTTATTGCTTTTGCTATTGCAGATTCCATAGAATAGATAAGAATGTGGTTCCAGGAAGAATTTTGGTAGTGGTTGCTGTTACCATCCCTGAATGTCCTGTGAATAGAACTTTCTTAGAATTCTTCATGATCTCTCTAGTGAGCTCTTAGTTTCGGCTCATGGAAAGAAATTTTCTTAAGAGTGTCCAGTCCTTTTTTATACCTGTGGCAGTGGAACTTTCATTCCCTGTTAAACCTATTTTTGTTTGGCTTGAGCAGGGTGGGTATTGTCAAAAAGATTTTCTGTTCTGTTAAACCACCTTTTTTTCAGACCTTTGGCTAGAAGGAACAGGCTTTTCTTATAGCTCTTTTTGTTATGTATATTGTTGACTTGGATTGAGGGCTTTTCCAACACTCCAGTGCCCTATGTAAGATATATGGGAAGCAGAAAGAACAGTCTTGGAATCCTCTGCTATGTCATTTCTTGAGTTCCAAAGTCCACATTCCATTTTGTAGCATCTTACTTACTGTTGATTTAGTTATTGATATATTGATTGTCCAGGGATTTGTTAATTGTAAGAGGGAGGACTTAGGAAGAAAGGAGCTAGCTACTCAGTCTTGGCCAGCACTGAAAATAATACCTGTTTTCTTTAAACAACACCGATGAGGAAAAAGTGTATCTGTCTTTTCTCTATGTGCATGAATTACTGATATTTGGAAATGTGACCTGTAACAGAATACAATACATAACAAACATATGGCTGTAAGTTCCTCTCCATAAGAAATATAAGATATAAAGATGTTTTCAATTTTTCTCATTTTAGGATATTTCAGTGTTGATATTCTCATTGAGGGAAACCAGGAAAAACAAGCGAAACCTCTGTGGCAAGTAATATTCACTGATAACAAAACACTGAGTAAAGAAGGGCAGAAAGTTTTAGAAAAACCATTTACTCTGGATAAAATTCCAAATTCTTTTGGAAAAATGCCCTGTAAATGTGACTCATGTAGAATGAATTTGCCAGTTGTTTCTGAATTAATTATTTGTGATAGAAACTATTCAAGAAAGAAGGCTGATTACATGAATGTATGCAAAAAGTTGCAGCTTGATATTAAACATGAGAAAACTCATACTACTGGAGAGAAATCTTATGGTTATAATAAAAACATGAAACCTCTCAATAATAGGAAAGATCATCAGAAACTTCAAAGCCTGGAGCAGTCTTTTGAATGTAATGAATTTAGGAAAGTTTTACATGATAAGACTCACTGTGTTATAGGAGAGGAATCCTATAAGGATGATGAATTTAGGAAAAACTGTGATAAAGCAACTTTATTTAACTATGTGAGAACTGGCACAAGAGAGAAATGCTTTGATCTTAATGAATGTGGGAAATCCTGTGACAAAACCACCACTGTGAAATATGATAAAGTTCACATGGCTATGACAAACTCTGAATATAATGAAAATGGGAATAACTTCAGCAGGCTCTTACCTCTCACTCAGTCTCAGAGAACTGTTAAAGAACAGGGTGCTTTTGCAAGCAATAAATGTGAAGAAAAGTTGAGCCAGAGCTCAACCCATATAATACAAAAAAAGACACAAATTAGAGATGAATTTTGTGCATATAATGGATGTATAAATGCCTTCTACCAGAAATTAGACCTTATAGTATGTCAGAGAAGTCACACAGAAGAGGAACTCTACCAGTGTGATAAATATGGGAGGTCCTTCCATCAAAACTCAGCCCTCAGTGTACATCATCAGCAAAGTGAAACTGGAGAGAAGTCATTTGAATGTAATGAGTGCAGGAAATCCTTTTACCAGAAAGGACAACTCATTCATCATCTGAGGACCCACTCAGAGGAGAAACCTGAGGAATGTGAGGAATGCGGGGAATCTTTTTGTTCAAGTTCACACCCTATTCATTATCCTGGAACTGATATGAGGGTCAGTCTCTGTGAATGTAATAAATATGGGAAAACTTTCTGTCAAAAATCAAACATCCATGAAAATCTGACAATTCACACAAAGGATTATGATAACAGTGGATGTGGGAAATCTTACAGGAAGTCTGCGCTCACAGTACACCAGAGAACACACACAGGAATGAAACTCTGTCAAAGTAACATATATGGGAAAACATTCTCCAAGATGGGACATCTCAAAGAACATCAGAGAATTCACACAGGGGAGAAATCCTACAAATGTATTGAATGTGGGAAAACTTTCTCTAAGACGTCACATCTCAGAGCACATCAGAGAATTCACACAGGCGAAAAACCCTACAAATGTACTGAATGTGGGAAAACTTTCTCTCACAAGACACACCTTAGTGCACATCAGAGAGTCCATACTGGCGAGAAACCCTATGAATGTAACAGATGTGGGA
Source organism: Mirounga leonina (assembly GCF_011800145.1). Lineage (NCBI taxonomy): Eukaryota > Metazoa > Chordata > Mammalia > Carnivora > Phocidae > Mirounga > Mirounga leonina. The sequence goes on from NW_023270466.1 coordinate 7,927,919, forward strand.
AAACTTTTGCTGATAATTCAACCCTCAGGGCACATCAGAGAATTCACACAGGGGAGAAACCTTATGAATGTAATGAATGTGGGAGGTCCTTTGCCCATATATCTGTTCTCCGAGCACATCAGAGAATTCATACAGGTGAGAAACCCTATGAATGTAATGACTGTGGGAGATCTTTTGCCCATAATTCAGCCCTTAGAGCACATCAGAGAATTCACACAGGGGAGAAACCCTATGAGTGTAGTGACTGTGAAAAAACCTTTGCCCATAATTCAGCTCTCAGAGTACATCAGAGAATTCATACAGGGGAGAAACCATATGAATGTAATGAATGTATGAAAACATTTGCCCATAATTCAGCTCTCAGAGCACATCAGAAAATTCATACAGGGGAGAAACTCTATGAATGTAACGAATGTAGGAAAACTTTTTCACAGAAGACACATCTCAGTACACATCAGAGAATTCACACAGGGGAGAAACCTTACGAATGTAGCGAGTGTGGGAAAACCTTCTCTCAGAAATCATACCTCAGTGGACATGAGAGAATTCACAAAGGGGAAAAACCTTATAAATGTAATGAATGTGGGAAAACGTTTGTCTATAAGGCAGCCCTCATAGTCCATCAAAGAATTCACACAGGTGAGAAACCCTATGAGTGTAGTGAATGTGGGAAAACTTTCTCCCAAAGAACACACCTCTGTGCACATCAGAGAATCCACACAGGGGAGAAACCTTATGAATGCAAGGAATGTGGGAAAACTTTTGCTGATAATTCAGCCCTCAGGGCACATCAGAGAATTCACACAGGGGAGAAACCCTATGAGTGTAATGAATGTGGGAAAACTTTCTCCAAGACATCACACCTCCGGGCACATCTGAGGACTCAAACAGGGGAGAAACCCTATGAATGTAATGAATGTGGGAAAACTTTCTCCCAGAAGTCGTATGTTATTGCACATAAGAGAATTCATACAGGGGAGAAACCCTATGAATGTAATATATGTGGGAAACCTTTTGCCCATAATTCAACCCTCAGAGTACATCAGAGAACTCACACAGGTGTAAAATCCTATGAATGTAATGAATGTGGGAAGACTTTCTCCCAGAAGTCACACCTTAGTGCACACCAGAGAATTCACACAGGGGAGAAACCTTATGAGTGTAATGAATGTGGGAAAGCTTTTGCACAAAATTCAACTCTCAGAGTACACCAGAGAATTCACACAGGAGAGAAACCCTATGAATGTAATGAATGCAGGAAAACTTTTATTCGTAAGGCAGCTCTTAGAGTACATCACTCCAGAATGCACACCAGAAAGGAAACCCTTGATGTGGTGAATTTGGGAAGTCCTGAAGGGACTCCTACCTTAATTGATAACACACAGTAAAAAAGCTCATGTCACAGACTGGCAGATTGTTTCCCTTAAACATTTCCTTTTCCACTAGGCACATAGTTTGTCTAATTTCCCAGTCTTTCATTTGAGTGATACTGGTCATGGAATATGACAGTATAACATTTAAGCTAAGTCTAGCCTTCAAAAGTCACCTTACATTCTTTCTGTCCTATGTTATGTTGGAATAGAGATATTGCCAGGGCAGACTTGGCATGTGTATTAAACATGGTAGAACACAAGGTGAAAGAAGCCAAAATCTGAATAACTGGGTGAAACAGTTCTCCACTAGTAGATCTTCACAAGTTGGCTTAAAAAACTGTACTCTGTTGAGCTCTTAAAGATTCTGTTCTGTTTGTTAAATGCACATAGTTTAGTTAACTCTGTTACAATGGGACAAAACCCTATGAATATCATGTCAGAAGACCTATAAAATTCAGTCTGTCATTGTACATCAGAGACTTCACATGAGGAAGAAAACTGTCAACATCCTGACTGATCAGAAGCTTTCATTAAAAATTAGAGAAATCTCAGGGAAAAACACAAAAGCCTTTACTACGTATTTAATAGCAGGTAATTAAGATTTGACCAAAATCTTATATTTTGATAAATGATATTTTTTAACAACTACTGAAAGTTTGCTCCAGGTAATTTTTTTTTCCTGAGGAAATACATGTTTCAGAATTGAAGATAAAATCTTCACCTAGAACTGATGTACCTAAATTTGTGGTTTATATGTAACATCAAGTTTTATAGAAAGTATATAATAAAATATTCTATACACGAACTCACCATGGAATGTAAAGTTTTAAAGATGGAAGAAGAATTTGAATTCTGTGGACAATACCAATAAATGTTTGTGGCTAGTCTCTGAGCTATGTGGTACATCTATATCAGTTTATGTAACAGAATTCATTACTGCTGATGAGTTCTAGTAGAAGGCAGCAGGCAAACCTGCTCTGGAACCTGTCCACTTTCCTTTTTTGAGTTACAGTTTACATTCTGTTGGCTTCCCTCAGCTTGATGCTGTTGATGCTATGACATTTTGGCCTGCCTGCTGTCTGCCTGGTAGTGTGGCCCTGCTTTCTAGGATATTGGAGATCCGTAAGATTTCCTAAGTTTCCTTGTGTGTATGTATGTGTATGTGGGTAGGTGGGCTGGATGATTCTTACATGTTTTTTGGCCTTCATTATATCCCACTAGTGCTTTATTTTGTACTGTGTAATTATAAAGGATATCATAGCTTCACTCCTCTAGTATGCATATAGCCTACGCATCTTGTGTAGGATCTTTTTCCAACCTCATAATGTGTGTTCACATTATGCAGTGTTGCAAACCATTGTTATTTTTATCCTGCTTGGACAGCAGGTTTTGGAATTGGAATGAAAAAGGCTACTTTCATATCATAAGTACCACATTAGTATTAAAAAGCAGACTAACTTCTGAGGGAACGATTTAGTGTTGTATAGTTTTAGCCAAGAAAATATTGGTTAGTCTGTCATCATTTGAGGCTACATGGTTTGGTCAGCACAGAGAAGAAAGTAAATGCAGTCCTCGTTTTTTAAAAACCTGAATCACAAAATTTCTCTCAACTCTGGGCACGTTGCTTTCTGCAAGTGTGATCTGGTAGATTGAGCATGAGGACAGTAAGTCAGTTGATACCCTGAGTAAGTTTTCTATTCCCAATCCCCTGCTGATACTATGTGAGGGGAAATGATGACATACCTTTAGTATTAATTGGAGAACAGGTACTTCTTTGACACTGGGTTGTTACCACTTTGCAGCATCACTGCCAAGGAAAAGAGCCTGTACTAAGAGCTCACCATTGGATGAAGGCTGTATCATCACACCACCAGGGCTGATACACCAGTTATTGAATCAGCATTCTTTGGGACAAGGAAGTTCTAGCAGATAAGTGCATCTCCTCAGTCTCTGACACCTTGATGCAACTTGAGCTTAGTGCACAGTGTTCAAAGGTAAATGATAGGGAAAAAATCTTTCTGCATTCCTGATTTTTCAGAAAACTATATATGAAAAGGAAATTATCAAACCTGGAGTACTGTTAAAAAATTAACTTCAGGGGCGCCTGGGTGGCTCAGATGGTTAAGTGTCTGCCTTCAGCTCAGGTCATGATCCCAGGGTCCTGGGATCGAGTCCCACATCGGGCTCCTGGCTCAGCAGGGAGTCTGCTTCTCCCTCTCCTACTGCTCATGCTCTCTCTCTCTCTCTATCTCTGTGTCTCAAGTGAATAAATAAAATCTTTAAAAAAAAATTAACTTCAGTTTAGAATAGTTTTAGATTTTAATAAAAACTAACAATACTATATACTTCTCACCCAGTTTCTCTTACTAACATCTTACTCTGGTATATTTGTCTTAAGTAAGTAATGACACTGATACATTATTAACTAAACATTTTTCAGATTGCACTGGTTTTTCCCTAATGTTTAAAAGATTTTATTTATTTGAGAGTGAGTGAGTAGTAGGGAGAGGGCAAGAATCTGAAGCAGGCTCTGCACTGAGTGCAGATCCTGACACAGGGCCCAATCCCACAGCTGCAAGATCATGACCTGAGCCAAAACCAAGAGTTGGATGCTTAACCGACTGAGCCACCCAGTCACCCCTTTCCCTAATATTTTTATATTTCGAGATCCTATTTTTATATTCCAAGATCCCATCCAGGACACCACATTACATTTAATGGGTCTATGACAATTTCATAGACCTTCCATGTTTCAGTTTCCTTGACAGTTTTGAGGAGTACTTGTCAAGTATTTTATAGAATACCCCTCAATTTAGGTTTCTCATGTCTTTTTTTAAAAAATGATTGCAATGGCATTACAGGTCTGTTTTGTTCTGTGTTTTGTGTTGTTTTGTAGGAAGACCACAGAAATAAAATGCTATTCTCATCATAGTATATGCTGTCAACGTGAGTAATCACTGACAGTGCTAAGCTTGATCACCTGGTTTAGTGTATCCCTCAAAAGCATGGATAGGGGAGCACTGTGCTACTTGGTAAAAATTTATGTTTAGTTTATCACAGTGTACATAATCTAAGAATCTTTTTTTTTTAAAAGATTTTACTTATTTGACAGAGACACAGCGAGAGAGGGAACACAAGCAGGGGGAGTGGGAGAGGGAGAAGCAGGCTTCCCGTGGAGCAGGGAGCCTGATGTGGGGCTTGATCCCAGGACCCTGGGATCATGACCTGAGCCGAAGGCAGACGCTTAACGACTGAGCCACCCAGGCGCCCCTAAGAATCCTTTTTTATATATTTCTGAATTTAATGTTGGAAACAGTATAAATGCAGATAGATTAAAAATTATAACACCCAGAATTTAAAAACTTCACACTGATCCAGCTCATAGTCCAAAATTTTTGTTTTTAGTGTTTGTTGGAATGTTAATGAGTCATTGCCCTTTGCCCCCAAGGATTTAGCTTCAGAATTTTATCTTCATACTTTATCATCATAGTCGTACCCAATTCTTATATTTTATTTAATTCATAGAGTTTGGACTTTGAGTAATAAAAGGACTGAAAGAAACTTTGTATTTCAGGAGCTAATCAACCCAGATCATTATATTAACCCAGATAACAATAGGAGATATGAAGAATGACCAATCATCATAACTAAAATCTATGATAATAGGAGAAATAAGTGAAACTTAGAAAGGTGGAATATTAAAAAGCTAAATGTTTGTATAGGGTTTTTTAAAAGCATGAATAAATTGGATGGTACTAGTCAAGATTTAAAAGGAATGGGTATGTTATCATTAGAAAGCTAAGTTTAGACATACAGGCTAAACCCATAGATAGATGACATACATAAAGATGTAGGAGCAGATGGTCACTCCTAGGTAATAGCTTAATAGCTAAACTATGAAAGGATTATTGGGAAGCAAGAGGTACTAGGGAAGCAAGAACACATGGGCATGTTACTGCACACATACAAATCATGTTGTCAGACATAAATGCGAGTGAAAATCTAAGGGGAACTCATAAAAGCAACACTTCTGGGAGAGAACTGTATTGATTGGAGTACATATGGAAAATAGTTTTGTTGATAAACTTGTTCTCAAAACAGTGTATGGCATACACCTCTGATAGAAGATGATAATGCAACAGCACAGATAGCATGTAATCATGTCCCTATTGAAATAACAGGAATAAGATACTTGTTAGACTACTCAGGAAACCAGAGAAGATTGTTGATGACCAGAGTGCAGTAAATCCAAGAGAAATAGATCAGAAACCAGCACGCACAGTGAAAAAGTCATTAGCACAGAAATAAGGGAACAAGAGACCATTGAATAAACTGAATATGGAAAAAGAGCTACATGCCGTATGGAGACACAACTCAAGAGAAAGAAAAAAAAATTACATATTGAGAAATGGACACAATGCCTAAAACTACAGAACTGTCACATTGCCAGAAAATGTGGTGTACTAACTTGACTGTTAAACAGGATTAAATTGCTAAAGAAGATTCATAGGACCCAAAATGACAATGCTGACATGTGTACAATTTATTAGGGGAAAAGGGTGCAATATCATTAAAGTAAGGATTTGCATACAGCCAAAGCCTGCTTCATACCATGGGGTTTGGATAAGGGCCAGGCATGAGCTCCCATTTTCCTCTGTTACATGAACATAGTTTCACTGTCAGATAAGAACCACTATGCACAGAATCACTCAGAAGCCCAAAATGGATTTACTGTTGGGATTTCTTATACCCTGCCAGATATGTGGGCATATTTTTACTATGTAACCAGCCCCAACAGCAGAGGACTCTAAAGGTTTCAGTAAAAACAGGTGTAAGTTATCAATCACACTGTTATTAATAAACACTGTTGATAAGCTGTTAACACCTGCCCCCAAACATCCTGGACTGCTGGTTATAAAGAAATACTATTAATATATTTCATTCCTTAACCAACAGATAATGATGTGCAGATACTTTAGCTCAAGCCTATTCCAGGTCTGAAGGACTTAACCCTCATAGCAAAGTCCACCCCCCCTCCCCGATTTTGGGTTAAAGCATTTTATAACAACAACAAAATTCACTCTTAGTTTGACAGCAGTCCTGTCCGACACGTGTCTTTCAACAGCATATATTCAAATAGACAATCAAAATGCATACACATATTTCAAAGAATTGTAATAACCAGTGAGGAATTATATCATTTAAACTATCCTATAATGCAGCACAAATGGTCTCATATTTTTATATTTTTGCTTTTTGTTTTTGCCTACCTAATCTGTACATTATGGTATACATCTTTTGAATAATTAAGAACGCTAGTCAATCTGTCATCATTTAAGTCTTTACGCCAATTCTATTTCACAGACATAGTATTCTGTGAAATGAAAACCAGAAGAGACAGCCACATTAGTATTATTCCAAATAGTTATAGTCTGAGCTCTGATCTCTTCATTGATTAGGAGGACATAAAATAATCCTGGAAGTATGTTTATTAAGTTGGCCATTGTACAGCTGCCTCATTTCTTTAAAAGTGGAGGAATTTTGGCAGTCTTTTGCCCAAAGGGACATCTGAGTCTAAGCTAAAAGACCATATTATTCACTTGTTCTAAACCTCTCAAAAGGCACCAGAGTTATCTTAGATTTTCCCCCTATGTAACATCCAAATTTTGGCTCTTCTCCACTCAGCAACAATCTCACATTGCCCTCATTTGCCATTATTTTTTTTTTTTTTGATGATATGTTAGTCATCATACAGTACATCATTAGTTTTTGATGTAGTGTTTCATGATTCATTGTTTGCTTATAACACCCAGTGTTCCATGCAACACGTACCCTCCTTAATACCCATCACCGGGCTACCCATCCCCCCACCCCCCTCCCCTCTAAAACCCTCAGTTGGTTTCTTGGAGTCCATAGACTCTCGTAGTTTGTCTCTCCCTCTGATTTCCCCCCCTTCATTTTTCCCTTCCTTCCTCTAATGTCCTCCATGCTATTCCTTATGTTTCATAAATAAGTGAAACCATATGATAATTGACTTTCTCTGCTTGATTTATTTCACTTAGCATAATCTCCTCCAGTCCCATCCGTGTTGATGTAAAAGTTGGGTATTCATCCTTTCTGATGGCTGAGTAATATTCCATTGTATATATGGACCACATCTTCTTTATCCATTCATCTGTTGAAGGGCATCTCGGCTCTTTCCACAGTTTGGCTATTGTGGACATTGCTGCTATGAACATTGGGGTGCATATGGCCCTTCTTTTCACTACATCTGTGTCTTTGGGGTAAACACCCAGTAGTGCAATTGCTGGGTCATAGGGTAGCTCTATTTTTAATTTTTTGAGGCACCTCCACACTGTTTTCCAAAGTGGCTGTACCAACTTGCATTCCCACCAACAGTGTAAGAGGGTTCCCCTTTCTCCACATCCTCTCCAATATTTGTTGTTCCCTGTCTTGTTATTTTTTGCTGTTCTAACTGGTGTAAGGTAGTATTTCCTTGTGGTTTTGATTTGAATTTCCCTGATGGCTAATGATGATGAACATTTCATGTGTCTGAGAGCCATTTGTATGTCTTCTTTTGAGAAGTATCTGTTCATGTTTTCTGCCCATTTTTTGACTTGATTATTTGTTTTTTGGGTGTTGAGTTTGAGATGTTCTTTATAGATCTTGGATATCAGCCCTTTGTAGTATCATTTGCAAATATCTTCTCCCATTCTGTGGGTTGCCTCTTTGTTTGTTGACTGTTTCCTTTGCTGTGCAGAAGCTTTTTATCTTGATGAAGTCCCAAAAGTTCATTTTTGCTTATATTTCCCTTGCCTTTGGAGACGTGTCTTGAAAGAAGTTGCTATGGCCAGTGTCGAAGAGGTTACTGTCTATGTTCTCCTCTAGGATTTTGATGGATTCCTGTCTCACATTGAGGTCTTTCGTCCATTTTGACTTTGTCTTTGTGTATGCTGTAAGAGAATGGTTGAGTTTCATTCTTCTGCATGTGGCTGTCCAATTTTCCCAGCACATTTTTTGAAGAGACTGTCTTTTTTCCATTGCATATTTTTTCCTGCTTTGTCGAAGATTATTTGACCATAGAGTTGAGAGTCCATATCTGGGCTCTCTATTCTGTTCCATTGGCTATGTGTCTGTTTTTGTGCCAGTACCATGCTGTCTTGGTGATCACAGCTTTGTAATATAGCTTGAAATCAGGCAACGTGATGCCCCCAGCTTTGTTTTGTTTTGTTTTGTTTTTTTCAACATTTCCTTGGTGACACAGGGTCTTCTCTCATTCCATACAAATTTTAGGATTGTTGTTCCAGCACTTTGAAAAATGTCATTGGTATTTTTATTGGAATGGCATTGAAGGTATAGATTGCTTGCAGCATAGACATTTTAACAATGTTTATTCTTCTGATCCATGAGCATGGAATGTTTTTCCATCTTTTTCTGTCTTCTTCAATTTCTTTCATGAGTGTTCTGTGATTCCTAGAGTATAGATCCTTTCTCTCTTTGGTTAGGTTTATTCCAAGGTATCTTACAGTTTTTGGTGCTGTTGTAAATGGAATTGATTCTCTAATTTCTCTTTCTACAGTTACATTGTTAGTATATAAGAAAGCAACTGATTTCTGTGCATTGATTTTGTATCCTGCCACATTACTGAATTGCTGTATGAGTTCTAGTAATTTGGGGGTGGAGTCTTTTGGGTTTTCACATAAAGTATGTCATCTGTTAAGAGAGATAGTTTGACTTCTTTGCCAATTTGAATACCTTTTATTTCTTTTGTGTGTGTGATTGCTGAGGCTAGGACTTCTAGTACTATGTTGACAATAGTGGCAAGAGTGGGCATCCTTGTCATGTTCCTGATCTTAAGGGAAAGGCTCTCAGGCTTTCCCCATTGAGGATGATATTCGCTGTGGGTTTTTCATAGATGGATTTTTATGAAATTGAAGAATGTTCCCTCTATCCCTATACTCTGAAGAGTTTTAATCAGGAAAGGATGCTGTACTTTGTCAAATGCTTTTTCTGCATCAATTGAGAGGACCATATGGTTCTTCTCTCTCCTCTTAATGTGTTCTATCACATTGATTGATTTGTGAATGTTGAACCACCCTTGCATCCCAGGGATAAATCCCACTTGGTCATGGTGGGTGATCTGTTTAATGTATTGTTGGATCCTGTTAGCTAGAATTTTGTTGAGGATTTTGGAATCCATATTCATCAGGGATATCAGTCTGAAATTCTCCTTTTTGATGGAGTCTTTGCCTGGTTTGGGGATTAACGTAATGCTGGCCTCATAGAATGACTCTGGAAGCTTTCCTTCTGTTTCTATTTTTTGAAACAGCTTCAGGAGAATAGGTATTATTTCTTCTTTGAATGTTTGGTAGAATTCCCCAGGGAATCCATCAGGCCCTGGACTCTGGTTTTTGGGGAGGTTTTTGATCACTGCTTCAATCTCGTTACTGGTTATTGGCCTAGTCAGGTTGTCAATTTCTTTCTTTCTCAGTCTTGGCAGTTTATAGTTTTCCAGGAAGGCCTCCATTTCATCCAGATTGCTCAGTTTATTGGCATACAGTTGTTGATAATAATTTCTAATAGTTGTTTCTATTTCCTTGGTGTTAGTCATGATCTCTCCCCTTTCATTCATAATTTTATTAATTTGGGTCCTTTCTCTTTTCTCTTGGATAAGTCTGGCCAGTGGTTTATTGATCTTATTGATTCTTTCAACGAACCAGCTTCTAGTTTCGCTGATCTGATCTACTGTGTTTCTGGTTTCTAATTCCTTGATCTCTGCTTTAACCTTAATTATTTCTCTTCTAATGAGTGGCTTAGGCATCGTTTGTTGCTTTTTCTCTAGTTCTTTAAGGTATAGAGTTAGTTGGTGTATTCGGGATTTTTCTATTTTTTTGAGTGAGGCTTGGATGGCTATGTATTTCCCCCTTAGGACCGCCTTTGCAATATCCCATAGGTTTTGGACTGATATGTTTTCATTCTCATTGGTTTCCATGAATTGTTTAAGTTCTTCTTTGATTTCCTGGTTGACCCAAACATTCTTGAGCAGAGTGGTCTTTAGCTTCCAAGTGTTTGAATTTCTGCCAAATTTTTCTTGTGATTGAGTTCCAGTTTTAAAGCATTATGGTCTGAGAATATGCAGGGAATCATCTCAATCTTTTGGTATCCGTTGAGACCTGATTTGTGACCCAATATGTGGTCTATTCTGGAGACAGTTCCATGTGTGCTCGAGAAGAATGACTATTCTGTTGTTTTAGGGTGGAATCTTCTGTATATATCTATGAGGTCCATCTGGTCCAGTGTGTCATTCAAAGCTCTTGTTTCTTTATTGATTTTCTGCTTAGATGATCTGTCTATTGCTGAGAGTGGAGTATTGAGGTCTCCTACAATTAACGTATTGTTATCAATATGACTCTTTATTTTGGTTGACAGTTGGCTTATGTAGATGGCTGCTCCCATGTTGGGGGGGTACATATTTACAACTGTTAGATCTTCTTGTTGGATAGACCCTTTAAGAATGATATACTGTCCTTCTGTGTCTCTAACTACAGTCTTTAGTTTAAAATCTAATTTGTCTGATATAAGGATTGCTACCCCAGCTTTCTTTTGAGGTCCGCTGGCATGGAAGATGGATCTCCATGCCTTCACTTTCAGTGTGGATGTATCTTTAGGTTCAAAATGAGTCTCGTGTAGACAGCATATGGATGGGTCCTGTCTTTTTACCCAATCTACAACCCTGTGCCATTTTATGGGAACATTTAGGCTGTTCACGTTGAGAGTGATTATTGAAACATATGAATTTATTGCCATCATGATGCCTGTGAAGTCCTTGTTTTTATAGATTGTCCCTGTAAATTTCTGTTGTATATCACTCTTGGGGTCTTTCACCTTTTATAGAACCCCCCTTAATATTTCTGGCAGGGCCAGCTTGGTGGTCACATATTCTTTCAGTTTCTGCCGGTCTTGGAAGCTCTGCACCTCTCCATCCGTTCTAAATGATTGCCTTGCTGGATAAAGTATTCTTGGCTGCATGTTCTTCTCATTTAGTACCGTGAATATGTCTTGCCAGGCCTTTCTGGCTTGCCAGGTCTCTGTGGATAGGTCTGACATTATTCTAATATTCCTCCCTCTGTACGTAAGGAATCTCTTCCCCCTAACTGCCCTTAAGATGGTTTCCTTGGTTCTAAGATTTGCAAGTTTTACTATTACATGCCGGGGCATTGGTCTGTTTTCCTTGATCTTGGGAGGGGTCCTCTCTGCGTCTAGGACATGAATGCTTGTTTCATTCCCCAGATTAGGGAAGTTCTCAGCTACAATTTGCTCAAATATATCTTACAGTCCTCTCTCTCTCTCCACCCCCTCTGGGATCCCAATAATTCTGAGACTGGAACACTTCATGGTGTCACTTATTTCTCTGATTCTATTTTCATGGATTCTGAGTTGTTTTTCCCTGGCCTCCTCTTTTTCCCTTTTATCTATTAAATAGTCTTACAGGTCACTAATTCGTTCTTCTACCTCGCTTACCCTAGCTGTTAGATTATCTAGATTAGATTGGCTCTCATTGATAGCATTTTTCAGTTCTGCCAATTCAGCTTTCATTTCTGCCCTTAGAGACTCTATGTTGCCATTAATTGATTTCTCCATTCTAGCCATTGTCTTCACAATTGCTAGCCCGAATTCCATCTCCGACATCTTGGTTATATCTGAATCCATTTGTAAATCTGTGGCATAAGTCATAATTTCTGAGTCTTTCCTATTTTGGGGGTTCCTCCTCCTAGTCATTCTATTGATGGGTGGTTGAGGGAATGTAAAGAGTCCAAATTATTGACCACAACCCAAGCAAGATGCACCTGTTTTCTAGGGACCTTAGGGTTGCTGGCCTCTTATTTTCCCAGCCTGTCTTCTTGGGGAGCGGCCTGCTGTGCTGTTATTCAGACAACCCTGTTTGGGCAGAGTTGCCCTACCCCCTGTGGTGGGGGATGGGCTCAGTGAAAACCGTTTTTTGTGGGGATTTTGTTCTCTGGTGGCTTTCCCTGGTGGCTTTCTGTGTCTCTTCCGAGCATCATAGCAGAAGAGACCATTTACAACCCTCTGCCTCAGAGCAGAGAGATCACAGTCTGTTCTTCAGTGAGTTCTCCAGGCCACACTATCTCTGTTTCTGTCTGTGCTACGATAAACTGCAGCATCCTGGGTTGTGTGCCCCTCAGCAGCACTAGCTCCCAGTCCTCACCTCCAGGTTGGTGCACATCTCTGCCCTTTGTGCTTCTAAAACTGCCAGCTGCCCCCAGTTCGCAAGTGTGGCCCCACCACTCCGGTTTCCATCTGCGGGGCTGCCCTAAAGTCCTTTCCCTGCCACTCTGGTCTGTGAGTCTATGCCCTGTCCCCAGTGCAGGAGGCTATTGCTCACTAGCGGTGTAGGATCCCGACAGCCAGTCTCCCTCCCCCTGCCATTTATCCTCTGATATCTGCCCACAGAATCATGGCTCCCTCCTTCATACCTCAGAACCAACTGCCTGCGATATTCTGTTTGTAGAGATCCAGATCTATCTTCTTACATTTCAGGCTGATTTTGTGGGTAATCAGAGTGGTCTGGTAATTCCAGGGACCAGTTGGAATAGGGTCCCCTACTCCTCCGCCATCTTTTCATAAGCCCGTAGTTTCTGTTTTTGAAATGCTTATTGGACCTTAATTTTATCTCCCCTAAGGCCTTCCAGGTATGGCATTAAAAAAAAATTGTAAAGTAGAGATGAGTTGTATGTAAATTTCTTTTTCATACCCTATGCTGTGGACTGAATGTTTGTGTCCCCCCATCCTGAATCCATATTTTGAAGGCTTAATTCCCCCATTGTGATGGTATTTGAGGTCTGGAGCATTTAGGAGGTAATTAGATTTAGAAGAGGTCATGAGGATGGAGCCCCCATGATGAACTAATGTTCTTATAAGGTAAGGACACCAAATCTCTTGTTCTCTACTCCATATGAGGCAAGGAAGCTATCTGTAAACCAGGATGAGGACCTTTACCAAGAACCCCCACCATGCTGCCAAAATGATCTCAGACTTCCAGGCTCCAGAACTGTGAGAAATAGATATTTGTTATTTAAGCCACCACATCTGTGGTATTTTGGTATAGCAGTCTAAACTGACTAAGACTCCATATTTTATCTTCCCGATAACACCAATAAAACAGTGATTTATCTAATGAAGGCTCATCGTTAGGCTCCTCATGTTAAGTGGCAAAACAGCACTGAAGGTTTGTAGATTAGCACCTCTATCCTTTGTCATCCTCTATCTATTAAAGCAGGTATTTTAATAGCTAATTCCAATTGTTTATTAAAGGTTACTTTGATGTTAATAGAGAATATAATGTTTCTTTTCCCCAGTGAGTGCACTGCATGGGCAGTCAAGTGAGTACCTTCACCTGAAGGAGTGAAACTAGGAGGATAAAGTGATAGAATATATTCTCTACCAGCCCTTTGATAATATCAAAATCATTGGCTTTAGTCATTGGGCACTTGAAGACAAACCCAAAAATCTAACAAGTTATGTCAATATTCATTTGATTACATCCAGAGCCACTAATTCATGATGCTACTTACTGGACCTTCTGATGAATATTCAACTGCTAAACTTAAGTGGGCTCTCTTGTATGCAATAAATCATTTTCCTACACCACTTTCAAAATTTCTTCTTTGTTGTTAGCTTTCAACATTTTTACTCTGATGTATCTTTGTCTGGATCTCTGTGTACTTATACTATTGGATTTTATTGAGCTTTGTAAATGTATAGATTAGTATTTTGTTTTCCTCAAATTTGGGACATTTTCAGCCATTATTTCTTCAAATATTTTTTTTTTTCTGCTCTTTTCTGTGTCATCATTTCTGTTACTCTATTATGCATTTCATAGTGTCCCAAGTATCTCTGAAGTTCATTTTTGTTCTTTGGATTACATAATTTTTATCAATTAATCTTTCAAGTTTGTGGATTAGTTTTTCTGCCAGTCCAAATCAGTTCAGCCATTCTAGTAAATTTCGTATTTCATTAAAGTATTTTTTAACTCCAGAATTTCCACTTTTTCTTTTTTTAAATCTCTTTATTGATATTCTCTATTTTGTGCAATATTGCAATATCTTCCTCTACTTCTTTAGGCATGGTTATCTTTAGTTCTCTGAACATATTTATTATAACTTCTTTGAAGTCTTTGTCTACTAGATCCCACATAGACCCTTCTCACGGGCAGTTTCTATTACTTGCTTCTGTTTTTCCTCTATGAGTAATACTTTCTTCTTTGCATATCTTATAAATTTTTGTTGAAAATTGATATTTTAGATAATATATCATAGCATCTCTGGCTACTGATTCCCCCACCCATAGGGCTTATTTTTGTTGTTTGCTTTTTTGATGAGTGACTCGACTGGACTTTTTAGTGAAGTATATGTTTTCCCACGATGTCTGCTGTCATTCTGCTTTTACTCCTTGGAAAGCATAGCTTTAGGCATGTGCACAGTAACCCTGGGATACCAATGATTTCAGCAGGATTCCCTTTGACTGTCTCTTACCCAGATTTCTCTGTGAAGCTGTCTGCCTTTACTGATGTCATATCCAGTTGTTATCCACCAGTTGTTTGTTTCATTGCTTGTGACACTGTCCTAGGGCATAAATTGCTCTACAGCCTGATCCCCTTTTCAGGGATAGTTCTTAAAGCCAGCCCTTGAGGTTTGTTCTGACTCCAGGAAGACTCTTCTTAACTGTCTCTTTCCCTGGTCTTCTTTGTTAAATAAGCTGGACTGTAGTTTAGCTTGTTACAGTCATGGAACTACAAGCTTCCTCTAAATTATTTACCACCAGACTCTTCACTATTTTCAAGAGTCCCTTTAGGCTTCAGCTTTCCAAAACTATGTTACAAATTGAGTGAGGATGGTGGAGGGGGGCAAGATGGTGGCAGAGTAGGGACCTCGTTTCAGCTGGTCCCTTGAATGTAGCTGGATATCTATCAAACCATTCTGAACACACACAAATTCAATCTGGAATGTAAGAAGATTTATCTGGATCTCTACAAGCAGAAAAATGACTACTTTTTGCAAGGTAGGGGGTGTGGAACCTTGAATCTTCGGGGGAAATATTGGAAAATTAAACAGAGGGGGGAGGGAGCCTCCATAAGCCAGCCACTGGAAAGTGATATAACACTGGAGCAAAAAATCAGGACCCTTGGAAATCTGCTCTAGTGAGAGACACCCCTTTCTGAAAAAGGCACAGGGGATGAATAGGGCAGAATTCTAGTGGATTATTGTGGTCTCAGGATCCCAGGAGACTCAGAGAAAATGGGGACGCCTGAACCAATAGAGTCCCCAAGCAGTGGAGTGGGGAGACTGGTTATGGTCAACGAGCACAGAAGGGACTCTCAGCTCTGGTCACCATAAAACATGACCCAAGCTGGTAGGGAGACTGCTGTCTGACTGACCACCCTGAAAAGGATTAGATGTTTAACATCCCAGGAGAGATATAAAATGGCTTGCACCCATGACAGAGCAACAGCTCTCAGGGCGGTGTGGCCAATGGAGGGACACTGGGGCAGCATCCAGCATGACCTGGGAGTTGCTGAAGAAGGTGTACGTGCGAGCCCTTGGCCACTAGCAGCTGATGTGTTACAAAGCACAGAGATGCTTGAAGGTCCCCATAATTCCCTTGGGAGAGGTGCAGTGGGTGGGAGCCCTGGGATTTGGTGGTTTGTCACTCAAAGAGGCCATGCCCATGATTGGGCAACAGCTCTCAGGGCCGTGTGACCCCCAGGAGGACACTGGGGCAGCAGCCAACATGACCTGAGAGCTGCAGAAGAGGGTGCACATGCTAGCCCATGGCCACTAGCAGTTGATGTGTTACAAAGCACGGAGATGCTCACAGGTCCCCATGACTCACCTGGGAGGTGAAGCAGGCACTAATAACATGAGTCTGTGGAGTTTGGTACACACAGAAGAGGAGAAAGTTTGACTTAGAGGATTTATTGAAAAAGAGACTGTGACATTGCAGCTCTGGGCCAGAGTTCCTGTATGGCCCTATTTGCTCTGACCCTCTAAAGAGGAGCAGAAAGACACCAGGGGGAAAAAGCCACACAGCCGACCAGCTCACATTAAGCCCATCCCCCTGACAAGGGGTGGGGCAACTCCACCAAAGCAAAAATGCCTAAGAAGCTGAGCAGCAAGCCCCTCCCCCAGAAGACAGACTGGAGGACAGGTGAATGATAAGCTTATTTCCCACAGTACTGCAAAACTCCAGTGCCAGGGAAAATAATATAGGGAGTTCCAGGTGTTCTCTCACAACTCATACTTCAGGCTAAAATTTTAGATTTCTTTTTTGTTTCTTTTCTGATTCTTCTTTCTTTCTTTCTTTCTTTCTTTTTTTTTTAACACTGTTCCCATTTCAAATAGATTCTCATTTCCCAACTTACATTTTTAAGTCACTTTTTAACTTTCACTTTTTTCACATCTATGTTTCACATTTAGATTTATGCCCCATACTAGCCTGTTTTTCACTCTATTCAATTTTATCTTGATATATATGATTTCTTTGCAATTTGGGGATATAGTGTCTTCTAAGACACCAAAAATCAAGCAGGAACAGGCACATCACCCTGCTTTGTCTACTCTGAGAGATTATAATCTCTTTCCCCACCCCCACCCCTTTTTTTCTTTTTTATTGTTTTGGATCATCTTGGCTTTCGTTGCATATCTATGGTAGCTTTCAACCACTTCGGATTTTTTCTAGGGTGCATTTGGCTTGGGTCGTGGTTGATATTCTGAACTCTGTTCATTCGCTCAACCATCCCTTGACAGAATGACTAGGAGGAGGAACTCACAACAAAGAAAACAACCAGAGACAAGGTCCTCTGCCACAGCACTAATGGATATGGATATAAGCAAGTTGTCAGAGATAGAATTCAGGATAGCAATCATAAAGACAATAGCTAGGCTTGAAAAAAGCATTAGTGACAATATAGAATCTCTAATGGCAGAAATGAGATCTAATCAGGCAGAACTTCAGAATGCTATGAATGAGATGCAGTATAAACTGGATACTCTAACAGCCAGGGTAAATGAGGCAAGAGAGTGAATCAGTGATGTAGAAGCTAAGCTAATAGAAAGGAAGGAAGCTGAGGAAAATAGTGATAGGCAGCTAGCAGACCATGAAAATAGATTTAAAGAGATCAGTGATGCCATGAAACGTTCCAATGTTAGAATTATTGGGCTCCCTGAGGGGGTGGAGAGAGAGAGAAGACTAGAAGGCATATTTGATGAAATCATAGCTGAGAACTTCCCTAATCAGGGGACGAAAACAAGCATCCATGTCCAAAGGGCAGAGAGGACCCCTCTCAAAATCAATAAAAATAGAGCAACACCCCAACATATAATAGTGAAGCTTGCAAATCTTAGAGCCAAGGAAGCTATCCTGAGAGCAGCTAGGGGGATGAGATTTCTTATGTATGGAGGGAGGAAGGTCAGAATAACATGAGACCTATCCACAGAGACCTGGCAAGCCAGAAAGGGCTGGCAAGACACATTCAGGGTACTAAATGAGAAGAACATGGAGGCAAGAATACTTTATACAGCAAGGCTGTCATTCAGACCAGATGGAGAGATAAAGAGCTTCCAGGAGAGACAGAAACTGAAAGAATATGTTACCACCAAGCCAGGACTGCAAGAAATATTAAGGGGGATTTTATAAAAGAAGAAAGACCCCCACAGTAATATAGACCACAGATTAACAGAGACAATCTATAGAAACAGGACTTTAAAGGCAATATGGTGGCACTAAATTCCTATCTTTCAATAGTTACTCTCAACGTGAATGGGCTGAATGCTCCCATCAAAAGACACAGGGTTTCAGATTGGATAAAAAAGCAGGACCCATCCATATGCTGTCTACAAGAGACTCATTTTTAACCTAAAGACACCTCCAGATTGAAAGTGAGGGGATGGAGAACCATTTACCATGCCAGTGGACCTCAAAAGAAACCTGGGGTAGCAATTCTCATATCAGACAAATTAGATTTTATTTTATTTATTTATTTCATTTATTTATTTGAGAGAGAATGAGAGAGAGAGAGCACGAGAGAGGGAGAGGCAGACTCCCCACTGAGCAGGGAGCCCGACGTGGGACTCGATCCCGGGGCTCCAGGATCATGACCTGAGCCGAAGGCAGTCGCTTAACCAACTGAGCCACCCAGGCGCCCGACAAATTAGATTTTAAACCAAAGACTGTGGTAAGAGAAGTAGAGGAACACTATATCATACTTAAAGGGTCTATCCAACAAGAAGATCTAACAATTGTAAATATCTATGCCCCCAACATGGGAGCAGCCAACTACATAAACCAAGTAATAACCAAAATAAAGAATCATATTGATAATAATACATTAATAGTAGGAGACTTCAACACTCCACTCATGGCAATGGACAGATCATCTAAACAGATCAACAAAGGAACAAGAGCTTTGAAGGACACATTGGACCACATGGACTTTGTAGATATACACAGAACATTCCTTCCTGAAACAACAAAATACTCATTTTTCTTGAGTGCATCTGAAAATAATGATATGTTGGGTAATCAAATGTAAATTTAAGAAAAGGAACTATGTTAGGGGTTATAGACACAGGAAGATGGTAAGTGCAGGAAGAGGAAACAGTCATAGAGCTAGCTTATCTAAACGCACTGAATGTCTCCCTGGGTGCTTTCCAATGCTTTTGACAATTCAGGACAGTCTGTTTGAGACTCACTACCTTCAGAAACAAGACTCCTCTTCAACTTTTCCAGATCTCTCCTGATCTTGGGGCAAATCTCATGTGATCTGAATCCAAATCACGTGAGATTTGGGGCTCAGCCAGCAAGTTCTAGGTCCAAAACTCATGAGATATCTGGACAAAATGCCCAAGCCTCAGTAGGACCTGGCACACCCTAGGAGAGACTGCTTTGTGCTACTTAGTAGATAGGGACAGCACATTCCAGGATTTTATGGTTTATTTTAAACTGCTAATATTTGCAGTTTAATGAATACCCTCAGATGCAACCTACATGAAGACCAAGGTGTCTCATTCCTATATCCCTGGTGGGAAAAGTGGGGGTAACAAGGGAACACCGAGTTCAGGATTAATGGGCCCTGTGTGCTCTTATTCACATTAAAATTGGTGTAATAGGAAGGCAGTGGGAGAAGAGATCAGCAATTAGCCCACGAGTTGGACATCTGAGCACACAGGAGGCTTCTGGGGCTTTCCCGTCTTTTTTAAAAATTTACATTCAATTAGCCAATATATAGTATATCATTACTTTCAGGTGTAGAGTTCAATAATTCATCAGTTGTGTATAACACCTGGTGCTCATCACATTATGTGCTCTCCTTAATGCCCATCACCCAATTATCCCATCTCTCCAACCACTTCCCATCCAGCAACCCTCAGTTTGTTTCCTATAGTTATAAGTGGAATATAAGAAACAGCTTTCCCAGTCTTTCAACAAGTTAAGGTTGTCTGTGTGTGTGTCACCCTCATCACCCCCCCCACACACACACACACACAAATAAGCCTCCTCCTGCCTTAGCCAGATCTCACATAATCTTGGGTCAAATTTCTGGAATTCTCAGGCTACCACTCAGGAATCTTTGGACCAAATCTCACAAGATCTCTGGCCATATCTCAGGAGATCAAAGGTCACTGCTTGGAACTCCACCAAAATCTCCTGAAAAGTTGGGACTAATCTTACGAAATCTATGGCCAAACCTTGAAAGAACAGGGGAAAAATCTCCCAGAAACTCTGCATGGCTGGGAACTCCCTAGCCTTGACTCCTGTGCTGCAATAGTGAGCACTGGGACATTACTTTTTTGGGGAACCATGGGAACACCTGGCATTCCACAAATGCCCACAGATGCCATTCTGATCTTGGGGTCAAAATGGAACACTGCAATAGGGATGCATGGCCTAGAGGTGATAGACACAGGAGGGCATTAGTCCAGGAAGAGGTAATGAGCCTGGATCCTGGCTATCTGAACACACAGGAAGGCTACCTGGATGCTTTCTCAGGCTTCAGCAATTCAAGGCAGTCTGTTTAAGACTTGCCACCCACAGAAACAAGCCACCTCTTGCCTGTGCCTGATCTCATGTCAACTTGGGGCAAATCTCATGTGATCTGAGTCCAGCTCCTGTGAGAACTCATCCAAATCTGATGAGATCTTGCACCCAGCCAGTGAGATCTAGGGCCAAAAGTCATGAGATCTCTGCCCAAAGCTCCTGCACACTCAGAAGGACATAGCCTTCTTTGTGCAAGTTAAGTAGGTAGGGATGACACATTCCAGGGTTGGGCACAGCTGCCAATATTTACAGTTTCACAAATGCTCCCAGACAGGACAAGCACAAAGACACAAGGTTCTCCCTCCTATATGCCTGGTGTTTCAGCATCCTGGATAAAGTGAGGGAAACAAGATTGCACTGAATTCCAGATGAATGAGCCCTGCTTCCTCTTCTTTACACTTAAATGGGGGTAATAGAAACTGGAGGGCAGGGGAGAAGACAGAAGCAATATGCCCCCAAGCTGGATATCTGAGCACATAGGTTTCTGAGTGCATTCCCAGTCTTTCAACACCTTAAGGCTGTCTGTGTGCATCTCCCTATCCCCCAAATAAAGATAAACCTCCTTTTGCCTTAGCCAGATCTCATGTAATCTTGGAGCACATCTCGCAAATTATCAAGCTACCTTTTGGGAATCCTCAGAACTAATAGCATGAGATCTCTGGACAAATCTCAGGTGATCAAAGGCCACTGCTTGGAACTAGGCCCAAGTCTCCTGACATGTCAGGCCTAAGCTCACAGGTTCTATGGCCAAATCATGCAAGACCTGGGGAGAAATCTCTGGGATTATTGGCAGGGGTGGGAACTTCCTAGGCATGACTCTGGTGCAGCATAATAGCTAGCATTGGGACATTCCTGGTTGGGGGAACCCTGGGAACACCTGGCATTCCACAAACTACCATTGATGCCATTTTGATGTTGGGGGTCAAAACAGAGCACTGAAATAGCAAGGAATGAATGGCCTCCAGGTCCTTTACTGACATTACCTTACAGGTGATACACACAGGAGGGCAGTAGGTGCAGGAAGAGGCAACGACCCTGGGAGCTGGCTCATCTAAAAACACAGGTTTCCTGTGTGATTTCCCAGGATTTTGACAATTTAGAACAGACTGTTTGAGACTTGGCACCCACAGAAAGAAGCCACCTCTTCTCTTTGCCAGATCTCACGTGATCCTTGAGCAAATCTCATGTGATCTCAGTCCAACTCTCATGATATCTTATCCAATTCTCGTGAGAGTTCAGCTCCAGCCATCAAAATTTAGGGCTAAACTCACGAGATATCAAATCTCTGACACCCTCAGGAGGACCTGGCACCACTTAGCAGAGACTGCTTTATGCTACTTAAGTAGGCAGGGATGGCACATGCCAGGATTGGGCACAACTTCCAATATTGCAGTTTCACAAATGCTCCCAGACACTACCTGCACAAAGACACAGGGAGTCCACTCCTATATCCCTAGTGTTTAAACATCCTGGGAAAAGTGAGGGTAACAGGGTAACACTGAATTCAGGATGAATGGGCTCTGTGCCCTCTTCCTCAAACTTAAATGGAGGTAATAGAAACAGGAGGGCTAGGGGAGGAGACAGAAGCAATATGTACCCAAGCTGGACATCTGAGCACACATGCAGGCTTCTGGAGGTTTTCTCAGTCTTTCAACACATTAAAGCTGTCTATGTATGTCTCGCCCACCGCCACCGCCCCATGCAAAATAAAGATAAACCTCCTTTTGCCTTAGCCAGCTCTCATGTAATCTTTGGGCAAATATACATTTTCAGGTTACCTCTCAGGAATCATCCGACTAAATCTCAGACCTCTGGACAAATCTACAGAGATCAAAGACCAAAACTTGGAACTAGGCCAAAATTCCCTAAAAAAAAAAAAAAATTTCTCGAGAGGTGGGGCCTAATCTCTTGAGATCTATGGACAAATCTCCTGAGTCCTGAGGAGAAATCTCCTGGAAAGTCAGCAGTGGTGGGTCCTCATAGCCTTGAGTCCTGTGCAGCATAATAGCTAACATTGGGACATTCCCGGTTTGGGGAACCCTGGGAACATCTAGCATTCCACAAATGAGCACAGAAGACATTCTGATGTTGGGGTCAACATGGAACACTGAAATAGGGATTAATCGCATGCAGGTCCATACAGACATTACCTTAGTGGTGACAGAAACAGGAGAACACTGGGTGTTATATGCAACTAATGAATAGTTGAACACTACATCAAAAACTAATGATGCACTATATGGGGGCTAATTGAACATAATAAAAAATTAACTTAAAAATAATAATAAAATAGAAACAGGAGAACATTAGGTGCATGTACAGGCAACAAGCCTGGGAGCTGGCTTTCCAGCTTTTCCAGGTTTTCTGCTTTTCAGGACAATGCGTTTGAGACTCTCCGTCCACAGAAACAAGCCACCTCCTCCTCCCCTTGCCAGAACTCATGTGATCTTGAAGAATTTCTCACTCCTAAATTCCTGGTGTTGCACTGTCCTGGATAAAATGGGGGGAACAAGGTTGCACTGAATTCTGGATGAGTGTGTCCTGCTACCTCTTATTTACACTTAAATGGAGGTAATAGAAACAGGAGGTCCAGGGAGAAGACAGAAGCAATATGCCTCCGAGCTGGTATTTGAGTATACAGGCAGGCTCCCTCAGTGATTTCACAGGTTTTCAAAACATTAAGGCTCTCTGTGTGTGTCCCCCCCCACCCCAAAGTAAAGATAAACCTCCTCTTGCCTTAGCCTGATCTCATGTAAACTTGGGGCAAATCTCTCAAACTCTCAGGCTACCTGTCAGGAATCCTCAGACCAAATCTCAGGAAATCTCTGGAGAAATCTCAGCAGATCAAAGGCCACTGCTTAGACCTAGACTAAAATCTCCTGAGAGGTTGGGCCTAATCTGGCAGGACATAAAGCCAAATCTCGCAAGACCTGGGGAGAAATCTCCTGGAAAATTATCAGGGGAGTGAACTCCCCAGATTTGACTCTTGTGTAGCATAATAGCTAGCATTGGGACATTCCTGGTTTGGGGAACCCTGGGAACACCTGGCATTCCACAAACTTTCACAGACACCGTTCTGATGTTGGGGTCAATATGGAGCCTGAAATAGTGATGAATTGCTTCCAGGTCCCTTACAGACATTATCTTAGAGGTGATAGACACAGGAGGGCATTAGATGAAGGAAGAGGCAAGGCTCCTGGGAGCTGACACATCTGAACACAGAGGATGATTCCCTGGATGTTTCCCAGGCGGTTGACACTCTAGGACCGTCTGTGTGAGAGTCGCCACCTGCAGGAATAAGCCACTTCCTGCCTTTGCCAGATCTCATTTGATCTTGTGGCAAATCTCAAGTGATCTCACTCAAAATCTAGCGAGATCTCATCCAAGTCTCAAGAGATCTCAGACACAGCAAGCAAGATCTAGGATCAAAACTCATGAGATCTCTGGCCAAAACTCTGGGGTCCTTTGGAGGAGCTGGCACTCCCTCACAAGCCTGCTTGGGCTCCTTAAGTAGGTCAGGATGGCCCATGCCAGGATTGGGGGGAAAATCCAATATTTCCAGTTTCAGAAATGTGTACAGACGACTTGCAGGAAAACAAGGTTTTTCACATCGAAATCCCTGATGTTTCAGCATCCTGGGTGAAGTGGGTATAACAAGGGAACACTGACTTTCAGGATGAATGGGCCCTGTGAACTCTTATTCACACTAAACCAGAGGTGATAGAAACAGGAAGGCAGGAGGAGATGGAAGAAACAATGTGCCCCAGAGCTGGACATATAAGCACACAGGCAGGCTCCTGGAGGCTTTCCCATGCTTTCAACATGTTAAGTCTGTCTGTGATTGTCTCACAAACCCCCAGAGAAGTAAAGATAATCTCTTTCCTTAGGTGAATCTCATGTAATCTTGGGGCAAATCTCGCAAATTTTCTGGCTTCCTCTCAGGAATCCTCTGACCAAATCTCATGAGATCTCATCCAAATCTCATGAGATCTTGGGTCCAGCCATGGAGATCTAGGGTCAAAACTTGTGAGATCTCTGGCCAAAGCTCTTGGGCCCTTGGGAGGAACTGGAACTCCCTAGGAGAGCCTGCATTGTGCTCTTAAGTAGGTAGGGATGACACATACCAGGATTGGGAACAACTTCCAATATTTCCAGTTTCAGAAATGCTCCCAGACTCGATCAGCAGGAAGACCCAATGTGTTTCACACCTCAATCCCTGGTGTTTCATCATCCTAGGGGGAGTGGGGGTAACAAAGGAGCACTGAACTCAGGAAGAATGAGCTCTATGGACTCTTTTTTTTTTTTTAATTTTATTTATTTGACATAGAGACAGAGAGAGGGAACATAAGCAGGGGGAGTAGGAGAGGGAGAATCAGGCTTCCAGCTGAGCAGGTAGCCCAATGTGGGGCTCGATCCCAGGATGCTGGGATCATGACCTGAGTTGAAGGCAGACGCTTAACCGCCTGAGCCACCCAGGTGCCCCCTCTATGGACTCTTATTCACCTAAACTTGAGGTGATGGAAACAAGAGGGCAGGAGGAGAAGGAAGAAGAAATGGGCCCTGGAGCATGTGAGCCCACAGGAAGGCTCCCTGGGGTCTTTCCAATGCACTCAACACATTAAGGCTATCTCTGTTTGTTTCAGAAATCCCCAGATAAAAAAGATAAACCACCCTTTTCCTTAGCTGGATCTCATTTAATCTTGGGGCAAATCTTGCAAATTCTCTGGCTACTTCTCAAGAATTCTTTGACCAAATCTCACAAGAACTCTGGAAAAATCTGAGATGAAAGTCCACTCCTTGGAACTGGGCCAAAATCCCCTGAGAGGTTGCCCAAAATCTTGCCAGATCAATAAATCTCCCAAGACCTGCGGAGAAATTTCATGGGAACTTGGCAGGGGTGGGAAATCCCTAGCCTCG
The DNA here is from genome assembly GCF_011800145.1 of Mirounga leonina. Lineage (NCBI taxonomy): Eukaryota > Metazoa > Chordata > Mammalia > Carnivora > Phocidae > Mirounga > Mirounga leonina. The sequence continues at coordinate 7,953,322 of NW_023270466.1, forward strand.
ATGCCTTTACAGCAAAATGGGTACCTGTTGGACATTCCCGCTTGTGGAACCCTGGGAACACCTGGCATTCCACAAAGCCCACAGATGCCATTCTGATGTTGAGGTCAAATGGAGCACTGAAATAGGGATGAATGGGCCTCTAGGTCCCTTACCAACATGACATGAGAGGCAATAAACACAGAAGTGTATTAGGTACAGGAAGAGGCAATGAGCTGGCTAATCCAAACACACAGGAAGCCTCCTTGGGTGCATTCCCAGTATTTCAGTATTTTAGGACAGTCTGTGTGAGAGTCACCACCTGCAGGAACAAGCCACCTCCTGCCTTTCCCAAATTTTACATGATCTTGGGGCAAGTCTCACATATTCTCGGCCCAAATCTCCTGAGATCTCATCCAAATCTCATGAGATCTCACCCAGCCAAAGAGATCTAGGGCCAAAACATAAAAGATCTCTGCCCAAATCTCCTGGGCCCTTGGGAGGTACCTCTACACCACAGCAGAGCCTGCTTTGTTCTCCTAAGTAGGTAGGGATGGCACATGCCAGGATTGGGCACAACTTTCAATATTTCCAGCTTCAGAAATGCTCCCAGACACGACCTGTAGGAAGACACAAGGTGTCTCACACCTAAAGCCCTGGAGTTGCAGCATCCTGGGTAAAATGGGGGAAACAAGGGAGCTCTGAATTCAGGAAGAATGGGGCCTGTGGACTCTTAATGACACTAAACCGGAAGTGATAGAAACAGGAGGGCAGAAGGAAAAGGAAGTACCAAAATACCCATGAGAGGGACATTTGAGCACACAGCAGGCTCCGTGGTGTCTTTCCAGTGCATTCAACACATTAAGGCCATCTCTGTTTGTCTGGCAAGCCCCCCAGAAAAAAAGATAAGCCACCTCTTTACTTAGCTGGATCTCATGAAATCTTAGGGAAATCTCGGGAATTATCTGGCTACCACTCAGGAATTCTCTGACTAAATCTCACCAAAACTGAGGACAAATCTCGTGAGATCAAAGTCGACTCCTTGGAACTTGGCCAAATCTAGCTAGATCTATATCTAAATCTTGTAAGAACTGGGGAGAAATCTCAAGAGAACTCAGCAGGGGTGGGAACTCCCTAGCCCTGATGCCTGTGCAGCATAATAGTGACATCTCTGTCTGGGGTACCATGAGAACATCTGGCATTTCACAAAGCCCACAGAGGCCATTCAGATGTTGGGTCCAAACAGAGCACTGAAATAGGGATGTATGGGCCTCCAGGTCCCTTACTGACATTATGTGAGAAGGGAGAGACACAGGAGGGCATTAGTTACAGGAAGAGGCAAGGAACCTGGGAGCTAACTTATCTGAATATGCAGGAAGGCTCCCTGGGTGCTCTCCCAGGCTTTTGACATTTCAGGACAGTCTGTGTGAGCAATGCCACCTGCAGGAACAAGCCACCCCCTGCCTTTGTTGGATCTCATGTGATTTGGGGGCAATTCTCACCTGAACTTAGTCCAATTTCTTGAGATCTCATCCAACTCTCCTGATATCTCAGGCTGAAACAGCGAGATCTGGGGTCAAGTCTCATGAGATCTCTGGCCAAATTCATGGCCCTTTTTGAAACTGGCACTCCCTAGCAGAAGCTGCTTTGTACTCCTTTTATAGGAAGAAATGGAACATGCTAGGATTGGGTACAACTTCCAATATTTCCACTTTCAGAATTGCTACCAAACAGGCCCTGCAGGAAGACACAAGGTTTCTCACACCTAAATCCCTGGTGTCTCTGCATCCTGGGTGAAATGGGGTTAAGAAGGGAGCACTGAATTCAGAATGAATGGGCCCTGAGGACTCTTATTCACATTAAACCAGAGGTGATACAAACAGGAGGGCAGGAGGAGAAGGCAGAAGCAATGTGTCCCAGAGCAGGACATGTGAGCACACAGGCAGACTCCCTGGGGGCTTTCCCAGGCTTTCAACACGTTAAGGCTATCTGTGTTTGCCACATAACTCCCCAGAAAAAAAGAAAAGATACCTCTTTCCTTAGGCGAATCTCATGTAATCTTGGTGCAAATCTCGCAAATTCCTTGGACACACTCTTAGGAATCTGAAGAGAACTCTGACAAATCCGTGAGATCAAAGTCCACTCCTTGAACGTGGGCCAAAATCCCCAAGAGTTCTGGCCAAATACTGCCATATCTATAACTAAATCTCACGAGACTTGGGAGAAATCTGACAGGAACTTGGCAGGGGTGGGAACTCCCTAGACTTGATGCCTGTGCAGCACAATAGCTAGCTTTGGACATTCTTGTCTGGGGAACCACGGGAAAACATGGCATTCCACAAACACCACAGACAGCATTCTGATGTTGGGTCCAACAGAGCACTGAAATAAGGAAGAATGGGCCTCCAGGTCACTTACTGACATTACTTGAGAAGGGAGAGACTTGGAAGCATATTAGTTAAGGAAGAGGCAATGAGTCTGGGAGCTGGCTCAACTGAACACAGAAGGCTTCCTGGCTGCTCTCCCAGGCTTTTGACATTTCAGGACAGTCTGTGTGAGAGTCGCCACCTGCAGGAACAAGCCACCAGATCCCACATGCTCATGGGGCAAATCTCGTATGATCTCAGTCCAAATCTCCTGAGATCACATTCAAATCTCATAAGAGCTCGGGCCCAGCCAGGAGATATAGGGTCAAAACTCCTGAGATCTCTGGCCAAAAGTCCCAGGCCCTTGGGAGGTATTGGCACTCCTTAGCAGAGCATGTTTGTGCTCCTTATATCAGTAAGGAATGCCCATGCCAGCATCGGGCAGAACTTCCAATATTTCCGGTTTCATCATTGGTCACAGACACGACCTGCAGGAATTCACAAGTTGTTTCACACCTAAATCCCTGGTGTTTCAGCATCCAGGGTGGAGAGAAGGAAAGAAGGGAGCATTGAATTCAGGATGAACGGGCCCTGTCAACTCTTATTCACACTCAAACAGAGGTGACAGAAACAGAAGGGTAGGAGGGGAAGGAAGAAGCAATATGCCATTTAGCAAAACAAATGAGCACACAGGCAAGCTCCCTGGGATTATCCCAGGCTTACAAAACATTAAGGCTGTCTCTGTTAGCCTCACAACACCACAGGAAAAAAAGGAAAGATACCTCATTCCTTAGAACTCACATGATATTTGGGAAAATCTTTTTCCAAATCTCATGAGATCTCATTCAAAGCTCCCGAGATCTTGGGCCAAATCTTGTGAGATCTCATCCAAATATTGTGAGATCTTGGACCCATCCAGCAAGATCGAGGGCCAAAACTTGTTTCTGTGGCCAAACTCCCCAGGCCATGGGGAGGAGCTGCCAATCCCTTGAAGGACCTACATTGCAATCCTTATGTTGGTATGGAATGCATATGCCAGGATTGGGCAGAATTTCCAATATTTCTGGTTTCATAATTGCTCCACACTGAACCTACTGGCAGACACCAGGTAGCTCACACCTAAGTTCCTGGTGTTTCAGGATCCTGGGTGATCATCAGGTAAGAAGGGGGCACTGAATTCAGGATGAATGGATCCTGTGGACACTAATTCATACTTAACCAAAGGAGATAGAAACAGGATTGCAGGAGGGGAAGGTAGAAGCCATGTGCCCACCCTAGCCACCCCCCCCCCAGCAGGATAAGTGAGAAAACAGGCAGGCTCCCTGGTCGCTTTCCCAGGCTCTCAAAAGGTTCAGGCTCTCTGTTTTAGCCTCACAACACCCCAGAGAAAAGGTAAAAGATACCTCTTTCCTTAGCTGGAGCTCACTTTATCTTGGGGAAAATCTCATGAGATCTCAGTCCAAATCTCGAAGACCTCATCCAAATCTTGTGGCATCTCGGGCCCAGCCAGTGACAGATAGGGCCAAAACCTGTTGGGTCTGTGGCCAAACTCCTGGGCCGTTGGTAGAATCTGGCACTCACTAGCAGGGCCTCCTTTGCAATCCTGTAGGGAATGCACATGCCAGGATTTGTCAGAGCTTCCAATATTTGCAGTTTCATAATAGCTCCCACAGACTACCTACAAGCAGACACAAGGTGTCTCACACCTAAGTTCCTGGCATTTCAGCATCCTCGGTGAAGAGCAGGTAAGAAGGGAGCATTGAATTCAGGATGAATGGGCCCTTGGACACTTACTTACACTCAACTAGAGGTCATAGAAACAGAAGAGCAGGAGAAGAAGGAATAAGCAATGTGGCCCTGAGCAGGACAAGTGAGCAAACAGGCAGGCTCCCTGGGGCTTTCTCAGGATTTGAAAATGTTAAGGCTGTCTGTATTGGCCTCACAAACCCCCAGAAATAAAAGATGCCCCTTATTTAGCTGAACTTCACGTGATCTTGGGGAAAATCTCAGGAGATCTCAGTTCTAATCTTGTAAGATCTCATCCCATCTGGCCAGATCTCAGTCCAAATCTTGTGCAATCTCATCCAAATCTCCTGAGATCTCACCCAAAACTCATGAGATCTCGGTCCAAATCTTGTGAGATCTCATTCAAATCTCCTGAGATCATAGGCTCAGTCAGCGAGATCTAGGGTCAAAACCTTTTGTATCTGAGGCCAAACTCTGGGCCCATGGGAGGATATCACTGCTGGAGGACTGCTGCCTCATAGCAGCACAAAGCCTGCTATGAGATCCTTATGTAGATAAGGATGGTACATGCCAAGATTGGGCAGAACTTCCAATATTTCTAGTTTCATAATTGGTCCCAGACATGACCTGTTGGAAGACACAAGATGTCTCACACCTAAATCCCTGGTGTTTTGGCATTCTGGATGAAGTACAGGTAAGAAGGGAGCATTGAATTCAGTATGAATTGGCTCTGTGGACTCTTATTCACACTCAACCAGAGGTGATAGAAACAGAATGGCAGGAGAGTAAGGAAGAAGCAATGTGCCCACTAGCAGGAGAAGTGAGCAAACAGGCAGGCTCCCTGGGGCTTTTCCAGGCTTTCAAATCATTCAGGTTGTCTCTATTAGCATCCACACCTGAGAAATGAAAGACAATACACCTCTCTACTTAGCTGGACCTCACCTGATTTTGGAGAAAATCTCAGGACATCTCAGTCCAAATCTTATGAGATCTCATCCAAATATTGTGGATAATACTGTCTAAATCTCATCCAAATCTCACCAAAACAGAGTTCAAATCCAATGAGAATTCAGTCCAAATCATGTGAGATCTCACCCATATCTGTTGAGATCTTTACTCAAATCTCATGAGATCTCTGCCCAAATCTCTTTGAAACTCAAGTAAATCTTGTGAGATCTCTTCCATATCTCACCATATCTCAGTCCAAATCTCGTGAGATCTCACACACATCTCACTCAAAACTCCTGAGAACTAAGACAAATCTCGTGAGATCTCTTCCAAATCTCGCCAGATCTCAGTCCAAACCCCAGGAGTTCTTAGTCCAAAACTCATGAGCTCTCGTCAGGAGTCAATCCATATCCCATGATATCTCTACAAAATCTAGCGATCTATGTCCAAATCTTTTGAGACCTTTGCACATCCCATGACTTTTCTAGCCAAACCTCGTCAGATTAGACTGCAAATCTCATGAGAATTCAACTCAAATCTCGTGAGATATCACATATCTCCCAAGATTTATAGCTATATCTTGTAAGATCTCATTCAAAATGCCTGAAATCTAAGTCAAAAACTCATGAGATCTCTTCCAAATCTCGCCTGATCTCAGTCCAGATCTCATGATGTGTCACACACTCCTCATGAGATTTCTAGCCAAATCTCATCTGATCTGATTCCAAATCTCATGAGATCTCAGTCCAAATCTCCTATGATCCATTCAGATCTCGCCAACCTCTGTCTAAATCTCATGAGAACCCATCAGAAGTTTGTGAAATCTCATCCAAATCTCAAAAGATCTAAGTCCAAATCTTATGAGATCTCACAAACACCTCACGGTATTTCTCCACAAATCTCATGAGAACACAGTCCAATTCTCATGAGATCTCATCCAAATCTCGCCAGGACTCAGTCCAAATCCCTTGAGAACTCAGGCCAAATCATGTGAGATCTTATGTATGTCTGGTGAGATATCTACCCAAATCTTGTGAGAGCTCTGTCCAAATCTCTTTAAAACTCAAGCCAAATTTCATGAGATCTCTTCCATATCTCACCATATCTCAGTCTAAATATCATGAGATCTCACACACATCTCACAAGATTTTAACCAAATTTTGAGAGATCTCATTCAAAACTACTGAGAACTAAGTCCAAAACTCGTGAGATCACTTCCAAAACTTGGGAGATCTTAGTCCAAATCTCATGAGATCTCATGTAAATATTGTCAGGCCTCAGTGCAAATCCCATGAAATTTCTATGAAATCTAGACAGAACTACATCAAAATCTCCTGAGATCTCAGGTATATACCACGAGTTTTCTAGCCAAACCTCGTCAGATTGGATTCTAAATCTCATGAGAATTCAGTCCAAATCTCGTGAGAACTCTTTCAAATCCCACCAGAACTCAGTCCAAATTTCGTGAGAGCTCACCATATGTAAAGAGATTTTTTACACAAATCTGGTGAGATCTTAATCCAAATCTCGTGAGACCTCAACCAAATCTCACCAGATCTCAGTCTGAATCTCCTGAGGTCTAAAGCATGTCTTATGAGATTTATAGCCAAATCTGGTGAGATCTCTGTCTGAATCTCTTGAGAACTCAGTCCAAATTGCCTGAGATCTCTTCCAATTTTCGCCAGATCTCAGAACATATCTGGTAAGATCTTACCCACATCTCGTGAGATTTCTAGCCAGAGCTCATCAGGTCTAAACCTAAATCTCATGAGAACCGAGTTCAAATCTCATATAATCTCATTCAAATCTCTCCAACTCTGTCCAAATCTGATGAGATCTCATCCAAGTCTCACCAAAACAGAATTCAAATCCCAAGAGAACTCAGTCTAAATCATGTGAGATCTCACCCATATCTGTTGAGATTTCTATGCGAGTCTCATGAGATCTCTGTCCAAATCTCTTTAAAACTCAAGCAAATCTCATGAGATCTCTTCCATATCTCATTCCAAACTTTGTGAGATCTCACACACATCTCACAATATTTGTAGCTAAATCTTGTAACATCTCATTCAAAACTCCTGAGAACTAAGTCCTAAACTAGTGAGATCTCTTCTATATTTTGCCAGATCTCAGTCCACCTCTCATGAGATCTTAGTCCAAATCTCATGAGAGCTCATGCAAATCTCATCAGGAGTCAGTCCAAATCCCATGAGATTTCTAGCCAAACTAGACAGATCCCGGGAGGTTTCTAGCCAAACTCATCAGATCTGATTCCAAATCTCGTGAGATCTCTTCCAAATTGCACCAGGACTCAGTCCAAATCCCATGAGTACACAGTCCACATCATGTGAGATCTCATGCACATTCATATCTACCCAAATCTCATGAGATCGCATTCCAAATCTCATGAGAAATCAATCCAAATCTTGTGACAGCTCTTCCAAATCTCTCAAGATTGCAGCACAAATCTAGTGAGATCTCACGCACATCTTGCAAGATGAGAACTCATTCTAAACCTCATGAGAAATCAGTCTAAATCTCATAAGATCTCACACACATCTCGAGAGATTTCTATCCAAAGCTCGTCAGATGGATTCCAAATCTCATGAGAATTTAGTCCAAATCTCGTGAGCTCTCTTCCAAACCTTGCCAAATCTCAGGCCAAATTTTTGGAGATCTAACGCACATGTAGTGAGATTTTTACCCAAATCTGGTGAGATTTTATTCCAAATCTTGTGAGAACTCAACCAAATCTCACCAGAACCCATTCCAAATCTCCTGAGATCTCATGCATGTCTCATGAGATTTATAGCCAAATCTGGTGAGATCTCTGTCTGAATCTCTTGAGAACTTAGTCCAAATCTCCTGAGATTTCTTCCAAATCTCACCAGATCTCAGAACAAATCTCGTAAGATCTTACACACATCTCGAGATTTCTAGCCAGAGCTCATCATGTCTGATCCCAAATCTCGTGAGACCTGAGTTAAATCTCATATGATCTCATTCAAATTTCACCAAACTGTCTAAATCTCATGAGATCTCTCATCCAAATCTCGCCCAAACTCAGACCAAACCCGTGAGAACTCAGTCCAAATCATGTGAGAGCTCACGCACATCTGGTGAGATTTCAACACAAATCACATGAGATTTCTGTTTAAGTCTCTTTAAAACTCAAACTGAATCTCATGAGATCTCTTCCATATCTCGCCAGATCTCAGTCCAAATCTCGTGAGGTCACACACATCTCGCAAGATTGTAGCCAAATCTTGTAAGATCTCATTCAAAATTCCTGAGACCTAAGTCCAAAACTCGTGAGAGCTCTTCCAAATCTTGCCAGATCTCAGTCCAAATCTTGTAAGGGCTCATGCAAATCTCAATTGGAGTCAGTCCAAATCCCATGAGATCTCTACAAAATCTAGACAGACATATGTCCAAATCTCTTGAGACCTTATGCACATCCCATGACTTCTCTAGCCAACCTCGTCAGATCGGACTCCAAATCTCATGAGAATTCAGTCCAAATCTCGTGAGCACTCTTCCAAATCTTGCCAGATCTCAGTCCTAATATCGGGAGATCTAATGTGTATGTAGTGAGATTTTTACCCAAACCTAATGAGATCTTAATCCAAATCTCTTGAGATCTCAACCAAATCTCGCCAGAACTCAGTCCAAATCCCCTGAGAGCTTGCACATATCTTGTGCGATTTATACTCAAATCTGGTGAGATCTCTGTCCAAATCTCATGAGAACACAGTGCAAATCTCATGATATCTCATCAAATATCACCAGGACTCAGTCCATATCCCGTGAGAACTCAGTCCAAATCATGTGAGAACTCACACACATCTGGAGAGATTTCTCCCCAAATCTTGTGAGATCTCTGTCCAAATCTCTTTAAAACTCAAGCCAAATCTCGTGAGATTTCTTCCATCTCTTGCCAGATCTCAGTCCAAATCTCATGAGGTCACACACACATCTTGCAATATTTGTAGCTAAATCTTGTAAAATCTCATTCAAAGTTCCTGAGAACTAAGTCCAAAACTCATGAGATCTCTTCCAAATCTTGCCACATCTCGGTCCAAATCTCAAGATATCTCACACATGTCTCACAAGATTTCTAGTCAAATCTCATCAGATCTGATTCCAAATCTTGTGAGAACTCAGTCCAAATCTCCTAATGTCACATTCAGTTCTCGACCACCTTGTCCAGATCTCGAGAGAACTCGTCAGAAGCTCTTGAAAGCATATCCTAATCTCAAAAGATCTGTCTACATCTCATGAGATCTCATGAACTTCTCGTGATATTTCTACCCAAATCTCATGAGATCTTAGTCCCAATCTCATGAGATCTTGTCCAAATCTTACCAGGACTCAGTCCAAATCCCATGAGAACTCAGTGAGATGTGGGTGAGATCCCATGTGAGATCTCACCCACATCTGTTGAGATTTCTACTCAAATCTCGTGAGATCTCTGTCCAAATATCTTTAAAACTCAAGCAAATCTCATGAGATCTCTTCCATATCTCACCATATCTCATTCCAAACCTTGTGAGATCTCACACACATCTCAAAAATTCATAGCTAAATCTTGTAACATCTCATTTAAAACTCCTGAGAACTAAGTCCTAACCTAGTGAGGTCTCTTCCATATCTCGCCAGATCTCAGTCCAATCTCGTGAGATCTTAGTCCAAATCTCATGAGATCTCATGCAAATCCCATCAGGAGTCAGTCCAAATCCCATGAGATTTCTACAAAATCTAGACAGATCCTGGGAGGTTTCTAGCCAAACTCATCAGATCTGATTCCAAATCTCATGAGATCTCTTCCAAATCATGCCAGGACTCAGTCCAATCCTGTGAGTACACAGTCCAAATCATGTGAGATCTCACACACATTTCGCAAGATACCTACCCAATTCTTGTGAGATCGCATTCCAAATCTCGTGAGAAATCAGTCCAAATCTCGTGACAGCTCTTCCAAGTCTCCTAAGATCACAGTCCAAATCTAGTGAGATCTCACACACATCTTGTGAGATTTCTAATGAAATCTCATGAGATCTCATTCCAAACCTCATGAGAAATCAGTCCAAATCTCATGAAATCACTTCCAAATGTCACCAGATCTCATTCCAAGTCTCATGAGTTTTCATGCAAATCTCATCAGGACTCAATCCAACTCCCATGAGACCTCTACAAAATCCAGACAGATCTATGTCCAATCTCTTGAGACCTCATGCACATCCCAGGGGCCAGATCGCATTCCAAATCTCGTGAGAACTCAGTCCAAATCTTGTGTGAACTCAGTTCAAATCTTGTGAGATGTCTTCCAGTCTTGCCAGTCGATGTCCAAACGCCATGATGTCTCACACACATCTCATGAAATTTCTCCCAGAATCTCGAGTTTGTAGTTCAAATCTCATGAGACCTCAGTCCAAATCTCGAGAGAACTCAGTCCTTTTCCCATGAGATCTCATTGAAATCTCGCCAGATTTCAGTCCAAATCTCTGATATCACACGCACATTTCACGTGATTTCTACCCAAATCATGTGAGATCTTATTGCACATCTCATGAGAACTCAGTCCAAATCATGTGAGATCTCACACACATCTCACGAGATTTCTAGCCAAATCTTATAAGAGCTCATCCAAACCTCACCAGATCTCTGTCCAAATCTAGTGAGTTCTCAGTCGAAATCTTGGAAGAACTCAGTCCAAATCTCGTGAGATCTATTCCAAATCTCACCAGATCTCATACAATCTTGTGAGACCTTACACACTTTGAGCAAGATCTCTGACCAACTCTCGTGAGATCTTAGTTAAAATCTTACACACATCCAGTGATATTTCTACACAAATCTCATGAGATCTCAAACCTCATGAGAAATCAGTCCAAGTCTCATGAGATCTCTTCCAAATCACTCCATATCTCATTCCAAATCTCCTGATATCTCACAAACATCTCATGAGATTTCCACCCAAATCTCCTGAAATCTCTGTCCAAAACTCTTGAAAACTCAGTTGAAATCTCATGAGATCTTAACCCATATCTCCTGAGAGCTCATGCAAATCTCATCAGGACTCAGTCTAAACCCCATGAGATCTCTACAAAATCTAGCCATATCTAAGTCCAAATCTCTTGAGACCTCACGCACATCCCATGAGTTTTCTAGCCAAATCTCATCAGATTGGACTCCAAATCTCGTGAGAATTCAGTCCAAATCTCGTGAGCTCTCTTCCAAATCTGGTTGGATCTCAATTCAAATTTCGTGAGATCTAATGCACACGTAGGGAGATTTTTTCCCAAATCTCATGAGACCACAACCAAATCTCACCAGAACTCAGTCCAAATCTACTGAGAGCTCACGCATATCTTGCATAATTTATACTCAAATGTGGTGAGATCTCTGTCCAAATCTCATGAGAACACAGTGCAAATCTCATGAGATCTCATCAAATCTCACCAGGACTCAATCCAAATCCTGTGAGAATTCAGTCCAAATCACATGAGAGCTCACGCACATCTGGAGAGATTTCTCCCCAAATCTTGTGTGATCTCTGTCCAAATCTCTTTAAAACTCAAGGCAAATCTCGTAAGATTTCTTCCATATCTCACCATATTTCATTCCAAATCTCGTGAGATCTCACACATATCTCACAATATTTGTACCTAATCTTGTAAAATCTCATTCAAAACTCCCGAGAACTAAGTCCAAAACTCGTGAGCCCTCTTCAAGATCTTGCCAGATCTCAGTCCAAATCTCGTGATATGTCACAAACATCTCGCGAGTTTTCTAGCCAAATCTCACCTGATCTGATTCCAAATCCTGTGAGATCTCAGTCCAAATCTCCAATGATCTCATTCAAATCTCATGACTCTCTGTCCAACTCTCGAGAGAACTCATCAGAAGCTGGTGAATTCTCATCCAAATCTCAAAAGACCTCAGTCCAAATCTCATGAAAATGCAGGAACATCTCACGTTATTTCTCCACAAATCTCATGAGAACACAGTCGAGTTCTTGTGAGATCTCACTCAAATCTCAGCAGGACTCAGTCCAAATTCCTTGAGTACTCAGTCCAAATCATGTGACATCTCACTCACATCTGGTGGGATTTCTACCCAAATCTCGTGAGATCTCTGTCCAAATCTCTTTAAAACTCAAGGAAATCTCGTGAGATCCTTCCATATCTTGCCATACCTCAGTCTAAATCTTGTGATATCTCACATAGGCCTCACAAGATTTTAGCCAAATCATGTGATATCTAATTCAGAACTCCTGAGATCTAAATCCAAAATTTGTGAGAACTCTTCAAATTCTCATAAGATCTCAGTCCAAATCTCATGAGATTTTAGTCCAAATCTTGTGAGATCTTATGCAAATCTCATCAAGAGTTGGTCCAAATCCCATGAGATCTATACAAAATCTAGACAGATCTATGTCCACATCGCTTGAGAACTTATTAGCCAAACCTCATCAGATTGGACTCCAAATCTCTTAAGAATTCAGTCCAAATCTTGTGAGCACTCTTCCAAATCTCACCCAATCTCAGTCCTAATATCGGGAGACATAATGCGCATGTTGCAAGATTTTTACCCAAATCTCTGAGATCTTAATCCAAATCTCGTGAGACCTCAACCACATCTCTCCAGGACTCAGTCAAAATTTCCTGAGAGTTCATGCATATCTCGTGTGATTTAGAATGAAATCTGGTGAGATCTCTGTCCAAATCTCATGAGAACACAGTCCAAATCTTGTGAGATCTCATCTACATCTCACCAGGACTCAGCTCAAATCCCGTGAGAACTCAGTCCAAATCATGTGAGATCTCACACACATCTGGTGAGATTTCTACCCAAATCTGGTGAGAAATGTGCCCAAATCATTTTAAAACTCAAGCCATGTCTCATGAGATTTCCATATCTTGTGATATTGCAGTCCAAATCTCATGAGATCTCACCCAAATCTCACCTTGTCTTGGGTGAAATCTCATGAGATCTCACAGAGATTGAGTGAGACTTCACACAATTCCAACCAGCATGTATCCAAGCTCCTAGACCTCATTCTCCAAATCTCATGAGATCTCGCCCATATTTCTCCATCTTGGGTGAAACCTCATTAGATCTCACAGAGCTCGGGCAAGATTTTGCACCACTCCTGCCAGCACACATCCAAGGCTCCAAGACTTCACAGTCCAAATCACATGAGATCTTGCCCAACCATCTCCTGTCTTGCCAAAAACTCCTGAGATCTAACAGAGCTCATGTGAGATATAGCACCAAATCCAAATAGGTTTTCCAAACCTCCGAGACCTCACAGTCCAAATCTCATGAGTTCTTGCCTGTATCTCACCTCAACTTGTATGAAATCTCGTGAGATATCACGGAACTCAGACAAGATTTCATGCCAAATCCAAATACGTCTTCGAAGCCTCCAAGGCCTAGCAGTCCAAATATGGTGAGATCTCGACGAACTCTCCTCCCATGTTGGTTGAAATCTTGTGAGATCTCTTGGATCTTGTGGGAGATTTCATGCAAAATCCCGCCAGCTCGCATTCAATCCTCCGAGAACTCACAGTCCAAATCTCATGAGATCTTGCCCAAATCTCGCCAGGTCTTTGCTGGAATCTCCCGAGATCTCACGGAGCTTGGTCAAGATTTCAGGACCAATTCCGCCAGCTTGCATCCAATTATCAAGACCTCACTGTCCAAATCTTGTGAGATCTTGCCCAAATCTTGCCCCAAATTGTGCAAAACCTCATGATATCTCATGGAGCTCTGGGGAGATTTCATGCCAAATCCTGCCAGCTTGCATCCAATCCTCTGAGCCCTCCCTGTTCAAATCTTGTGAGATCTTGCCCAAATACCTCCCTGTCTGGGGCAAAACCTCGTGAGATCTCATGAAGCTCAGGCAAGTTTTCCCACCAGATCCTGCCAGCTCTCATCCAGTCCTCCAAGAACTTGCTGTCCAAATCTCGTGAAATCTTACACAAATCTCACCCCTTCTTGGGCAAAATCTCATGAGATCTAATGGAGCTTGGGCAAGATATAAAGCCTAATCCCTCTAGGTGCATTCAAGCCTTTGAGACCTCGCAGTCCATATCTCATGGGATCTCGCTTAATCTCACCCTGTCTTGTGAGAAATCTCATGGGATCTCACAACTCGGGAGAGATTTTGCACCATATCCCACCAGGTACATTCAAACCTCTGAAACATTCACAGTCCAAATCTTGATAGATCTCCCCCAAATCTTGCCCCATCTTGGGCGAAATCTCGTGAGATCTCAGGCAGCTCTCTTGAGTTATCTAGCCAAACCTGCCAGGTGCATCCAAACCTCCAAGCCATTGCAGGCCAATACTCATGAGATCTTACCCAAATCTCTCCTAGTCTTTGGTGAAATCTCGTGAGATCTCACATAGCTGGAGCGAGATTTCATGCCAAAGACCACCAGGTACATTCAATCCTCTGAACCTCGCCATCCAAATCTCGTGATATCTCACCAAAATCTTGCCCCATGTTGGGCAAAATCTCGTGAGATCTCACGGTGTCAGGTGAGATTTTGTGCCATATACAGCCAGGTATGTTCAAGCCTTTGAACCATGCAGTCCATATCTCATTAGATCTCACCCAAACCTCACTGTCTTCAGCAAAATTTTGTGAGATCTCACATAGCTGGAGTGAGATTTTGCCTCAGAGACCGCCAGGTAGATTCACTCCTCTGAATCCTTGCACTCCAAATCTCATGAAATCTCACCAAAATCCTGCCCCATCTTGTGTGAAATGTTGTGGGATCTCATGGAACTTGGGCGAGAATTCACACCAAATCCTGCCAGGTACATTCAATCCTCTGAAACCTCCAAATCCAAATCTTGATATTTCTTGCCAAAATCTCACCCCATCCTGGGCAAAATCTCATGCGATCTCCTGAAGCTTGGGTGAGATTTCCCACCAAACCCTGCCAGCTCACATCCAATCCTCTAAGACTTCACAATCCAAATCTCCTGAGTCTTGTCCTAATCTTACCCTGGCTTTCCCACATTGTCATGAGATCTCCCGGAGCTCTGGCGAGATTTTCTGTTAAATCCTGCCAGCTCCCATCCAATCCTCTGAGACTTTGCTGTCCAAATCTCATGAGATCTCACCCAATTCTTGCCCCAACTTGGGAAAATCTCATGAGATCTTACGGAGGTTGGCCAAATATAAAACCTAATCCAGCCAAGTGCATTCAAACCTTTAAGACCTTGCAGTCCATATCTCATGCGATCTCGCCTAATCTTGCCAAGTCTTTGGTGAAATCTCATGAGATCTCACATAGCTGGAGTGAGATTTCACACCAAAGACAGCCAGGTACATTCAATACTCTGAATCCTGGCAGTCCAAATCTTGTGAGATCTCACCCAAATCTCACCCCATCTTGTGCGAAATCTTGTGGGATCTTACAGGGTGAGATTTCCTGCCAAATCCTACCAGCTCCCATCCAATCCTCTGAGACCTTGCTGTAGAAATCTTGTGAGATCTTTCCCAAATCTCACCTCATCTTGGGCAAAATCTCATGAGACCTCATGGAGTTTGGGCAAGATATAAAGCCTAATCCCTCCAGATGCATTCAAGTCTTTAAGACTCAGTCCATGTCTCATGGGATCTCGCCTAATCTTGCCCTGGCTTCGGTGAAATCTCATGAGATTTTATGTAGATGGAGTGATTGCCCCAAAGACCACCAGGTACATTCAAACCTCTGAATCCTCCCAGTCTAGATCTCATGAGATCTCAACCAAATCTCTCCCTGTCTTGTGCGAAATCTTGTAAGAGCTCATAAAGCTCGGGCGAGATTTCCCACCAAATCCTGACAGCTCAAATCCAATACTCCAGGACTTCGCTCTCCAAATCTCGTGAGAATTCACCAAAATACGCCCTGTCTTGGACAAAATCTCGTGAGATCTCATGCAGCTGGGGCGAGATTTCCTGCCAAATCCTGTCAGCTTGCATCCAATTTTCTGAGGCCTCTCATTTCATATCTCGTGGGTCTCGCACAAATCTCCCCATTTGGGTGAAACCTTGGGAGATCTCAGCAGCTTGGGCGAGATTTCCTGCCAAATCCTGTCAGCTTGCATCCAATTCTCCAAGATTTCACTATCCAAATCTCGATAGATCTCGCCCAAATCTCACCTCGTCTTTGGCAAAATCTTGTGAGATCTCACGGAGCTCGCTTATCTACCTAAACCCGTCAGGTGCATCCAAACCTCCAAGACATTGCAGGCCAAATCTCATGAGATCTCACCCAAATCTCACCCTGTCTTAGGTGAAATCTCATGAAATATCATGGAGCCAGGTGAGATTTCACACCACATCCCACCAGTTCGCATCAAGTCTCTGAAAATTCGAGGCCCAAATCACGTGAGATATCATCCAAATCTCGTCGGGTCTTGTACAAAACTCATGGGTTCTCATGGAGCTTGGTAAAGATTTCGGGCCCAATCCTGCCAGCTTGCACCCAATTATCAAGACCTCACTGATCAAATCTCATGAGATCTCTCCCAAATCCAGCCCCATCCTAGGGGAAGATCTCGCAAGATCTCACAGAGCTAGGGCAAGGTATAAAGCCTTATCCCGCCAGGTGCATTCAAGCCTTTGAGAACTCGCAGTCCATATTTCCTGGGATCTCGCCTAATCTCACCCAGTCTCTGGTGAAATCTTGTGAGATCTCACATACCTAGAGTGAGATATTGCACTAAAGACTATCAGGTACATTCAGTCCTCCCGGTCCTCACCAGCCAAATCTCCTGACACCTCACTCAAAACTCACCTCAACTTGGACAAAATCTCGTGAGATCTCACGAAGCTCAAGCAAGATTTTCTGCCAAGTCCTGCCAGCTCCCATCCAATCATAGGAGACCTCTCAATCCAAATCTTGTGAGTCTCGCCCAAATCCCACCCTGTCTTGGGCAAAATCTTGTGAGATCTCACGGATCTCAGGCGAGATTTCCAGGCAAATCCTGCCAACTGCATACAATCCTCCAAGCCCTCACTGTCCAAATCTCATGAGATATTGCGCAAATCTCGCCCCATCTTGGGCAAAATCTCATATGATCTCATGGAGCTCAGGCAGGATATGAAGCCTAATCCCGCCAGGTACAATCAAGCTTTTGAAATCTCGCAGTCCATATCTCATGGGATCTCTCCTAATCTCGCTAGGTCTTTATGAAATCTCATGAGGTCTCACATAGCTGGAACAGATTTCATGCCAAGTACCACCAGGTACATTCAATCCTCTGAATCCTAGCACTCCAAATCTCATGAGATCTCAACCAAACCTTGCCTGGTCTTGTATGAAACCTTGTGCAATCTCATGAAGCTTGGTCAAACTTTTGGGCTGAATCCCTCCAGCTTGCATCCAATTATCAAGACCTCGATGTCCAAATCTTGTAAGATCTCATGCCAGTCTCACCCCAACTTGGGAAAAATCTCATAAGATCTCATGGACCTCAGGCACGATATAAAACCTAATCCCACCAGGTACAATCAAGCCTTTGAAAACTCGTGGTCTATTTCTCATGGTGTCTCTCCTAATCTCCTTAGGTCTTTGGTGAAATCTCGTGAGAACTCACATAGCTGGAGTGAGATTTCATGCCAAGTACCAGGAGGTGTATTCAATACTCCGAATCCAAGTAGTCCAAATCTCATGAGATCTCACCCAAATCTCACCCTGTCTTGGGCAAAATCTCGTGGGATCTCATGGAACTCAGGCAAGACTTCAAGACAAATCCTGCCAGGGTCATTCAATCCTCTGAAACCTCCACCCAACCCCACCCAATCTCACCCTGTCTTTGGCAAAATATCGTGAGATATCATGGGGCTTGCTAGAGTTATCTAGCCAAACCTGCCAGGTGCATGCATTCCTCTGAGCCATTACAGAACAAAACTCATGAGATCTCACCCAGATCTCACCTGCCTGGGGAAATCTCGTGAGCTATCAGGGAGCTCAGGAGAGATTTCACACCATATCCCACCAGCTCGCATCAAGCCTCTGAAACCTCGAGGTCCAAATCTCATGAGATATCCCCCAAATCTCGCCTGGTCTTGTACAAAACCTCGTGGGATATCATGGAGCTTGGTCAAACATTTGAGCCCAATCCCTCCAGCTTGCATCCAATTATCAAACCTCGCTATCCAAATTTTGTGAGATCTCACACAAATCTCAAGCCTCTTGGGCAAAATCTCATGAGATCTCAGGGAGCTCAGGTGACATTTCCTACCAAATCTTGTAAGCTCCCATCCAATCCTCTGAGACCTCGCTGTCCAAATCTTGTGAGATCTTGCACAAAACTTGCCCCGTCTTGTGCAAAATCTCCTGAGATCTCATGGAGCTTGGGCAAGATATAAAGCATCATCCTGCCAGGTGCATTCAAGACTTTGAGACCTCACAGGCACTATCTCCTGGGATCTCACCTAATCTCTCCCCTTCTTGGGCAAAATCTCTTGAGATCTCACAGATCTTGGGCAAGATATAAAGCTTCATCCCACAAGGTGCATTCAATACATTGAGACCTCGTAGTCCATATCTCCTGAGATCTCGCCTAATCTCGCCCCGTCTTTGGTGAAAATTCATGAAATCTCACATAGCTGCAGTGAGATTTCCCACCAAAGACAGCCAGGTACATTCAATCCTCTGAATCCAAGCAGCCCAAGTCTCATGAGATCTCACCACAATTCTCGCCCTGTCTTGGGCAAAATCTCATGGGATCTCATGGATCTTGGGCGAGATTTCATGCCAAACCCAGCCAGGTACATTCAATCCTCTGAAACCTCCCAGTCCAAATCTCGATAGAGCTCCCTGAAATCTTGCCCCATCTTGGGCAAAAACTCATGAGATTTCAGAGCTGGCATGTGTTATCTAGCCAAACCCGACAGGTGCACTCAAACCTCCAAGCCAAATTGCAGGGCGAAGCTCATGAGATCTCAACCAACTCTCACCCTGTCTTGGTTGTCATCTCGTGAGATATCACAGAGCTCAGGAGAGATTTCGTGCCACAAACCACCAGCTCTCATCAAGCTTCTGAACCCTAGAAGTCCAAATCTCGTGAGATACCGCCCAAATCAAGCCAAGTCTTGTACAAAACTTTGTGGGATCTCATGGAGCTCGGTCAAGATTTTGGGCCCAAACCCGCCAGCTTGCATCCAATTATCAAGACCTCACTCCTCCAAATCTCATGAGATCTGACCCAAATCTACCCGTCTTGGGCAAAATCTCGAGATCTTACAGAGCCTGCTTGAGTTACCTAGCCAAACTGCCAGGTTCATCCATACCTCCGAAACATTTCAGGCCAAATCTCATGAGACCTCATCCAAATCTCACCCTGTCTTGGGGAAATCTCGTGAGATATCATGGAGCTGGGAGAGATTTCATGCCACATCTTGCCAGCTCACATCAAGCCTCTGAAACCTCCACGTCGAAGTCTCGAGAGTTACTGCCCAAACCTCATCCAGTCTTATATGAAACCTCATGGGATCTCATGGAGCTCGGTCAAGATTTTGGGCCCAATACCTCCAGCTTGCATGCAATTATTGAGACCCTGCTGTCCAAATCTCATGAGATCTCACCCAAATCTAGCCCTGTCTTGTGCAAAATCTTGTGATCTTACAGAGCCTGCTTGAGTTACCTAGCCACACCTGCCAGGTACATCCATTCCTCTGAACCATTTCAGGCCAAATCTCGTGAGATCTCACCCAAATCTCACCCTGTCTTGGGGAAATCTCGTGAGATATCACGGAGCTGGGAGAGATTTCATGCCACATCTTGCCAGCTCACATCATGCCTCTGAAACCTCGAGGTCCAAGTCTCAAGAGTTATTGCCCAAACATCACCCGGTCTTGTAGGAAACCTCGTGGGATCTCATGGAGCTCAGTCAGGATTTCGGGCCCAATCCCGCCAGCTTACATTGAATTATCAAGACCTTGCTGTCCAAATCTCGTGAGATCTCACCCAAATCTTGCCCCATCTTGGGCAAAATCTCGTGAGATCTCAGGAGCTCAAGTGCAATTTCCTGGCAAATCCTGCCAGCTCCCATCCACTCCTCCAAGATCTCGCTGTCCAAATCTCATGAGATCTCACCCAAATCTCACCCTGTCCTGTGCAAAATCTCATGAGATCTCAGGGACCTCGGGCAAGATATAAAGCCAAATCCAGACAAGTGCATTCAAGCCTTGAGACCTCACAGTCCATATCTCCTGCAATCTCACCTAATCTTGCCCAGCCTTCAGCAAAATCTCATGAAATCTCACATTACTGCAGTGAGATTTCCCACCAGCGATGGTCAGGTACATTCAATATTCTGAATCCAAACAGTCCAAGTCTCATGAGATCTCACCAAAATTCTTGCCCCCCAAGATTTCACCCAAAATTCTTGGGTGAAATCTCCTGGGATCTCATGGAGCTCAGTCAAGATTTCGGGCCCAATCCCGCCAGCTTGCCTCCAATTATCAGGACCTTGCTATCTAAATCTCATGAGATCTCACGCAAACCTCGCCCCATTTGGGGCAAAATCTCGTGAGATCTCAGGGAGCTCAAGTGCGAATTCCTGGCAAATCCTGCCACCTGCCATTCACTTCTCCAAGATCTTGCTTTCCAAATCTCATGAGATCTCACCCAAATCTGGCCATGTCTTGTACAATATCTCATGATATCTAAGGGAACTTGGGCAAGGTATAAAGCAAAATCCCGCCAGGTGCATTCAAGCCTTGAGACCTCTCAGTCCATATCTCCTGCAATCTCGCCTAATCTCGCCCTGCCTTCGGCAAAACCTCATGAAATCTCACATCACTGCAGTGAGCTTTCCCACCAGTGATGGTCAGATACATTCAGTCCTCTGAATCCCAGCAGTCCAAGTCTCGTGAGATCTTATCAAAATTCTAGCCCCGACTGGTGTGAAATCTCCTGGGATCTCATGGAGCTCGGTCAAGATTTCGGGCCCAATACAGCCAGCTTGCATGCAATTATCAAGACCTTGCTGTCCAAATCTCGTGAGATCTCACCCAAATCTCACCCCATCCTGGGCAAAAATTCGTGAAATCTCAGGGAGCTCAAGCACGATTTCCTGGGAAATCCCCCCAGGTCCCTTCCACTCTTCCGAGATCTCGCAGTCTGATCTCGTCAGATCTCAATCAAATCTTGCCCTGTCTTGTGCAAAACCTCGTGAGATCTCAGTGACCTTGGGCAAGATATAAAGCCAAATCCCACCAGGTGCATTCAAGGCTTGAGACCTCTCAGTCCATATCTCCTGCGATCTCACCTAATCTCACTCTGCCTTTGGCAAAATCTCATGAAATCTCACATTACTGCAGTGAGATTTCCCACCAACGATGGTCAGATACATTCAGTCCTCTGAATCCAAGCAGTCCAAGTCTCATGGGATCTCACCAAAATTCTGGCCCCGACTGGTGTGAAATCTCCTGGGATTTCATGGAGCTTGGTCAAGATTTTGGGCCCAATCCTGCCAGCTTACATGCAATTATCAAACCTCGCTGTACAAATCTCGTGAGATCTCACCCAAATCTAGCCCCATCTTGTGCAAAATCTCGTGAGATCTCAGGAATCTTGGGCAAGATGTAAAGCCAAATCCCGCCAGGTGCATTCAGCCCTGAGACCAAATAGTCCATATCTCCTGGGACCTCGCCGAATCTCGCCCAGACTTCTTTGA
Source organism: Mirounga leonina (assembly GCF_011800145.1). Lineage (NCBI taxonomy): Eukaryota > Metazoa > Chordata > Mammalia > Carnivora > Phocidae > Mirounga > Mirounga leonina. The sequence goes on from NW_023270466.1 coordinate 7,975,050, forward strand.
AATCTCCTGGGATCTCATGGAGCTCGGTCAAGATTTCAGGCCTAATCCCGCCAGCTTGCATGCAATTATCAAGACCTCACTGTCCAAATCTCATGAGATCTCACCCAAATCTCACCCCATCTTGGACAAAATCTCGTGAGCTCTCTGGGAGTTGAAGAGCGATTTCCTGACAAGTCCTGCCAGTTCCCATCTACTCCTCTGAGATCTCTCAGTCCAAATCTCATGAGATCTAGCTCAAATCTTGCCCCGTCCTCTGCAAAAACTTGTGAGATCTCAGGGAGCTCAAGCGCGATTTCCTGGCAAATCCTGCGAGCAACCATTCATTCCTCTGAGATCTTGCTGTCCAAATCTCATGAGATCTCGCCTAACTCTCGCCCAATCTTGTGCAAAATCTCGTGATATCTAAGGGACCTTGGGCAAGATATAAAGCCAAATCCCGCTAGGTGCATTCAAGCCTTAAGACCTCTCCGTCCATATCTGCTGGGCTCTCGCTTAATCTTGCCCCGACTTGTTTGAAATCTCCTGGATCTCATGGAGGTTGGTCAAGATTTTGGGCCCCATCCCGCCAGTTTGTATCCAATTATCAAGACCTCGCAGTCCTAATCTCGTGAGATCTCACCCAAATCTTGCACTGTCTTGGGCAAACTCTCATGATCTTACAGAGCCTGCTTACTTACCTAGCCCAACCCCCCAGGTGCATCCATTCCTCTGAATCATTTCAGGCCAAATCTCGTCAGATCTCACCCAAATCTCACTCAGTCTGGGAAAATCTCGTGAGATATCACAGAGCTGGGAGAGATTTCACACCATATCTTCCCAATTCTCATCAAGCTTCTGAAACCTCGAGGTCCAAATCTCGAGGGTTATTGCCCAAACCTCACCTGGTCTTGTATGAAATCTCATGGGATCTCATAGAGCTCGGTCAAGATTTTGGACCCCATCCCACCAGTTTGCATCCAATTATCAAGACCTCGCTCTCCAAATCTCATGAGATCTCACCCAAATCTTGCACCGTCTTGTACAAAATCTCCTGAGACCTCAGGGTGCTCAAGTGCGATTTCCTGGGAAATCATGCCAGCTCCCCTTCTCTCCCCCAATATCTCATTGTCCAAACCTCGTGAGATCTCGCCCAAATCTCGCTCTATCTTGTGCAAAATCTCGTCAGATCTCAGGGATCCTAGGGAAGATATAAAGCCAAATCCCGCCAGGTGCCTTTAGCCTTGAGACCTCACAGTCCGTATCTCCTGGGATCTTGCTGATTCTCACCCCCACTTGTTTGAAATCTCCTGGGATCTCATGGAGCCTGGGCAAGTTTTTGGGTCCATCCCGCCTGCTTGCATGCAATTATCAAACCTCGCTGTCCAAATCTCATGAGATCTCACACAAATCTCGCCCCGTCTTGGGCAAAATCTCGTGGGATCTCTGGAAGCTCAAGCGCGATTTCCTCGCAAATCATACAAGCTCCCATCCACTCCTATAAGATGTCACAGTCTAAATCTCATGAGATCTCGCCCAAATCTCGCCCGTCTTGTGCAAAATCTCATGAGATCGCAGGGATCTTGGGCAAGATGTAAAGCCAAATCTCGCCAGGTGCCTTCAGCCTTGAGACTTCGCAGTCCATATCTCCTGGGATCTCACCGAATCTTGCCGCAACTTCTTTGAAATCTCCTGGGATCTCATGGAGTTCTGTCAAGATTTTGGGCACAATCCCACCAGGTTGCATGCGATTATCAAGACCTTGCTGTCCAAATCTCATGAGATCTCACCCAAATCTACGTCAGTCTTGGGGAAATCACGTGAGATATCACGGAACTGGGAGAGATTTCACGCCATATCTTCCCAATTCTCATCAAGCCTCTGAAACTTCGAGGTCCAAATCTCAAGAGTTAATGCCCAAACCTCACCCGGTCTTGTACGATACCTTGTGGGATCTCATAGAGCTCGGTCAAGATTTTGGACCCCCTCCCGTCAGTTTGCATATGATTAGCAACAGCTCGCTGTCCAAATCTCGTGAGATCTCAACCAAATCTCACACTGTCTTGGGCAAAATCTTGTGAGATCTCAGGGATCTTGGGCAAGATGTAAAGCCAAATCCTGCCAGGTGCATTCAGCCTCGAGACCTCACAGTCCATATCTCCTGGGATCTCACCGAGTCTTGCCCGGACTTGTGTGAAATCTCCCGGGATCTCATGGAGCTCAGTCAAGATTACAGGCCCAATCCCACCAGCTTGCATGCAATTATCAAGACCTGGATTTCCAAAAGTCGTGAGATCTCTCCCAAATCCCACCCTGTCTTGTGCAAAATCAATGAGATCTCAGGGAGCTCAAGCGTGATTTCCTGGCCAATCCTGCCAGCTCCCATCCACTCCTCCGAGATCCCATTGTCCAAATCTCATGAGATCTCAACCAAATCTTGCCCTGTCTTGTGGAAAATCTCGTGAGATCTCAGAATCCTTGGGCAAGATATAAACCAAATCCCACTAGGTGCATTCAAGCCTTGAGACCTCTCAGTCCATATCTCCTGCGATCTCACCTAATCTCGCCCTGCCTTCAGCAAAATCTCATGAAATCTCACATTACTGCAGTGAGATTTCCCACCAACGATGGTCAGGTAAATTCAATCCTCTGAATCCAAGCAATCCAAATCTTGTGAGATCTCACCAAAATTCTGGCCCCAACTGCTGTGAAATCTCCTGGGATCTCATGGAACTTGGTCAAGATTTCAGGCACTATCCCGCCAGCTTGCATCCAATTATCAAGACTTTGCTATCCAAATCTCATGAGATCTGGCCCAAATCTCACCCTATTTTGGGCAAAATATCTTGACATCTCATGGATCTTGGGCAAGATTTCCAATAATATCCTGCAAGCACACATACAATCCTCTGAACCCTCACTCTCCAAATCTTGTGAGATCTTGTGCAAATCTTGTCCTGTCTTTGGCAAAATCTCGTAATATCTCATGGAGTTCAGGCAAGATATAGAGCCTAATCCCGCCAGGTACAATCAAGTTTGAAATCCCACAATGCATATCTCATAGGATCTCGCCTAATCTCGCTATGTCATTGGTGAAATCTCATGAGATTTCACATAGCTGAAGTGAGATATCGTGCCAAGTACTGCCAGGAACATTCACTACTCTGAATCCAAGCAGTCTAAATCTCGTGAGATCTAACCAAGATTCTAGCCCTGACTTGTGTGAAATCTCATGGTATCTCATGGACTTCAGGCAAGATTTCGCACCAAACCTGGCCAGGTACATTCAATCCTCTGAAACCTCCCAGTCCAAATCTCGATAGAGCTCCCTGAAATCTTGCCCCATCTTGGGCAAAATCTCGTCTCACAGAGCTGGCATGTGTTATCTAGCCAAACCCGACAGGTGCATCCAAACCTCCAAACTAAATTGCAGACCAAATCTCATGAGATCTCACTGAAATCTCACCCTGTCTTGATTGTCATCTTGTGAGATATCACAGAGCTCGGGAGAGATTTCGTGCCACAAACCACCAGCTCTCATCAAGCTTCTGAAACCTAGAAGTCCAAATCTCGTGAGATATCACCCAAATCTAGGCAGGTCTTGTACGAAACCTCGTGGGATCTCATGGAGTTTGGTAAAGATTTTCAGCCAAATCCCACCAGCTTGCATTGAATTATCAAGACTCACTGTCCAAATCTCGTGAGATTTCACCTAAATCTCACCCCGTCTTGTGCAAAATATCATGAGATCTTAGGGAGCTAAAGCGTGATTTCCTGGGAAATCCTGCCAGCTCCCATCCACTCCTCCAAGATCACGCTCTCCAAATCTCATGAGATCTCGCCCAAATCTCGCCCTGTCTTGTGCAAAATCTCGTGATATCTAAGGGGCCTTGGGCAAGATCTAAAGCCAAATCCTGCCAGGTGCACTAAAGCCTTGAGACCGCTCAGTCCATATCTCCTGCAATCTCGCCTAATCTCTTCCTTCCTTCAGCAAAATCTCATGAAATTGCACATTACTGCAGTAAGATTTCCCACCAACGATGGTCAGATACATTCAATCCTCTGAATCCAACAATCCAAGTCTCCTGAGATCTTTCTGAAATGCTGGCCCAAACTGGTGTGAAATCTCCTGGGATCTCATGGAGCTTGGTCAAGATTTCGTTCCCAATCCCACCAGCTTGCATGCAATTATTGAGACCTTGCTGTCCAAATCTCGTGAGATCTCACCCAAATCTAACCCCATCTTGGGCTAAATCTCATGATCTTACAGAGCCTGCTTGAATTACCTAGCCAAACACGCCAGGTGCATCCATTCCTCCAAACCATTTTAGGCCAAATCTCGTGAGACTTCACCCAAACTTCACCCTGTCTTGTGGAAATCTCGTGAGATATCACGGAGCTGGGAGAGGTTTCACACCACGTCTTGCCATCTCGCATCAAGCCTCTGAAACCTCAAGGTCCAAGTCTCGAGAGTTATCACCCAAACCTCACCCCGTCTTGTACAAAACCTCGTGGGATTGATCTCATGGAGCTCCGTCAAGATTTGGGGCCCCAACCTGCCAGCTTGCATGCAATTATTGAGGCCTCGCTGTCCAAATCTCGTGAGATCTCACCCAAATCTAGCCCCATCTTGGGCAAAATCTCGTGATCTTACAGAGCCAGCTTGAGTTACTTAGCCAAACCCTCCAGGTGCATCCATTCCTCTGAACCATTTCAGGTCAAATCTCGTGAGATCTCACCTAAATCTCACTCTGTCTTGGGGAAATCTCATGAGATATCATGGAGCTGGGAGAGATTTCATGCCATATCTTCCCAATTCTCAACAAACCTCTGAAGCCTCAAGGTCCAAATCTCGAGAGTTATCACCCAAACATTGCCCGGTCTTGTACGAAACCTCGTGGGATCTCATAGAGCTCGGTCAAGATTTTGGGCCCCAACAGTGCCTGGGTGGCTCAGCCATTAAGCATCTGCCTTTGGCTCAGGTCATGATTCCAGGGTCCTGGGATCGAGCCCCGCCTTGGGCTCCCTCCTCAGCAGAAAGCCTGTTTCTCCCTCTCACACTCCCCCTGTTTGTGTTCCCTCTCTCACTGTATCTCTCTCTGCCAAATAAATAAAGTCTTAAAAAAAAAAGATTTTGGGCCCCATCCTGCCAGTTTGCATCAAATTATCAAGACCTAGCTGTCCAAATATCATGAGATCTCTACCAAATCTTGCCCCGTCTTGGGCAAAATCTCCTGAGATCTCAAGGACCTCAAGTGCATTTTCCTGGCAAATCCCGCTAGCTCCCATCCACTGCTCTGAGATCTGGCTGTCCAAATCTCGTGAGATCTCGCCCAAATCTCGCCACGTCTTTTGCAAAATCTTGTGATATCTAAGGGACCTTGGGCAAGATCTAAAGCCAAATCCCGCCAGGCGCATTCAAGCCTTGAGACCTCTCAGTCCATATCTCCTGTGATCTCGCCGAATCTCACCCTGCCTTCAGCAAAATCTCATGAAATCTCACATTACTGCAGTGATTTCCCACCAACGATGGTCAGATACATTCAATCCTCTGAATCCAAGCAGTCCAAGGCTCATGAGATCTCACCAAAATTCTGGCCCCAACTGGTATGTAATCTCCTGGGATCTCATGAAGCTTGGTCAAGATTTCGGGCCCAATCCCTCCATCTTTCATCAAATTATCAAGACCTCTCTGTCCAAATCTCCTGGGATCTTGTGCAAATCTCTCCCCATCTTTGGCAAAACCTTGTAAGATCTCATGGAGCTCAAGCAAGATATAAAGCCTAATCCCGCCAGGTACAACAAGCCTTTGAAATCCCGCAGTCCATATCTCATGGGATCTCACCTAATCTCACTATGTCATTGGTGAAATCTCATGAGATCTCACATAGCTGGAGTGAGATATCATGCCATATAGTGTCAGGAACATTCAATCCTCTGAATCTAAGCAGTCACACTCTCATGAGATCTAACAAAAATTCCTAGCCCCGACTTGTGAAATCTCGTGGGTTCTCACCTCGGGTGAGATTTCATGCTAAACCCGGCCTGGTACATTCAATCCTCTGAAACCTCAAATTCCAAATCTCGATAGATCTCTCCAAAATCTTGCCCCGTATTAGGCAAAATCTTGTGAGATCTCACAGAGCTGCCATGTGTTATCTAGCCAAACCCGACAGGTGCATCCAAAACTCTGAGCCAAATTTCAAGCCAAATCTCATGAGATCTCACCCAAATCTCACCCTGTCTTGGTTGTCAACTCATGAGATATCACACAGAGCTCAGGAGAGATTTCGTGCCACAAACCACCAGCTCTCATCAAGCTTCTGAAACCTCAAAGTCCAAATCTCAGGAGATATTACCAAAATCTAGCCAGGTCTTGTATAAAACCTTGTGGGATCTCATGGAGCTTGGTCAAGATTTTGGGCCAATTTACGCCAGCTTGCATCCAATTATCATGTTCTCCCTGTCCAAATCTCATGAGATCTCACCCAAATCTCGCCTGGTCTTGGGCAAAATCTCGTGCAATCTCACGTTGCTGGGGCAAGATATAAAACGTAATTCTGCCAGGTGCAATCAAGTGTTTGAGAACTCAGTGTATATCTCTTGTGATCGCACCTAATCTCGCCCAGTGTTTGGTGAAATCTTGTTCAATCTCACATACCTAGGGGGATTTTTCCTACCAAAGTCTGACAGATGCATTCAATCCTCTGAATGCTCACAGTCCAAATCTCATGACATCTCATTCAAATCTCGTCCCATAGTGGACAAAATCTCGAGAGATCTCATGAAGCTCTGACGAGTTTTCCCGCCAAACCCTGCCAGCTCACATACAATCCTCTGTTCTCACTGCCCATATCTCCTGGGATCTTGCCTAATCTCGCCTTGACTTCAGTGAATAGTCATGAAACCTCACATTGCTGCAGTGAAATTTACCACCAACAAGGGCCAGGTACATTCAATCCTCTAAATCCAAGCAGTCCAAGTCTTATGAGATCTCACCAAAATTCTCTCCCGGACTTGTGCAAAATCTCCTAGGGTCTCATTGAGCTCGGTCACGATTTCAGGTCCAATCCCGCCAGCTTGCATCCAATTATCAAAACTCGCTCTCCAAATCTCGTGAGATCTTGCCCAAATCTCGCCCCATCTTGAGCAAAATTTCATTAGATCTCAGGGACTTTAAGCGTGATTTCCCGGCAAATCATGCCATCTCCCATTCACTCCTCTGAGACCTCACTGTAGAAATCTCATGAGATCTCACCCAAATCCTGCCCCATCTTGGGAATAATCTCGTGAGATCTCACAGAGCTGGAGCAAGATATAAAGCCTAATCCTGCCAGGTGCAATCAAGCCTTTGAGAACTCACAGTCCATATCTCCTGGTATCTCGCCTAATCTCGCCCAGTCTTTGGTGAAATCTCGTGAGGTCTCACATAGCTGGAGCAAGATTTTCTGCCAAGTACCGCCAAGAACATTCAACCCTCTGAATCCAAGAGTCCAAATCTCATGAGATCTCCCCAAAATTTTCACCCCAAATTGTGCAAAATCTCGTGGGATCTCATGGACCTGGGGTGAGATTTCCCACCAAATCCCGCCAGGTACATTCAATCCTCTGAAACCTCCCAGTCCAAATCTCGTAGGTCTCCCTGAAAACTTATCCCATCTTGGGCAAAATCTTGTGAGATTTCACAGAGCTGGCTTGTGTTATATAGCCAAACCCGACAGGAGCATCCAAACCTCCGAGCCGTTGCAGGCCAAATCTTGTGAGATCTCACCCAAATCTCATACTGTCTTGGGGAAATCTCTTGAGATATCACAGAGCTGGGAGAGATTTTGTACCACATCTTGCCAGCTCGCATCAATCCTCTGAAACCTCGATGTTCAAATCTCATGAGATATCGCCCAAACATTGCCCGGTGTTGTACAAAACCTTGTGGGATCTCATGGAGCTCGGTCCAGATTTTGGGCCCAATCCCGCCAGCTTGCATCCAATTATCAAGACCTTGCTGTCTAAATTTTGTGAGATCTCACTCAAATCTTGCCCCGTCTTGGGCAAAATTTCTTGAGATCTCAGGGAGCTCAAGCACGATTTTCCCCACACATCCTGCCAGCTCCCATCCACTCCTCCGAGATCTCACTTTCCAAATGTCATGAGATCTCACCCTAATCTCGCCCCATCTTGTTCAAAATTTTGTGAGATCTTATGGAGGTTGGGGAAGATATAAAGCCAAATCCTGCCTGGTGCATTCAAGCCTTTGAGACCCCGCAGTCCATATCTCCTGGGATCTTGACTAATCTCGCCCCATCTTCAGGAAATCTTGTGAAATCTCACATAGCTGCAGTGAGATTTCCCACCAAAGATGGCCAGGTACATTCAATCCTGTGAATCCTCGCAGTCCAAATCTCACTTGATCTCACCCAAACCTCGCCCCGTTTTGGGCAAAATCTCGTGAGATATCACAGAGTTCAGGTGAGATTTCCTGCCAAATCCTGGCAACTCATATCCAATCTTCACAGACCACGCAATCCAAATATCTTTGGTCTCGCCCAAGTCTCCCCGCATCTTGGTCAAAATTGCATGGGCTCTCACGGAACTCAGGCGAGCTTTTGCGCCAAATCCCACCAGTTACATTGAATCCTCTGAAACTTCACCGTCCACATCTTGATAGATTTTGGCCTAATCTCGCCCTGTCTTTTTTGAAATGTTTTGGGATCTCATGTATCTCGGGCGAGATTTTGCACCATATCCCGCCATTTGCATCCAAGCCTCCGAGACCTCACAGTCCAAATCTTGTGAGATCTTGCCTAAATTTGGCCTAGTCTTGGGTAAAATCCTATGAGATTCACGGAGCTCAGTGTAGATTTTGCCATGAATATCACCAGGTACATCTAAGACTCTGAGACCTCGCAGAGGTTTCATACACATCCCCTGAGTTTTCTAGCCATTCTCATCTGATCTGATTCCAAATCTCATGAGATCTCAGTTCAAATCTCCTATGATCTCATTCAAATCTCTACAAACCTCTGTCCAAATCATGGGACCTCATGCACATATCGTGATATTTCCTCCCAAATCTCATGATCTATTCATCCAAATCTCATGGATTTTCATCCAAGTCTCGCCAGGATTCAGTCCAAATTCTGTGAGAACACAGTCCAAATCATGAGATCTCACACACAATTCACAAGATTTCGAACCAAATCTCATTAAGATCTCACCCTAATCTCACCCTGTCTTGGGTGACATCTGGTGAGATCTCACGGTACTCACCGAGATTTTGCCCCAAATCCCGCCAGATGCATCTAAAACTCTGAGAACTCGCAGTCCACATCTCGTGAGATCTCACTCAAATCTCGCCTTGTCCTATACAAAATCTCATGAGATCTCAACAGAGTTCGGTTGAGATTTCTGCAGGATACAGAGATTTCATGCTGTATCCTGCACTGCTCACATCCAAACCTCCAAGACTTCTCAGTCCAAATCCCATGAGATCTTGCCCAAGTCTTACCCCATCATGGGCAAAATATCTGGAGATCTCAAGGAGCTCAGGCACATTTTCTTGCCAAATCCTGCCAGCTCACATCCAGTGCTCAGAGATCTTGAAATCCAAATCTTCTGAGATCTCGCCCAAACCTCACCCCATCTTTTACTAAATCTCATGAGATCTCATGGATCTCAGGCGAGATTTTGCACCAAATCCCAGCAGGTGCTTTCAAGCCTCCGAGACCTTCCAGTCCAAATCTCCTAAGATCACACCCAAATCTTGCCCCTTCTTGGGCAAAATCTCATGAGGGCTTATGGAGTTTGGGTGAGATTTTCATGACAGATCCAGCCAGGTTCATCTAAGCAGCTGAGACCTCACAGTCCAAATCTCATGAGATCTCACTCAAATCTTGCCTTGTCTTGGGTGAAATCTTGTGAGTTCCTACAGAGTTCAGGCGAGATTTATGCCAAATCCTGCCTGCACACATCCAAGCCTCCAAAACATTGCAATCCAAATCTTGTGAGATCTCACCCACGTTTTGCCACCTCCTGGGTGAAATCTCGTAGATCTCTTGGAGCTCAGGTGAGATTTTGCATCTAAATCCACCAGCTTGAATACAAGCCCCCGAGATGTCACTGTCCAAATCTCACGAGACCTCGCTCAAATCTCGCCCCATCTTGGGCAAAATCTCATGAGATCTCACAGAGCTCAGGCGAGATATCATGCCAAATCCTGCCAGATTCATCCAAGCCCCCGAGACATCGCAGTCTAAATCTGGTGAGATCTAACATACATCTTGCAAGATTTATAGCCAATTCTTGTTAGATCTCATTCAAAACTCCTGAGCACAAAATCCAAATCTTGTGAGATCTCTCCCAAATCTCACCAGATCTCAGTCCAAATCTCGTGAGATCTTAGTCTAAATCTCCTGAGATTTCATGCAAATCTCACCAGGGCACAGTCCAAATCCCATGAGAACTCAGTTCAATTTATGTGAGACCTCAAGACATCTCACAAGATTCCTTACCAAATCTAGTGAGATCTCCGTCCAAATCTCTTTAGAACTCATCAAGATCTCGTGAAATTTCTTCCAAATGTCATCAGATCTCAGAACAAATCTCGTAAGACTTCACACACATCTTTTGAGATTTTTAGCCAAAGCTCATCATGTCTGATCCCAAATCTCATGAGAACTGAGTTCAAATCTCGTAGGGTCTCATTCAAATCTCGCCAATCTCTGTCCAAATATCATGAGAACTGAGTATAAATCTCACATGATCTCATTCAAATCTCGCCTAACTCTGTTCAAATCTCGTGAAATCTCATCCAAATCCCCAAAGATCTCAGGCCAAATCTCATGAGATCTCACGAACATCTCGTGACATTTCTACCCAAATCTCTTTAGATCTCTGTCCAAATCTCTTTAAATCTGAAGCCAAATCTCGTGAGATCTCTTCCCTATCTCACCATATCTCATTCCAAATCTCGTGAGATCTCACACACATCTCGCAAGGTTTTAGCCGAATCTTGGGAGGTCTCATTCAAAATTCCTGAGAACTAAGTCCAAAATAAGTGAGGCCTCTTCCAAATCTTGCCAGATCTCAGTCCAAATCTCATAAGATCTTAGACCAAATATCGTGAGATCTCATGTAAATATCTTCAGGACTTAGTCCAAATCCCATGAGATCTTTACAAAACCTAGACCAATCTACATCCAAATCTCTTGAGACCACATGCACATTCCACAAGTTTTCTAGTCAAACCTCGTCAGATCGGATTCTAAATCTCATGAGGATTCAGTTCAAAACTCGTGAGCTCTCTTCCAAATCTTGCTGAATCTCAGTCCAAATTTCAGGAGCTCTAATGCACCTGTAGCCAGATTTTTACTCAAATCTCATGAGATTTTTGTCCGACTGTCATGAGACCTCAGACCAAATATCATGAGATCTCTTCCAAATCTTGCCAGATCTCAGACAAATATCGTATAAACTCACACACATCTCACGAAATTTCTAGCCACAGTTTGTCAGGTCTGATCCCAAATCTGGTGAGAACTGAGTTCAAATCTCATTTGGTCTCATTCAAATCTTGCCAACATCTGTCCAAATCACGTGAGATTGCATCCAAATCTCGCCAAAACTCAGTCCAAATTCCATGAGATCTCTGTCCAAATCTCTTTAAAACTCATTCCAAATCTCATGAGATCTCACACCCATCTTGCAAGACTTATAGCCAAATCTTGTAAGATGTCATTCAAAACTCCTGAGCACTAATTTCAAAACTCATGAGATCTCTTCCAAATCTCACCAGATCTCAGTCCAAATCACGTGATATCTCATACACATCCCCTGAGTTTTCTAGCCATTCTCATCTGATCTGATTCCAAATCTCATAAGACCTCAGTTCAAATCTCCTATGATCTGATTCAAACCTCGACAAACCTCTGTCCAAATCATGAGAGAACTCATCAGAAGCTCACAAAATCTCATCCAAATCTCATGGGACCTCATGCACATTTCATGATATTTCTACACAAATCTCATGAGCTATTTGTCCAAATTCATGGATTCTCATCCAAATCTCGCCAGGACTCAGTCCAAATCCTGTGAGAACTCAGTCCAAATGATGTGAGATCTCACGCACATCTGGTGAGTTTTCTGCCCAAATCTCGTGAGATTTCTGTCCAAATCTCTTTAAAACCCAAACTAAATCTTGTGAGATCCCTTTCATATCTCACCATTTCACAGTCCAAATCTCATGAGGTCTCACACACATCTTGTAAGGTTTTAGTGAAATCTTGTGCGATCTCATTCAAAACTCCTGAAAACTAACTCAAAAATCATGAGACCTCTTCCAAATCGCGCCAGATCTCAGTCCAAATCTCGTGAGATGTCATGCAAATCTCATCAGGACTCAGTCAAAATCCCATGAGATCGCTACAAAATCTAGACCAATCTGAGTCCAAACATCTTGAGAACTCATGCACGTCCTGCCAGTTTTCTAGCAAAACCTCATTAGATTGGATTCAAAATCTCATGAGCTCTCTTCCAAATCTCACTGAATGTGAGTCCATATTTTGGGAGATCTAATGCACATGTAGCCAGAATTTTACCCAAATCTCGTGAGATCTTAGTTCAAATCTCATGAAACCTCAACCAAATCTCGCCAGATCTTAGTCCAAATCTGTGAGATCTCAGGCATAGCTCGTGAGATTTCTACACACACAAGGCACACACCTGATACACACACTATACCACACACACCATGCATTTACCACAAACACACTACACACCTACCACGTAAAAAGATACCACACACACACTGGCACACATGACAGATGCACCATCCTCAGCACACACACACACACCACACAAAAACACACCGCACATATACCATGCATATAGCACACAAATAACACACACAATACATAAACTGCAAACACACTGCATGTATACATACACACAACACATACCCCCACATATTTACACTACACAAACACCAAATATACACCATAAAAAACACAACTCCACCACACAGAAGTCACACATACAACACAGGAAATACACATGACATGCATGCCACTCAATAACTACACATGCACTTACTCCCACATATATTTTTTTAAGATTTTATTTATTTATTTGACAGAGAGAGACACAGCGAGAGAGGGAACACAATCAGGGGGAGTGGGAGAGGGAGAAGCAGGCTCCCCACAGAGCAGGGAGCCCAATGCGGGACTCGATCCCAGGACCCTGGGATCATGACCTGAGCTGAAGGCAGTCGCTTAACCAACTGAGCCACCCAGGCGCCCTTACTCCCACATATTTAACACACCTACGCATACCACACATACACCACACAAGCAAGAGACACCAGACTTACATCACCCTGACACAACCCTGACTACACACACACATATACCACACCACACACTACACATATACTGAACACAGACACATCCACACACCTTAGCTCTTTGTTGGCTAGTCTCAGCATGCTGTTAGGTAGCCAGGTTGTCTCCCTCCCCTGGCTGATGAACAAGCCTTGACTATGAAGAGTAGGTAGTTCCCGCATACACAGAACACTTCACGGCTTGGCCCACACAGAAAGAGCCTATTCATAGAATACTACACTGGGGCCCAGTTAAAATCACTTGAGATTCACCCCGAAGCTCTCCTGCTATCCCTGAGCCCCTGCTATCTGTATTCAGTGATGCAAAGGACAGGGAAAAGAGCCAAGGCCAGAAGCTCTCTCTTTTTCAGGAGGAAGAATTCAGGCGTCTTCCTGACAGGGCTCCCAGATGTAGCCAATGGAAGTTCCCTTTACCCAAGCCCACAGGTGTTTCTATTTCCTGATATGGTTAGCTCACTAGGAAACTGTGCTAGGCCCCTTCATTTTCGTCATAATCGCAACCTCATCTTTATTGACGAACTCTAGCCCTCTGTTTCCATTTCCATCCATTGGCTCTTTTTCCATACAAGGTTCAACATTGAGGCCATTCAGATCCTGTTTCTCAGAACTATATTCTTTCCTTTAAACTGGGAGTTCTGCCTGTGCACAGGATCACTTACAATTTGGTTTCAGATATATGTGGACATTGGGAGGGATAGGGGATTTTAATATGTCAGCATAGGATGTTTGTGTGTAGGCTGAACCAGAAGTTCTGAGAGGCAGCTGGTCACATTTCTCTAGCAAAGGGAAACAAAGTTAAACCTCTTGCCAGACTTATTTCATTCCCATGTGAATGGGGAACTTTGGCCTTCCTGGTAGTCATTCTCATAAGCTTTCTGTATTTCCAACTACACCTTGGTTTGCATTTGTGGGATAGATAGGTAGCTGTCACTCACAGAGTCACCACCCAGTGGTTGGTGGCAAGCTTCCATTCTGGCCCTGCCCTAAATGAGGGCAATCGGTATCTGATGTTGCCAAGGAAATTGGTGCTTTTTTCTAATGGCTTGTTGCTTCACTGGATGGAGTAAGTACTGTAATGGGTAGTCAGCTTGCTCTATTCTTTGACTCACTGAGATACCTCTGTTCTGAAGACCCAATGGTGTGGGCAGGTGGAGTATTCTCCAGGTCCTGGTGAGTGCAGAAAGAGCATATTCAAGGCATATTGCCTGAAGGCCCAGTTCCAAATACATGAACATCAGAAGAGAGGACTCCCCTGCTTCCCCTGAACTACTGCTGTCTCTATTCATGGACTTGAAGGGCAGGAGAAATATCCAAGGCCAGAAGTTTTCCCTCTATTTCTGAAAGAAGATTGGAAGCCTCTTGCTGACAAAATCTCTGGTGTAGCCAGTGGAGTTCTCCCTTTGCCTGAGCCCAGAGGTGTTTCTTATTCCTGGGAAAGCCGACTCGTGAGGAGATTGTGCTAGTAGCTCCATGCTGAACATTATCCCATTTTCCCCTGTCATGAAGAACTGTGGCATTTTGAGTAGCCCTTTCCATCCCTTTGCTCTTTTTCACAACTAGACTCACCTTTTGAGCAATTATGAGCCAGTGTCTCAGAACAATTTCACCTATTTTAAATTAGGGAGTCTGGCAGAGTCCTTGGGAATGTGGGATAGGTATGGCCACTGGGCAGCTCAAAGATTGGTTCTAGCAGTATCTGGATGGTGAGAGGCCTAGGGCATGTGAAGGTGCCCAACAAAGCATGTTTATGTGTAGGCTGGGCAAGAGGTTTTAGGAGGGTGCAGGCCTCATTTCTGGGGCAATACAAACACATTTAGAGATCTCATTTCCAGATGTAGTCCATTCCTTTTCAAAATGTAGAACTTTGGTCTTCCTGTGGCCATTCCCACCAACTTGCTATGTTTCTAACAAGTTCTTGGTTTATGTTTCGTGGCAATGGGACTCTGACTCGCACTGCCAGCCCTCAGGGATTGCTGGTGAGTTCGCACTCTAGTCCTCTGCTATGCAAGGGAATCAGTGTCTGATAACTCCCCCACCCGGGAAAACACAACAAAACAAAAATAACACACACACACAAAAAAACAAAACACAAGTGGCTGTGTGGTCCCTGAATTCTTGCTGCTTAGCCAGCTGCAGCAAAGGTGGTGATCGGCAGCCAGCTTCCCGACCACCCTTTACTGACCTAGATGCCTGCATTCTGAAAAGCAGGAGGTTCACGCATGTGATGTATGCTCTGGGAACTGCTTGATACAGAAAGAGCCCTTTCAGAGTATACTGCCCCAAACCCCGGTTCCAAACACTTGAGTGTCAGTCGCAAGCACCCACCTGCTGCCACTGAGCCACTGCTGCCTCGATCTACTGATGGGAATTGCAGGAGGAAGAGCCAAGGCTGAAAGTTTCTCTCTTTTTATGAATGAACAACGCAGGCCTCTTGGTGACAGACTTCCCAGGTGTAGCCAATGGGGGGGTTCCTTTAGGCAAAGGCTCACTGGTGTTTCTTATTCCTGAGATGGCCAGCTTGCTGGACGATTGGGCTAGTAACATTATTTTCAACATCCATAGATGACAGTGTCTTACAGCAATATCCTCTGCTTGAAACTGAGGAGTCCAGCCGAGTCTTTGGGACTGTAGGATAGGTAGGGCAAGAGGGTCCCTCAAAATTTGGTTTCAGAAGGATGTGGACATCAAGAGGTCTAGGACATTTGAAGGTGCCCAGCAGAGAATGATTGTGTATAGATTGGGCCACAGGATTTGGGAGTGAGGTGGCCTAGTTTCTGTGGTAAAAGAAAATGAACTGAGACGCTTGTTTCTCAGACTTATTCCATTCCCATGTGAAAAGTAGGACGTGGCCCTTTTTTTTTTTAAGATTTTATTTATTTGACACAGAGAGACACAGCAAGAGAGGGAACACAAGCAGGGGGAGTGGGAGAAGGAGAAGCAGGCTTCCCGCGGAGCAGGGAGCCCGATGCGGGGCTCGATCCCAGGACCCTGGGATCATGACCTGAGCCGAAGGCAGACGCCTAATGACTGAGCCACCCAGGCGCCCCAGACGTGGCCCTTCTGATGACCATTCCCATTCTCTTGCTGTCTTTTTAACTTGATCTTCATTCACATTTAAGGATAACGGGGCTGTAACTCATGCAGACAGCATGCAGAAGTTGATAGACCATTTCTGCTGTGTTCCTATGCCCAGCAAGAGCAATCAGCATCTGATAACTCCAGAAAATATGGCATTCCTGTCCCAGATCACTGGCTTCTTGGCCAGCTGGAGTAAGCCCAGGTATGGGGTAGCCAGCCTGTCTCCCACCCCTGGCTGCCCAAGGTATTTTCATTCTGAAGAGCAGACGGTTTGCACATGCACAGTGTGCTCCAGGACCTGGTCAGTGCCAAAAGAGACCTTTCAGGTGCTGTCCCAAAGCCTGGTTCTAGACACCTGAGACTTAGCCTGAGCAACCACCTGATAGAACTGAACTAACACTGCCTAGATCCCCCGATTGGAAGGGCAGGAAAAAAACTGCAAGGGCCAGAAGCTTTCCTTCTCTTCCTGAAGGAAGAATGCAGGATTTTTCTAACAGCGTTCCCAGGTGTGGTCAATGGAGGTTTCCCTTTGCACATGCCTGCCACTCTTTCTTAGTCTGGTGACAGCTTGCTAGGAAATTGTGCTAGTCACTTCATTTTCAACATTACCCCATGCTCCTGTCTAACGAAGGACTATGGCTCCCAAGTATTTCGTTTCCATCCCTTTGATGTTTTCTCAATCTAGGTCTTCCCTGAGTGCCATCCAGATCCAATGTCTCAGAGCGATACCCTCTGCATTCAACTGGGAATCTGGCCAAGTCCTTGAGACTGTGGGACAGTTTGGGCCACAGGGCCCCTCTTACCATGGCTTCTGAACTATTCTGACCGTGGCAGGATTAGGCATTTGAAGGTACCCAACAGTGAATATTTGTGTGTAGGCATGGCCAGAGGATTAGGAGTGGGGAGCTGCCTTCATTTGTAGGGTAAGGAAAACAAAGACGCCTCATTCCCAGATTTATTTTACTCCCATTTGAAAGGTAGAACTTTGACTCTCATTGCAGATATTCCCATTTTCTTGCTATTTTTTTCTAATGAGGTCTTGGGTCACCATCAGGGGCCATGGTGCTATCATTCACACAGGCAGCACCCAGGGAGGGGTGAAAATTTTCCAGTCTGGTCTTGTGTTAAACAACAACAGTCAGTAACTGATATTCCCAAAGGCTCTATGGCACTCCTGTTGCTGAGCTCTTGGTCTTTGCCAGGAAGGTAAGTGCACTGTGGGTAGCCAGCTTGCCTCCAACCCCTGGTTGATTGAGATGCCTTCATTTTGAAGAACAGACCATTCTCACATGAGCAGCATGCCCCTGGGAGCTGGTCAGTGCCAAAAGAACTTTTCCAAGGAATATTGCACCAAGAAACACTTCCAAATACTTGGTCATCAGGTGGGAGAACCAACATGCTATCCCTGAATCACTGCTACTTTAAAAAGCAGGAATAACAGCCACCACCAGAAACATTCCTTCCCTTCATGGAGGAAGAATGCAGGCCTCTGGCTAAAGCTTTTCTGGCATAGCAAATGGATGTTTCCCTTAACCCAAGGCTCTCTTTCCCCAAACTGCCAAATTGTGAGGACATTGTGCTAGTCACTTCATGCTCAACATGATCCCATTTTCATCCCTAATGAAGAACTTTGCTCTTTTTTTTTCAAACTAGGGTCTCCCTAGAGGCTGGCCTAGTGTCTCAGAGCTATATCTTCTGCTTGAAACTGAACGGTATGGATGAAATGCTTGCCACGATGGGGTAAGTTAGATCAAAACACCTCTGGTAACTTGGCTTCAGAAGTGCACTGGCATCAGGAGGACTAGGGAATTTGAAGGGGCCCAGCAAAGAATGTTTGTGTGTAGGCTCCGGCAGAGGTTTTAAGGAGGGAGCTGGCCTCATTTTGGGGGCAAGTGGAAGCAGAGGTAGATATCGTCTTGCAAGATGTATCCCATTCCCACTTTGGCCCTCTTTGTAGTTATTCTTATGTCTTTACTATTTCTCTAATAAGTTCTTGGGTCATCTTCATGAGCCATGGTGTTTTAACTCACACAGCACCCAGGCATTGGTGATGAGTTCCCACCATGGACATGTGCTAAGTTAGGCAATCAGTGTCTAATATTGGAAAGGAAAATTTGTCCTTCTGCCCCTGAGCACTTGGTTCTTGGCCAGCTGAGGAAGAACAGAGATGACAATCTAGCTTGCCACATTCTCCTGGCTGATTGAGATGCCTTCATTCTGAAGAACAGATGAATTGTGCAATGCCTACCATGCTCCGGACCTGTTCAGTGAAGAGATAGCTTTTCAAGAAATAATGCTCCAAGTAGCAGTTCCAAACGTTTTATCATCAGTTGAGAGTGGCAGCCTGGTACCTCTGAATCACTGCTGCCTCTATGCACTGATTAAAATGCAGGGAAACCTCCAATATCAGAAGATTTCCCTTTCTTGGTGAAGGAAGAATGAAAGCATCTGAGTGACTCAGGTGCTTAAGCACCTCACTCTTGATTTGGACTCAGGTCACGATTTCAAGGTTGTGAGATCGAGCCCCACCTAGGCTCTGTGGTGGGTGTGGAGCCTGCTTGAAATTCTCTCTCTCACCCTACCTCTCCCACACCCCGAGTGCTCTCTCTGTCTCCTAAAAAATAGAAATGAAGGCCACTTCTTTACTCAGTTCCCAAGTAGAGCGTTTCCTTTTGAGCAAAAGAACTGGTGTTTTAGTTGTAAAACGGCCAGATGGTAAGGACATTGTGCTAGATACTTCTTTCTCAATATTATCTCACTGTCTTCTCCATGAGGCACTTTGGCCCTCCATGTGTCCATTTCCACTTATTTGCTCCCTTTTCCCCCCAAAATCGATTCAATCTAGGGGGCCATTCAGAAGAAGTGCCTCACAACCATATTTTCTGCTTTAATCTAGGGTGTCTGGCACAGTTCTTGGGGCTGTGGGATACCTTGAACCACAGGGCCCCTTGATGTTGAGTTTCAGAATTCTGCAGACATCATGAAACCTAGGGCATTTGAAGGTGCCCACCAGAGAATGTGTGTAGGTTGGGCCAGAGGATTTGGAAGGGAGCTGGTGTCATTTTGGGGATAAGGAAAACTTGTTAGACAGTTGCATCCCAAATTTATTCCATTCCCATTTGAAATGTAGAAGATTTTCCTTCTTGGAGCAATAAAGAATCTTGCCTCCTTGCCCACATCCATACATCCCTGTGCTCTTTTTTTCAAACTAGGTTCTCTCTGGAGACCATGGAGAGGAGCCAGTGTTCTCAGAGCAATATTTTCGGATTGAAACTGGGGAATCTGAGTCCATGTGGCTCTGAGACAGGTTGTGCCACAGGGCCCCTTGTAATTTGGCTTCAGAACCATGTTGACACCAGGAAGGCTAGAGAGTTTGAATGAGCTCAAAAGATTGTCTGTGCGTAGGCATGGCCAGAGATTTTGGGTGGGAAGCAAGAGCAGATGAAGTCAGACATCTCAATCCCAGATAACTTCCATTTCAATTTGAAATGTGGAAATTTGGTTTTCCTTGAAGCTATTCTCAAACTCTTGTTGTTTTGTAGCTAAGTTGGTTCACATTTCAGGATAATAGGGTTGGCATTACACATCCATTGCTCAGTGTTGGTGGCAAGTTCCCACTAGGATCCTCTGCTATGTGAGAGCAATAACTGTCTGATAGCCAAAAGCGAAGATTCCCCTCCTCCCTCTGAGTGCTTTGTTCTTGTCCTGCTGTTTAAAATGCTATGAGTGGTAACCAGTTAGCTGGGAGAACAAACCTGTGAACCTTAAATCACTTGAGTTTTTTCCCCCACGATAGGAAAGGCAAGGGAAATCCAAATCCAGAAGGAAGACTGAAGGCCTCTTGCTTACTTGGCGCCCAGATGTAGCCAAAGAAGGTTTCCCATTGCCGGAGCCAACAGGCCTTTCTTAGTCCTGAGACTGCCAGCTTGCAAAGAGATTTTGCTAGACACTTTATTCTCAATATTATTTTATTCTTAACACTAAGAAAGTCCTCATTCCCTCGGTGTCCATTTCCATTTTTTGGTCTTTTTTCTAACTCAGTTCTCGGGAATGAAGCCATCTCAATCAGCCAGGGGCGAGGGGTGCCCTGACTACCCACCCACACATTTATCCAAGGCAGCCACACAGGCTCAGGGACAAGAGGACCAACGGTTTTTTATTCACATCCAGACGCTAATTTTCTCACTTCACACAGGACCAGAAGGGGAACTTACCAGTAATCCCTAGGTGTTGGCTGTGAGTAAAAACACCTTCAGCCCAAATGTGAACCAGTAGTGAGATAGAAAATCAACAAGACTATAGGAATGTAAAATGGGAACGGACTAACTCTGTAGTGAGATGTCTAGTTTTTTCCACTACCCAAGAAATGAGGCCAGCACCTTCTAAAATCCTCTGGCCAAGCCTAAGCACACACAGGCACACACACACACACACATACACACACACTCACTGTTTGGAACCTTACAAGTCTACGTCTCTTCATGAAAATGTAGTTCTGAAACTAAATTTCAAGGGGGCCCTTTGGCCCATAATTTCCCACAGTCACAAGGAACCTTTCAGACTTCCCAGTTTAAAGAGGATAAAGCTCTGAGACACTGGATCTGAATGGCCCACAGGGTTACAAAGAGCAAGAGGATGGAAATTGGCCAAATGTGTTTATTAGAGGTGGGATGAGACATAATATTTTGACTGAAGTGACAAGGACAATCTTCTAGCAACCCAATTCTCATTCCCAGGAATGAGAAACAACTGGGGGCTTAGGTGAAGGGAAATCTCCATTGCCTACACCTGGGAGCTCTGTCAGCAAGAGCTCTGCATTCTTCCTTCAGAAAGAGAGAGAAATCCTGTGTTAGCTTCTTTTAATTGCCCTTCCCATGAACGAGTAGAAGCTGTAGTTATTCAAGTGTAGTAGGTTGAGACTCCCAGGTGATGCTCAAGCTTTTGGATGCAGGCCGTGGTGCAATATGACTTGAAAGGGCCCTTTCTGAGCTCACCAGATCCTATAGCATGCAGCATATTTGTGACAGTTCTGTTCAGAAGGAGGGCATCTCAAGCTCAAGGAGAGGATGGCCACCTTTCCTTTGGGATATCAGACATGGATGCTCTTACATAGCACAGGACTCACAACCAATTCTTGGGTGCTGGCTCTGTGGGTAAAATCCCCCTTGGCCCCATATGTAGACCAACCCTAAATAAAAAATCAGCAAGGGGATGGAAATTTTATAAGGAAGGCCAAAATCTACAATAAAATTGGGAATAGGGAATTGGTTTGGGTATTGTGGACCTTGCTGCCATAAACATTTGGGTACATGTGCCCTTTCAAATCAGTATATGTGCATCCTTTGGATAAACACCTAGGCGTGAAATCGATGGGTCAAAGGGTAGTTCTATTTGTAATGTTTTAAGGAACCTCCATACAGTTTTCCAGAGGGCTGCACCAGTTTGCATTCCCACCAACACTGTAAGATGGTTCCCCTTTCTCCACATCGTCGCCAACATCTGTTGTTTCCACAGTTGTTCATTTTAGCCATTCTGATTGGGGTGAGGTGATATCTCACTGTGGTTTTGATTTGTATTTCCCTGATGCCAAGTGAGGTTGAGCATCTTTTCATAATCCTAGGGGAGAACACAGGCAGAAACCTCTTCAACAAATTCTTGCTAGACACATCTCCAAAGGCAAAGGAAACACATCCCAAAATGAACAATTGGGACTTTATCAAGATAAAAAGCTTTTGCACAGCAAAGGAAATGGTCGACAAAACCAAAAGACAACGTAAAGAATGGGAGAAGATGCCTAGGCAGCATAATCGCTAGCACGTGGACATTCCTGTCTGGGGAACCTGTGAACACCTGGCATTCCACAAAGCCCACAGGTGCCATTCTGATTTTGGGGTCCAAACGGAGCACTGAAATAGGGATGAATGGGCTCGAAGAACCTTACTGAAAATTACATGAGAAGGGAGAGACACAGAAGGGTTTTAGTCAAGGAACCTGAGAGCTGGCTCATCTGAACACACAGGAAGACTCCCTGGGTGCTATTCTAGGCTTTCGACCTTTCAGGACAGACTGTGAGATTCGCCAACTGCAGGAAGAAGCCAGCTCCTGGCTGTGCCAGATCTCTTGTGATCTTGGGGCAAATCTCACGTAACCTCAGTCCAAATCCCGTGAGATGTCATTCAAGCCCTGTGAGACCTTGGGCCAGCCAGCAAGGTCTAGGGCCAAAACTCGTGAGGTTTCTGGCCAAAGTTCTCAGGCCCCTGATGGAACTGGCACTCCCTAGCAGAGCCTGCCTTTGTCCCTTAGGTAAGTAGGGATGCCACATGCCAGAAGTGGACACAACGTCCAATATCTCCAGTTGTAGAAATGCTCCTAGGCACGACATGAAGGAAGAAACAAGCTGTTTCACACCTAAATCCCTGGTGTTGCAGCATCCTGGGGGGAGAGGTGGGTAATAAGGGAGCACAGAATTCAATCTCAGAAGATCTCAGTCCAGATCTTGAGAGTTCTCGTCCAAATCTTGTGATATCTCAGGCCCAGCCATTGACACCTAGGTCAAAACCCGATGGATCTGTGACCAAACACCCAGGCCACTGGGGGAAACTGGCACTCCCTTCCCAAGTCTTCTTGGCATTCCTTAGTTCAGCATTGGGTGCACATGCCAGGATTGCACAGAACTTCCAGTATGTCAGGTTGAATAATTAGTCCCAGACCTGAGCTGCTGGAAGCAACAAGGGGTCTCCCATCAAATCCCTGGACTTTCAGCATCCTGGCGAAAAGCAGCTATGATGGGAGCATTGAATTTAGGAAGATTGAGTCTTGTGTACTCTTAATCACCCTCAACCAGAGGTGATAGACCCAGGAGAGCACCATTGGGATGTAGAAAAATGTCCCCCAGCTCCCCCCCTCTAAGCATGACAGGTGAGCACACAGGAAGGCTCCCTGAAAAAGAAACCAGCACCTATCAAAGACAACTCATGGGGTGATGTGACACGGTTCTTAGGTATCCTGTTTGCAGCTCTTTTAGCCATTACTGCTGTACAGGCTACCACGGCAACCACTGCCATATCCCTGGGTATCTCCCCCCAAATGGCACAAGTACAATCATATACACAAAACACTACAACAGGGGAGGAAAGATGGTGGAGGAGTAGGGGACCCTATTTCAACTGGTCCCCGGAATTGAGCTGGATATCTACCAGACCACTCTGAGCACCCACGAAATCAGCCTGAGATGTAAGAAGATCTGGATCTCTACAAACAGAACATCACAGGCGGTTGGTTTAGAGGTACGAAGTGGGGAGCCATGATTCTGTGCGCAGATATTGGGGGATAAACGGCAGCGGGAGGGTGCCTGGCTGTAGGGATCCTACACCGGAGGTGAGTGACAGCCTCCCGCGCTGGGGACGGGGCACAGACTCGAAGACCGGTAGCGGCAGGGAAAGGACTTTAGGGCAGCCCCTGGGGTGGAAACCTGGAGCAGTGGGGTCACACGTGCAAACTGGGAGTTGCTGGCGGTTTTAGAAGCACAAAGGGCAGAGACGTGCCCTGACCTGGAGACAGGACTGGGAGGGCTGTGGACGGGGCCCTTGTAGTTTGATCTTCCAAATCCCTCCTTACTTCCTTCAATTCACAATCTCATTGTGATTGATCTCCAAGATTGCTTCTTTACTATTCCTTTGCACACTGAAGATAAAAAAAATTGCCGTTTCAAAACTCTCCACAATCAACAATCACAGACCTATAAAAAGATACCAATGGAGGGGCGCCTGAGTGGCTCAGTCGTTAAGCATCTGCCTTTGGCTCAGGTCATGATCCCAGGGTCCTGGGATCAAGTCCCACATCAGGCTCCCTGCTTGGCGGGAAGCCTGCTTCTCCCTCTCCTACTCCCCTTGCTTGTGTTCCTGCTCTTGCTATCTCTCTCTCTGTCAAATAAATAAATAAAATCTTTAAAAAAAGAAAAGATACCAATGGAAATATCTGCCTCAAGGGAGGTAGATATCAGCCCTTCCCTGTCAGTCTTTTGTTATTGCAGCCCCTCAAACTATCACAAATAGATTCCCACAAATACTTAAAATTACATGGATGATACCCTACTTGCTTCAGATAATAACACCCTTCTCCATACATGTTTACAATTTCTTTTTTTTTTTTTTAAGATTTTATTTATTTATTTGAGAGAGAGAGAATGAGAGAGAGCACATGAGAGGGGGGAGGGTCAGAGGGAGAAGCAGACTCCCCGCTGAGCAGGGAGCCCAATGCGGGACTCGATCCAGGGATCCAGGGACTCCAGGATCATGACCTGAGCCGAAGGCAGTCGCTTAACCAACTGAGCCACCCAGGCGCCTATGTTTACAATTTCTTATTGGTTCAGTCACCACTGTCTGTACACCCACTCTCTATACACTGACCAGAAACCATACACAGCAAACACACACTGCACACACATTTCATTTACCTCAAATACAACACAGTCACCACCAAAATGCCACACATAAAACACATACACAAGAGCATGGAGATTACACACACCCACAGAAGCTACACACAGCACATGTCCTACAAAACCCACACACACCACAAACACAGTACCCATATCTCATAGACGACACAGACACCACTCATACACCACACAAATACATCACATATACATCTCACACCCACTGCACATATGTAACACACTCAAACTGCCAAACACACACCCAACATCTACAGGCATACACACCACAAATATAAAATACTACACCTATGACACACACCACAGACATCACACATGCACCACACAATTACACATACAGCTCACAGACACAACCCACACAAACATCACAGAAATCCCAAACTCACCAACTACAAATAAACTCCATAAACTGAACACACACAATCCTCATGGTAGTCAAACCAGACATACAACAACACCACATGTAAATAACACACAGTTGCCACAGGTAAATACCACACTCTCACTTGCAGCATGCAAACACATGAACACCACACAAAACACATAGAGTACACACACACCAAAAAGACTACCAAACATTCACACCTCCATCATAGACATAACACAAATACAACACACACCACACATACACCGCAAAAACTCACCAACACACAATGCACAACAGAAAACACCATCTACATTCCACACTTAAACCATTTCTATAATGCACAGGCAAACACCAGATTCATTCCACACATTGTTGACCCACTTACCAAATGTTCATTACAGACAACACATACACACATACAACACATATACCACACACACCGGTACGCCTCACATAAACCACACACACAACCATACACAACACATGCACTACACATATAATCCATACCTCAAACGCACACAACACATAGGCAAAACACAAACACACCACAAATACAATACACATAGCTATACCAAAACATGCCACACATAGTCCCCTCACACACCACACATGCAAAAAAATCACCACATATACAGCACCCACAGACCCCTTATACCCCAACCACACATGACCCCTGTACCCCTCATGCATGCCTCACACACGCCATACACTTACCACAGAAATACAACATATATAACACATCAGACGCACGCCAAACACACAGATACACCACACAAAACCCAACATACATATGCAACATAAATCACATGCACATACTACATACACAGAGATCATATATAATACATAACACTTATATACCAGAAACTCACAATGCTTGTACCATAGAAAAACGGACCAAACACACACAAGGCACACACTTCATACACATATCACACTATACCACACACACCACAAAACTACCACAAGACACCACATATCTACCACAGTAAAAGGCACCACAAACATACACCGTGCACTCCCCACAGATACACCATACTCAGCACACATACACGACACAAAAAACACTGCATATACACCATGCACATAGCACCTAAATAACTCACATGAAACATTCACCACACACTGCACATATACATATGAACAACTGTACACCCAAATATTTACATTACACAAACAGCAAATATAAATGATAAAAACACTCCACCACACACAAGCCACACATACAACACACAAAACACACAGGACATACACACCACTCAATAACTGCACACGCACTTACACCCACATATTCAACACACCTACACATACCACACATACACCACACAAGCAAGAGACACCACCCAGACTTACATCACAGTGAAACAACCCCAACGACACACATGTACACCACACAACACCACACACTACACATATAATGAACACAGGCACCTGCAGGCACAAACACACACCCTAGTTCTTTGTTGGCTAGTCTAAGTGTGCTGATAAGTAGCCAGCTTGTCTCCTTCCCCTGGCTGATGGACAAGCCTTCACTTTGAAGAGTGGGTTGTTCCCCCATACACAGACACTTCACGGCATGGCCCGGGGCTCTTTCTGTGCAGGCTATGCCGTGAAGTGTTCTGTGTATGGGGAACTACCTACTCTTCATAGTGAAGACTTGTCCATCAGCCAGGGGAAGGAGACAAGCTGGTTAAGAGCCCCCAGGCCCAGTCACAATCACTTGAGATTCACCCCAAAGCACCCCTGCTATCCCTGAGCCACTGCTACCCATATTCACTGATGTGAAAGACAGGAAAAAGAGCCATGATATCTCATGAGATTTGGAATGAAATCTCATCCGATGTCCATGAGATCTCAAGGGATTTGGGGTGAAATCTCGCCTGATGTCCATGAGATCTCACAAGATTTTGAGTCA
>NW_023270466.1:8002240-8006977 GCF_011800145.1 Mirounga leonina
GTGAAATCTCGCCTGATGTCCATGAGATCTCACAAGATTTTGAGTCATACTTCGCCCTATGTCAATGTGATCTCACGAGATTTGGAGTGAAATCTCAATGGAAGTCCATGAGATCTCACGAGATTTGGAGTGAAATCTCACCCGATGTCCATGAGATCTCATGAGATTTAGAGTGAATTCTTGCCTGAAGTCCATGACATCTCACGAGATTTGGCATGAAATCTCACGTGATATCCATGAGATCTCATGAGATTTGGTGTGAAATCTCACACGTTATCCATGAGATCTCACAAGATTTGGATTAAAATGTTGCCCGATGTCCATGACATCTCACGAGATTTGGAGTGAAATGTCGCCCGATGTCCATGAGATCTCAGGAGAGTTGGACTGAGACCTCCAAGGTTTGGATGAGATCTCATGAGATTTGGAGTGAAATTTAAGTTGGACATACGCATCTGAAATTTATTCCATTCCCATTTGAAATATACAAGTCTCTTCTTCTTGGAGACAATACGAAATTTGCCTCCATGCATACATAGACATCCTTGTGCCCTTTCTCCAAACCAGGTACTTTCTGGAGGCCATTGAGAGCCAGTGTTCTCAGAGCAATATTTTCGCATTGAAACTGGGGAATCTGACTGAGTCCCTGTGACTCTGAGATAGGTTTGCCACAGGGCTCCTTGTAATTTGATTTCAGAACAGTGTTGACATCAGGAAGGCTACGGAATTTGAAGGAGCTCAAAAGATTGCCTGTAGGCATGGCCAGAGGTTTTGGGAGGGAGCTTGCCTCAATTTCTGGGGCAAGGGGAGCTGAAGTTAGACACCTCACTCACTCCCAGATAACTTTCCTTTCCATTTGAAGTGTTGAACTTTGGTTTTCCTTGAAGCCATCCCATCCTCTTGCTGTTTTTGTAGCTACATTGTTTCACATGTAGGAATACTGTGGTTGGCATCTCACAACCAGTGTGTGCCACCAACCACCCAGTGTTGGTGGTAAGTTCCCACTCAGATCCTGTGCTAGGGGAGAGCCACGTGTCTGAGAGCCAAAAGGAAAGTTTCCACTTCTGCCTCTGAGTGCTTGGTTCTTGTCCTGCTGTTTGAAATGCTGTGATTGGCAGCAGCTTGTCTCCCTCCCCTGACTGACAGAGATGCTTTCATTCTGAAGAGCAGACAGTTGACACATGTGTGGTATGCTCCAGGACCTATTCAGTGTAAAAAGAGCTCTTTCCAGGAATACTCCTCCAATGGCTATTTCCAAATGCATCATTAGCTGGGAGTACCAATCTGCTAACACTAAATCGTTTCTGGGTTTTTTTTGTGTCCCCCCTCCCCACCACAGACGGAAAGGCAGCAGGAGTGACATCCAATTCCAGAAGTTTCCCTCTCTTTCTGCAGGAAGAATGAAGGCCTCTTGCTTCTTTGGCTCCCAGGGGTAGGCAGGGTTGCCAAAGCCAACAGGCCTTTCTTATCCTGGAGACTAACAGATTTTGCTAGATATTTTAGTCTCAACATTGGTTTATGCTCAACTCTATGAAATTCCTCATTCCCTCTGTGTCCGTTTCCATTCCTTTGATCTTTTTTTCAAACTAGGTTCTCCAGAATGAAGGCATCTCAAACAGCCAGGGAGGGAGGTTCCTTTGCTACCCATCTACACATTTACCCAAGGCAGCCACACAACAAGCTCAGGGATAAGAGGACCAGAGAACTCACCAGTAATCCCTAGGCACTGCTGTGACTCAAAGCACCTTCCAGTTTGAATGTGAACCAAGAGCTAGATAGACAACCAGCAAGAGTACAGGAATGTATATCAGCAGGGCCATTTTAAGTAGGATAAATCTGTAATGAGACATCTAATGTTTTTCCCTTCCACAAGAAATAAGTCCTCTGGCCAAGCCTATGCACAGACATTCACTGCTTGGAACCTTCAAATGCCTTAGGTCTTCTCATGAGAACATAGTTCTGAACAGCATTTCAAGGGGGCTCTGTGGCCCACACTTCCCCACAGTCACAAAGAATCTTCCAGATTTTCCAGTTGAATGAAGAGGATATTGCTCTGAGACACTGGATCAGAAGGCCCACAGGGTGAACCTCGGCAGAAAAAGAGCAAGAGGGTGGAAGTGGATATATGCTGGGCCAAATGTGTTTATTAGAGATGAGATGAGACATCATGTTCTGATTGAAGTGACTAGGACCATCTTCTAGCAACCCAATTTTCACTCCCAGGAATGAGAAACTACTGTGGGCTTGGGGAAAGGGAAACCATTGCCTAGACCTGGGAGCCCTGTCAGCAAGAACTCTGCATTCTTCCTTCAGAAGGAGAGAGAAATTTGGTGTTAGTTTTGTTGTTGTTGTTGTTGTTGTTGTTGTTGTTATTTTGTCCTTCCCATGAATGAATAGAGGCTGCAGTGATTCAGGTATACAAATCGGACTCCCAGCTGATGCTCAAGGTTTTGGATGCTGGCTTCGGTGCAATATTCCTTGAAAGGGCACCTCCTGAACTCACCAGATCCTCCCACAATATGCATGCAGCATATTGGTGACCTTTCTGTTCTTCAAAAGGAGGACATCTCAAGGTCAAGGAGAGAATAGCCACCTTTCCTTTGGAATATCAGATATGGATATTCTCACTTAGCACAGGAGTGAAGTAGGAACTCACAACCAATCGTCGGGTGCTGACTATGTGGGTAAAATCCCCTCCTCACCGTATGTAAACCAACTCTCAATTTAAAAAAGAATCAGCAAGGGCATGGAAATGACTCCAAGGAAGGCCAAAATTCAACAATAAAATTGGGAATAAAATACATCTGTGAATGAAGTGTGTAACTTCATTTCCTTTTCCCCAAGAAATGAGGCCCACTCCTTCGAAAAACCTCGGGCCAAGCTGACACAGAAACATTACTCGCAGGGCACTTCCAAATGTCTTAACCTCTGAGGTCCCCATAGTTCTGAAAGCACTTGACAAGGGGCACTGTGCCCTAATCTCTCCCACAGCCACAAGGACTTAGCTGGAACTGCTTAAAGTAGAGGATATTACTCTGAGACACTGGATCTGAATGACACCTGGGGCGAACTTAGTTTGAAAAAAGAACCAAAGGGTGGAAAAGGATGCATGGAAGGCCAAAGTTCTTCATTAGCAATGAGAATGGGATAATGTTAGGAAAGCACAATCTCCTAGCAAGCAGTCTGCCTCAGGGAAAATGAACACCTGTGGGCTTGGGCAAAGGTAAACCTTCGTGTCCTGCATGTGGGAGCCGTGTCATTAAGAGGCCTGCATTCTTCCTTTCTTCAGAAAGTGGAAAATCTGATCTTGGTTTTGTTTTCTTTTTTTTTTTTTTAATTGCCCTTACCATGCATGGTTAGGCACAGAAGCAAATGAGGGTGACGGTTTTGTCTTCTTGGTTGATGTTCAAGTGTTCGAAATCAGGCCTTTGGTGTAGTATTCTTTGAAAGGGATCCTACTGTGCTGAATTGCCTAATCTTCAGAAGAATGGCACCTAAATCATCTAGGGGAGAAATATAACCTGGCTACCATTCACCACGCTTATGCCACTAGACCTCAGAAGCAGCTCAGGAGAAATAGGGCAATCTCCTTGCACAGGACAAGTATGTGAACTTTCCAACAATCCCTGGGTGCTAGCTATGGGAGGAAATGCCCCTGCCTCCTTGAATGTAAAACTAAACTGAGGAATTCAACAAGTTTTTGGAACTACCTGGATGTATGGCCAAAAATCGACAATTTAAATGAAAATGGGACACGTCCATGAATGAGAGGTGTAACTTCATTTTCTTTTACCCCAGAAATGAGGAGAGCTCCTTCTTAATACCTAGGGCAGAGCCTATATATACACACCCTCTGCTGGGCACCTTCAAGTGCCTTAGGTCTCCAAATGTTAACAGATTTCTTTTAAGAAAAATAATTTAAATACAACCAATTTAATCTATACTGCGTTACTAGATTCAGGGGTAGAATTTTGTGATTCATCAGTTGCGTATAGCACCCAGTGCTAATTACAAGTACTCTCCTTAATGCCCATCACCCAATTACCCCATCCCTCACACACCTTGCTTCCAGAAACCCTCAATTTGTTTCCTAAGGATAAGACTCTCTTATGGTTTGTCTTCCTCTCTGGTTTTATCTTATTTTATTCCTCCTTCCATTTCCCTTATGTTCATCCGTTTACTTTTTTTTTTTTTCTTGTTTTTTTTTTCCAGTTAGCATATAGAACATCATAGGATTTTGTTGTAGTGCTCAACAATGATTCACTAGTTGCCTAATACTCCATGACCATGCCAAACCCTGCCTTTCTTAATACCCAACACCTGCATCATGCTGTTTGGCTTCCCTTAAAACAGGTGTGAGCCTCAATTGCTGGATGCCATTCCAGTGAGATTTGGAATGGATCTCACGAGATTTGGAGTGAAATATCGCCCAATATCCATGAGATCTCACGAGATTTGGACTGAGGTCTACAAGGTTTGGATGAAATCTCACGAGACTTAGAGTAAAATCTCGCCCAAGGTCCATGAGATCTCGTGAGATTTGGAGTGAAATGCTGCCCGATGTCCATGATATCTCACGAGATATGGAGTGAAATCTCACCCAATGTCCATGAAATCTCACGAGATTTGCATTGAAATATTGCCCACTATCAATGAGACCTCAGGAGATTTGGAATGAAACCTCACCCGATGACATTGACATCTCACGAGATTTGGAATGAAATCTTGCCCAATATC
>NW_023270466.1:8006987-8010380 GCF_011800145.1 Mirounga leonina
TGACATTGACATCTCACGAGATTTGGAATGAAATCTTGCCCAATATCAATGAGATCTCACGGTATTTGGAGTGAAATCTCGCCCAATGTCCATGAGGTCGCATGAGATTTAGACTGAATTCTCGCCTAAGTTCAATGACATCTCACAATATTTGGAGTGAATTTTCACCCGATGTACATGTGATCTCTCGAGATTTGGAGTGAAAGCTCTCTAGTGTCCATGAGATCTCTCGAGATTTGGAGTGAAATCTCCCACAAAGTCCATCAGGTCTCATGAGATTTGGAGTAAAATCTCGCCCAATATCAATCGGACCTCACGAGATTTGGAGTGAAATCTCGCCCGATGACATTGAGATCTCACGAGATTTGGAGTCAAATCTCGCCCAACATCAATGAGATCTCACAAGATTTTGAGTGAAATCTCACCTCATTACATTGAGATCTCACGAGATTTAGAGTGAAATCTCGCCTGGTGTTCGTGAGATCTCACAAGATTTGAGTGAAATCTCGCCAGTTGTCCATGAGATCTCATGAGATTTGGAGTGAAATCTCGCCTGCTGTCCATGATATCTCACCAGATTTGGAGTGAATTCTCGCCTGAAGTCCATGACATCTCAAGAGTTTTGGAGTGAATTCTGACCCGATGTCCAAGAGTTCTCACGAAATTTGGATATAAACTTCGCCCGATGTCCATGAGATCTCACAAGATTTGGACTGAGGTCTGCAAGCGTTGGATGAAATCTCACGAGACTTGGAGTAAAATCTCACTGAAAGTTCATGAGATCTCACGAGATTTGGAATGAAATCTTGCTTGATGACATTGACATCTCACGGGATTTGGAGTAAAATCTCGTCCAATGTCAATGAGATCTCACGGGATTTGGAGTGAAATCTCCCCAGATGATATTGACATCTCACGAGATTTGGAGTAAAATCACCCCAAAGTCAATGAGATCTCACGAGATTTGGAGTTAAATCGTCCCAGATTACATTGAGATCTCCCGAGATTTGGAGTGAAATCTCACACAATGTCCATGGGATCTCACGAGATTTGGAGTGAACTCATGCTGGTGTCCATGAGATCTCACGAGACTTGGAGTGAAATCTAGCGCAATGTCCATGAGATCTCGTGAGATTTGGAGTGAAATATTGCCCAATATCAATGAGATCTCATGACATTTGGAATGAAATCTCGCCTGATTTTCATGAGATCTAACGAGATTTGGAGTGAAATCTCACCTGATGTCATTGACTCGGTGCTTTCGGTCGTAGAGCCAGGCATGTGGGGTGTACTCATCGCCCCCCTCACTCCACCAACAGCCCTGGGGCTAGTGCACCAAGCCACCACGCCTTGCTCAAAGGCGACACGGAGTCCGGGGCGCCACCAGAGACCCTCCTCAGCAGCCCAACCACGTGGCCTTTCCTCCGCCACCCTACCCCTGCCCACCCCCTGACACCAGGACCCGACTGAGAGACACGGGAGGCCGGCTGACATAGACAGACACACAGACACACAGGGAAAGACAGAGAGACACACGGAGGGGTAGACGTAGACAGAGAGGAAGAGAGAGACACGGGGACACTGAGTATCCAACACACACACACGCTCTGAGCCCCCGCACGGACACACAGAGACCCTGAACCGGATGCGGACAGGGACAGGGACAGGGACTAACACACTGCTGCATGCAACAGACCCAGACACACACCACACACACAGGAAGCTGTGTTGGGGAGGCAGCTAGCCCCCGGGAGGGTGGTCGTGCTTGGCAGGGGTTTTGGCAAGCAGGCTGCGACCTGGAGCTGCCAAAGGAGCCCCTCAGAGCCCCAGGACATGCAGCCAAGGTGCCTGGAATCCCCTTTTGCTCCCATGTCTGCCCGGCACCCACACTGGCCTGGGGGTTTGCGGGGATTCATTCGTTGGTGTCGTCCTTTATTTGGGGTAGCCCTTGACGCTGAGTGGCCGGGTGCACCCCTACTTTCTTGCTGAGGGAGAGAGCCTAGCTGTTAGCTGCGCTGTTGTGGGGAGAAGGTTTGCGGAGCCGGGTGCCAGCGGGGCGGGAGGGCCAGGGCGGTCAGCCATCTTGTGTCCTGGGCGCACGGAGCGGGGACCCCGGGCGGGGCCCATAGAAAAAGGTCCGGGGGTCGGCGGGAAGAAAGAGAATGCCCTGTGTGGCGGGAGCGCAGCCCAGGGCTGGTGGGAGAAGGTGTAGGCGTGCCCAGTTATCAGGTGGAGCCGGTGGCCCGGCGGCTTGGGCATCCGGGGCGGCCCAAGGGAATGCCGAGGAGCTGCGATATGAGGGCTCCAAGGCCAGGAACGAGGGACCGCACGCAGGGGACACGGGGTGACCTCCCACCCGTGCTCCCACAACCCCAACCCCACCTCGGTCCTCGCCGCCTTCGCCCACTCCCTCCCTCCGTAGCGGCCACCCCCTCTGACGCCTCCGCCTACCCACCCCGCCCCCATCGCCCCCCACGGCGCCCCACTGGTTCCTGTGAGGGTAGGCCTTGTGGCTTGGAGGTGGAGGGGCTGGGTTGGAGCCGCCTGCCCTAGCAGCGGGAGGCTCAGGCGGGCCTGCGAACCGCGGTGGGGTGCGCGGGGGTGAGGGAGCAGTGGTGCAGGGTGTGTTTGGAGGAAGGCTTGTTGGGCAAGGGGGTGGGCGGTGGACGAACAGGGAGAGGAAGGGAGGCCACAGGGGAAAGAAAAAAAAAGAAAGTAGCCTCAAGACAAGAGTCCATTCCCGGGAGGTCTCCCAGACAAGTCGTGACAGGTCCCGACCCTGCTTAGCTTCCGAAACAAGACGGAGATGAGCTGCCATTAGGCTGCTAGGGCCATGTCCGTGAGCAGCTGCCAATACGCGCCCCAACAGGATGCTCTGGGCCTCTGAGCCCCAGCGCAGGGCGCTCATCACCCCTCCGCCTGCCCTGGGCGTTGCTCCTTTCTGCCTGCGAGCCTGCCTCAGGGTGAGGCGCCTCCAGCACCTCGCAATCGCGGAAGTCCCGGCGTTCTCCCTTCCCGGCTTGGGACTCCCCAGCCCAGCCTCCCCCGCCGACACCGCCGCTGCCGCCTCCGTGGTTTCGCACCTGAGATGCCTATGGGGTGCTTTCGGTCATGGAGTCAGGCATGCGGGGTGTACTCAGAGACCCCCACACTCCACCTGCAGCCCTGGGGCTAGCGCAGCCAGCCACCCCGTCTTACTCAAAGGCAACACGGAGTCCCGGGCGCCACCAGACACCCTCCTCAGCAGCCCAACCCCGAGGCCTTTCCTCCACCACCCTTCCCCTGCCCACCCCCCGACACCAGGCCCCGAATGAGAGACATGGAAGGCCGCCTGACATGAACGCACAGACACACAGGGAAAGACAGAGAGACACACGGAGGGGTAGACGTACA
>NW_023270467.1:0-10949 GCF_011800145.1 Mirounga leonina
TGTGTGGTGTAAGGAAATGGTCCAGTTTCATTCTTCTGCATGTGGCTATCCAATTTTCCCAACACCATTTGTTGAAGAGACTGTCTTTGTTCCATTGGACATTCTTTCCTGCTTTGTCAAAGATGAGTTGACCATAGAGTTGAGGGTCCATTTCTGGGCTCTCCATTCTGTTTCATTGATCTATGTGTCTGTTTTTGTGCCAGTACCATGCTGTCTTGATGATGACAGCTTTGTAATAGAGCTGGAAGTCCGGAATTGTGATGCCGCCGGCTTTGCTTTTCTTTTTCAACATTCCTCTGGCTATGCGGGGTCTTTTCTGGTTCCATACAAATTTTAGGATTATGTGTTCCATTTCTTTGAAAAAAGTGGATGGCATTTTGATGGGGATTGCATTGAATGTGTAGATTGCTCTAGGTAGCATTGACATCTTCACCATATTTGTTCTTCCAATCCATGAGCATGGAACGTTTTTCCATTCCTTTGTGTCTTCCTCAATTTCTTTCGTGAGTATTTTATAGTTTTCTGAGTACAGATCCTTTGTCTCTTTGGTTAGATTTATTCCTAGGTATCTTATGGTTTGGGGTGCCATTGTAAATGGGATCGACTCCTTAATTTCTCTTTCTTCTGTCTTGTTGTTGGTGTATAGGAATGCCACTGACTTCTGTGCATTGATTTTATATCCTGTCACTTTACTGAATTCCTGTATGAGTTCTAGCAGTTTTGGGGTGGAGCCTTTTGGGTTTTCCCCATAAAGTATCATATCATCTGCAAAGAGTGAGAGTTTGACTTCTTCTTTGCCAAGTTGGATGCCTTTGATTTCTTTTTGTTGTCTGATTGCTGTGGCTAGGACTTCCAATACTATGTTGAATAGCAGTGGTGATAGTGGACATCCCTGCCGCATTCCTGACCTTAGGGGGAAAGCTCTCAGTTTTTCCCCATTGAGAATGATATTCGCTGTAGGTTTT
Organism: Mirounga leonina; assembly: GCF_011800145.1. Taxonomy (NCBI): domain Eukaryota; kingdom Metazoa; phylum Chordata; class Mammalia; order Carnivora; family Phocidae; genus Mirounga; species Mirounga leonina. The sequence continues at coordinate 966 of NW_023270467.1, forward strand.
TCATAGATGGCTTTTATGATATTGAGGTATGTACCCTCTATCCCTATACTCTGAAGAGTTTTGATCAAGAAAGGATGCTGTACTTTGTCAAAAGCTTTTTCTGCATCTATTGAGAGGATCATATGATTCTTGTTCTTTTTTTGTTAATGTATTGTATCACATTGATTGATTTGCGGATGTTGAACCAACCTTACAGCCCAGGGATAAATCCCACTTGGTCGTGGTGAATAATCCTTTTAATGTACTGTTGGATCCTATTGGCTAGTATTTTGGTGAGAATTTTTGCATCCATGTTCATCAGGGATATTGGTCTGTAATTCTCCTTTTTGATGGGGTCTTTGTCTGGTTTTGGGATCAAGGGAATGCTGGCCTCATAAAATGAGTTTGGAAGTTTTCCTTCCACTTCTATTTTTTGGAACAGTTTCAGAAGAATAGGTATTAATTCTTCTTGAAATGTTTGGTAGAATTCCCCTGGGAAGCCATCTGGCCGTGGGCTTTTGTTTGTTGGGAGATTTTTGATGACTGCTTCAATTTCCTTAGTGGTTATAGGTCTGTTCAGGTTTTCTATTTCTTCCTGGTTCAGTTTTGGTAGTTGATACATCTCTAGGAATGCATCCATTTCTTCCAGGTTATCTAATTTGCTGGCATAGAGTTGCTCATAATATGTTCTTATAATTGTTTGTATTTCTTTGGTGTTGGTTGTGATCTCTCCTCTTTCATTCATGATTTTGTTGATTTGGGTCATTTCTCTTCTCTTTTTGATAAGTCTGGCCAGGGGTTTATCAATCTTGTTAATTCTTTCAAAGAACCAGCTCCTAGTTTCGTTGATCTGTTCTACTGTTCTTTTAGTTTCTACTTCATTGATTTCTGCTCTGATCTTTATTATTTCTCTTCTCCTGCTGGGTTTAGGCTTTATTTGCTGTTCTTTCTCCAGCTCCTTTAGGTGTAGGGTTAGGTTGTGTACTTGAGACCTTTCTTATTTCTTGAGAAAGGCTTGTATTGCTATATACTTTCCTCTTAGGACTGCCTTTGCTGCATCCCAAAGATTTTTGAATAGTTGTGTTTTCATTTTCATTGGTTTCCATGTATTTTTTAAATTCTTCTTTAATTTCCTGGTTGACCCATTCATTCTTCAGTAGGATGCTCTTTAGCCTCCATGTATTTGAGTTTTTTCTGACTTTCCTCTTGTGATTGAGTTCTAGTTTCAAAGCATTGTGGTCTGAAAATAGGCAGGGAATGATCCCAATCTTTTGGTCAGTTGAGACCTGATTTATGACCTAGGATGTGATCTATTCTGGAGAATGTTCCATGGGGACTAGAGAAGAATGTGTATTCCATTGCTTTGGGGTGGAATGTTCTGAATATGTCTGTGTAGTCCATTTGGTCCAGTGTGTCATTTAAAGTCTTTATTTCCTTGTTGATCTTTTGCTTAGACGATCTGTCCATTTCAGTGAGGGGGGTGTTAAAGTCCCCCACTATTATTGTATTGTTGTCGATGTGTTTCCTTGCTTTTGTTATTAATTGCCTTATATAATTGGCTGCTCCCATGTTAGGGGCATAGATATTTACAATTGTTAGATCTTCTTGTTGGATAGATCCTTTAAGTAGGATATAATGTCCTTCCTCATCTCTTATTACAGTCTTTGGTTTAAAATCTAATTTCTCTGATATAAGGATTGCCACCCCAGCTTTCTTTTGATGTCCATTAGCATGGTAAATAGTTTTCCACCCCCTCACTTTCAATCTGGGGATGACTTTGGGTCTAAAATGAGTCTCTTGCAGACAGCATATCGATGGGTCTTGTTTTTTAATCCAGTCTGATAGCCTGTGTCTTTTGATTGGGGCATTTAGCCCATTTACATTCAGGGTAACTATTGAAAGATAGGAATTTAGTGCCATTGTATTGCCTGTAAGGTGACTGTTACCATATATTGTCTGTGTTCCTTTCTGGTCTATGTTGCTTTTAGGCTCTCTCTTTGCTTAGAGGACCCCTTTCAAGATTTCCTGTAGGGCTGGTTTTGTGTTTGCAAATTCCTTTAGTTTTTGTTTGTCCTGGAAGCTTTTTATCTCTCCTTCAATTTTCAATGACAGCCTAGCTGGATAGAGTATTCTTGGCTGCATATTTTTCTCATTTAGTGCTCTGAATATATCCTGCCAGTCCTTTCTGGCCTGCCAGGTCTCTGTGGATAGGTCTGTTGCCAATCTAATGTTTCTACCCTTGTAGGTTACATATCTCTTCTCCTGAGCTGCTTTCAGGATTTTCTCTTTGTCTCTGAGACTCGTAAGTTTTACTATTAGATGTCGGGTGTTGACCTATTTTTATTGATTTTGAGAGGGGTTCTCTGTGCTTCCTGGATTTTCATACCTGTTTCCTTCCCCAAATTAGGGAAGTTCTCTGCTATAATTTGCTCCATTATACCTTCTGCCCCTCTCTCTCTTCTTCTTCTGGGATCCCAATTATTCTAATGTTGTTTCGTCTTATGGTATCGCTTATCTCGAATTCTGCCCTCGTGATCCAGTAGTTGTTTATCTCTCTTTTTCTCAGCTTCTTTATTTTCCATCATTTCATCTTCTATATTACTGATTCTCTCTTCTGCCTCATTTATTCTAGCAGTTAGCCCCCCCATTTTTGATTGCACCTCATTAATAGCCTTTTTGATTTCTACTTGGTTGGATTTTAGTTTTTACATCTCCAGAAAGGGTTTCTCTAATAACTTCCATATTTTTTTCAAGCCCAGCTAGTATCTTTAAAGTGATGATTCTGAACTCTAGATCTGACATCGTACTAATGTCTGTATTCAGTAGGTCCCTGGCAGTCGGTACTACCTCTTGTTCTTTTTGTTGAGGTGATTTTTTCCGTCTTGTCATTTTGTGTAGAGGAGAATAGATTAATGAGAGAACAAAATGCTAGCAGAGTAACAACGTCCCCAGAAAATATACTCTAAACAAATCAGAAAAGACCTGAAGCAGTGGAACAAGAAATGGAAAGAGAGAAAAAAGAAAAAGAAAAAAAAAAAGATAAAGATAAAAACAAAAACAAACAAAACAACAACAACAAAAAAAAAAACAGAATGTGATCAAATATGATCAGGCTGGCATATAGATCAGTGCCACACACTAGATTTGGGGTGTATTTTAGTCTTTTAGAAGAAAGTGCCTCCCAAAATTTTAAAGAAAGAAAAACTTATATATGTACAAAAATAAGGGTTGATATGATGAAATGATGGAATATGAGTGTAAAGATGGAAATTTTAAAATTTTTATAAAAGGAATTGATAAGAAGTTGTTTGAAAAAAGAAAGAAGAGGATTTTAAAAAAAGAAAAAAGAAAAAAAAAGGGAGAGAATGTGATCAGGCAGGGGAATAGAAAACACCATATACTAGAGATTTAGGGTATATTTTAATCTGTTAGAAGAAACTATCTCAAAATTTTAAAGAGAGAACAACTTATATATATATGCCAAAAATATGGGTAACTACTATGAAGGGATAGAATATGACTCTAAAAATGAAAAATAAAAAAAATTTTTTTTTTTTAAAAAGGGATTGATAAGATGTTGGTTGAAAAAGGGAAAAAGAAAAATTCAAAAAAAAGAAAAAAAGACAGTTAAAAAAAATTAACTTTGAAAGACTAAAGAATCATGGTAAAAAAGCCATGAATTCTATGTACAGTATTCCCCTAGCACTGGAGTTCTGCCGTTCTCTTTGATCGGTAAACTTGGTCTTGGCTGGCTGTTCTCGCTGATCTTCTGGGGAGGGGCCTGTTGCCGTGGTTTCCAAATGTCTCTGCCGGAGGCGGAATTGCCCCGCCCTTGCCCCCTCCTGGCTAAGTAATCTGCTGGGGTTTGCTCTCCGGGCTTTTGTTCCCTGCGAGCTTTCCGTACAGCTTTGGAGGCGGAGAGTGAAAATGGCGGCCTCCCAATCTCCGCCCAGGAGGAGCCGAGAACTCGGGGCCCCGCTCCTCAGTGAGCCCCCAGAGAAAAGCCGTCAGTCAGTCCTGTCTCCCCGGTCTCCGGCCGCACTCCGTGCTCGCCCGGCCTGTGACCCAGCATTTCTATCTCTGGTGCACAACCCCGGGTGGAGTCTCCAAACCCAGCCGATCCCTGCGGTGCACTCCTGCGCGGCTCCTCCCGGGGAGGAAGGTGAGTCTTCCCAGATCTGCCGCTTGTTGGGTCCCTGCTGGAGGAGCAGGGGCCTGACTGTGACGCGGATCACGGTTTATGGCCACCCCGAGGTGAGAGCCTGCACCTTGGCTCCGTCTCTGCAGCTGGCTTCCTTGCTCCGTTACCTGGGAGCTCTGCCACACTCAGGCACCCCCGGTCTTTCTGTGACCCCGAGGGTCCTGAGACCACACTGTCCCAGAGGGTTCCACCCCCCGCTTAGCCACCAGAGTGACGTCCCTCAGCGGAGCCGACTTTTAAAAGTTCCGATTTTGTGCTCCGTGGTTCTATCACTTGCCAGAAGCGGCCGATGGAGGCCCCTCCCCCGCCGTCTATCCTCCCGAATATCGCCTCGGATTCACTTCTCCGCACGTCCTACCTTCCAGAAAGTGGTCGCTTTTCTGATGAGAGAGTTGTTGCTCTTCTTTTCTTCGATCTCCTGTTGAGTTTGTAGGTGTTCCGAATGGTTTGATCCCTATCCAGCTGAATTCCTGAGACCAGATGAAACCCAGGTCTCCTACTCCTCCGCCATCTTGCTCCGCCTGTCCCTTCCTTTTTTATTTTTATAAAAATGGAAATTGAGGCTCCCAAAAGTTAAGCAATTTTCCCAGCACTGAAGGTCAACTGGCCATTCTGCTCCTTAAAGGTGGGTCCAGCAAGTGGCTTTCCATCAAAGTGGTTTCTACAGAGATGAGTAAATATCACTTTCCTTCAGAGGAAATGCCATCTGTTAGCATTTTTGAAAGTAGCACTGATATATGATTCATTAGCTTATGTATATTCTAATATGATCTGTGAGTTAAAAATCACTTTTTCAGACCTTTGTGGATCTTATGACTCATTTTTGAATATTCTCCCCTTATTTCCATTTTATTATTTGGCTCCAGAATCAAAATTAGAAGCTGAAGTGAATATTTTATAGCCTACACTGTCTCTTGGTTTCCTTATGCATAATACCAAGTATATGCAATTTAATAAAGGCAAATGAAGAATTTCAAAAAGTAATACTATTCAAAACTGAAGAAGCCTAGAAAAAGTTGAATTTCTAGTTCATAGAGTCTTTATTCATATATAACTTATGTTTTCCCTTAAAGCCAGGAATAGCATTTATATTGCTGACTCTCACCCCATCTAATATAGCAGATTCTCCAATGCCTGGTAAAACAAACCCCATATGTATTTCTGGATATATATAATGATGTTCTACACTTGCTCACAAACAGATACTGTTAGAAGATAAGTGGTTACCTTCTTTTTCTTCCTATTCTGCTCCAACCCTCCTCAGTGGTATCCACTTAGGATTCCAATGTTGGTGAAGCCACAGAAAGGTGTCTCTCTCACCTCAGGTACTCTTCTGTGGGATACTGCTACTTCTTGGCTAATTGTTCAGGAATCCTCCCCAAAACTGAACTGAGAAAAGAAGTGCCAGCAATTCTGGAGCCCTCAAATTTTTGAAGCAATGTTATGTTTCAAGCAGAAGTAGGGAGATAACAAGTCTTTGAATTTTATACTACATGCTGTTACGCAGATAATAATAAATATTGCAGCCTTACTATTTATATTAGTGTTTGCTTATAAAGCTCCTTCTCCCTAGGACAAAAGGTGAAAGACATCTTTATGGAGTTTTTCCAAAATGATGGGCAATATGACTTCATTCTTCACTTTGCTAGTAAAATCTTCACTGGTTCCCAATACTTTGGAGGGGGTATTTTAGAGCTTTGATGCAAGAATGAAAAGGAAAAGAATAGGAGTCCTACAATGAGCTGAAGGCATGAATAGGCCCCACCAAGGGAACACAGCTATGCAGATGCTTCATGAGTGTATTCATGGAAAGAAGGGAGTCTTCTTCTGAATATATTATTAAAATGGTTTGAGGAAAATAAGCTATTGCAGTTTCGACCCAATTGTCAAGTGCTTTGAAATCTGTAGATACATCCCTTTGTGTAAAAATACATTAAATGTATCTCTGCCAGTCAGCTTCTTCCCACCCACTGTGTGTTTCTCTACCTTCCACAATGGCTTGGAGAATGTCAACGAAAATTTATTTTAAGCTGTCTGTCAGAGTAATGAAATATTTTTGTTGCTGCTGGCTGTGTCATAACGAACTCCAGTTATAAAAGGTGAGAGGGGGCTGGAAATTTTCTGAGGAATTATAAAATTGAACCATTTGCCTCCATACTTGGCTAATAGAGGGATAGGAAGAGGGATGATGCCAAGGGAAGGAAAAAGTTGAAAAGCCTTGGAATTCTTGAATCAGGAAGAAGGAACATCTCAGAAGTGAGGCAGTGCAGAAAGTCTGAGAGTATCACCAACACGAGAGTTGAGGTAGGACTGTGGATCAGCCAACATCTCAGCAGAAATGGCTGGTAGATTTGACCATGTTGGAAGTATAGTTATGTACTACCATAATAATGCTTAACACACCTCCCCAATACTCAGTCACTTAAGATAATAAACATAAATTTAGCCCATGAATTTGTGGGTTTACAATTTGGGTGGACCTCACCTGGGTGGTTCTTCTGCTCTCAGCAGGGCTCACTCACATGTGTGGGGGACGGCTGGCTGTTGAACGATTGCGGCTTCACTTGGGGTGACTCAGCTCTGTCCCACCTGCCTGTCACCTTCCAGCAAACAGACCTACATATTCCTGGCAAAGACAGACATGCTGACGTTGTGTCTGCTAGCATCCTGTTGGGCAAAACAAGTCACATGGCTGATCCCATAGTCAAGGAATAGGTCAGGTTTCCCAGAGTGAGAAAATACCACACTGCAAAGTCTCATGGTGAAGGAGGGAAGAATTGGGTCATTGTTGTAATCTGCCATACTAGTCTTTCAACACTTAGTTCAGGTCAGTGTTATCAGACTTCATAAGCAAAACATGGTATGACCAAGACCAGAAACTATTCATGTTCAGAACAAAGCGGAGTGACCACCTATTGAATGAAAAATATTTTTAACCAGTGGTGCACAGGAGAAAAGTAACACCAGTTCTAAGCCCTAATACACCTTCGTCTGTTTCCTCCCGGTACCTTTAAATAGAATATTCCATGTTTGTTAGCATTTGCATAACACTCTGCTATGTGCCATGTACCTCACAACAATATTTAGGAATTATCCTCCCAGCAGCCTAGGGAGAGTGGTGCCCTGCTTCTTTCAGTTTCTTATGGAGGTGATGGAGATGGCAGATGCATCCCAGCAACAGCAAACTGAGTAAACTGAAGTGTGGAAAGTTTCAAAGTTTCAAATGTCCCCTGGGTATTCAGTTGATACAAGCGAATATGTTTCTGGCTTAACCCACTAATGATTGGACTGAAGCAAATAAACCAAACAGATGTTTTTGCAACATGTTTTCACAGCTTCCAAGCATATTAAAGATTTTTAAAAGACCAATTCATTTGCTTCAGATGAGTTGGTATTATGACTAATGACCTGTAAGTTTTATATTGTGGTGAATCACCCTGTGACCTAAAATATCCAGTCCCAATGAACTTGGGGTCGTCATACTGTTTTAAATTGGGTTCCTCCAGCAGCTGATTCTGAGGCAAAGATTCCTGGGAAAGTATTTTATTTGGGAGGTGATCCCAGGAAACCCTGGAAGTGAGACAAGGAAGGGACATTGTCAAGAAAGGGTGCGCTGGTAAGCCGCTACCATTGTGGGCAACCTGGGCTTCACCCCATAGAGAACTGGGGGACCCTCTAGGAAACACGCCTGAGTTACCCTGCCTTCAGGGTAAGGGAGCTGAGGTGTTTGTGCCCTGAATCTTGTCAGTTGCTGGCTGACTCCCACTCTTGGATGAATTAATTTCTTGGCACTTCTGAATGCCATGTGCTTGGGCAGAGCAACTTTCTGTAGCTTCAGAGAAAGCCCCCAGTAAGGAGATTTAGATGTCAGCAAGTAGCAGGAGATAAGTATGCTGAAAGGCTAGGACCCAGGGGATATGAGTAGAGTATGGCAAAGTTTGCTACACACACTTACCGATGCCAGGACAAATTTGCTTCAATGTGGAATAGAGGCATGTTTTCCAAGGCCCCCTTTCTTAAATCAAGTAAAAACAACAAGGATAACAAAAATAATTTAAAAAGAGAGAGAGAGAGAATGAGAATATACTGGTCAATGTCCAAACAGGAGACAAAATCCACCCTGGTTATTGAAACGAGGAAAACCTAATCTGAAGAATTAGGAGCTAGTAGAAGGTAGTCTACTATCAGAAGGGGTCAAAGAGAACTCTAAGTAGTCCCAAAGCACAGATGCAAAAATAATCTGCTATCTGTAGCTGAATGACCATTGAAGGAACTCAGGACGAGGACAGGAGTCTCCCCAGCCCATCCCTGAGGCAGAGAGTCAGGCCAAGGCACCATAGAGCTGGAAGGGGAAAACTACATCTTTCAGCGATATCAACCCTAATGAAGCTTCCCTGAGTGTCGTGTTGATGCAGGGTGGTGGTCAGGACAGAGGCTGGGACCCTGGGGCTGTGTTCCAGTACAAACACACCCCACACTTAAAGCACCCCAGTTGATCTTCCTATGTGGAATCCCCTTCTGTCTTTCTGGGGGCCGTTACTCATCTTTGAGGGTCTGCCCCAGAGGCTCCCCACCTCCACAGTCCCCTCCAAAAGCCCCATGGATACAAATACCTTCCCAGGGCAGGGCTTAGTCCCCACTCTTGTACATTTATTCTTTCTTATTGCCTTGAATGATAATAATGTATAACGTTGTCTCCTGATTATTTACCTCCACTCTGTGAACCTAGAGACCCTCTATTTTTTAACTCTGTAACTGCTTCAATTGCTTAGTCCAGTATGGTAGTTATGTGCCACCTCTGCACACTTGAAATGGGGCTCATCCAAATTCAGATGTCCTGCAAGTGCAAAACATTAACTAGTCTTCAGTAACTCGTAAAAAAAAAAAAAAGAATATAAAATATCCCAGTAATAACTTTTTATGTTGATTATATGTCAAAATAGTATTTTGTATATGTGCTGCCAAAGCGAGCACTCAAAATAATATTTTGAATGCAACATGTTAAGTAAAATATCTTATTAAGATTAAGCACCTATTTCTTTTTACTTTTTTAAAATGTGGTTACTAGAAAATTTAAAATTACATGGGTGGCTCATGTTATATTTCTCCTGCCTTAAAACATTCACATGTAAGCAGGTACTCAATAAATGTTTGATGAATAAATAAATGAAATGAGTTTCTTCTCTGGAAATTCTAAAATGTTTGAGTTTCGTGTTCCAGAATGTTTGTATTTTATAAATTTAATATGGCGGTTGATTTTTTTCATTTTTACCCAAATTAAATGTAAGAACAAGGAAGTCATTTAGTATAAACATCACTTCATAAAAGAAAGGAAACATTTTATTATTTTTTTTATTCTTATGTTAATCCCCATACATTACATCATTAGTTTTAGATGAAGTGTTCCATGATTCATTGTTTGTGCATAACACCCAGTGCTCCATGCAGAATGTGCCCTCCTCAATACCCACCACCAGGCTAACCCATCCTCCCACCCCTCTCCCCTCCAGAACCCTGTTTGTTTTTCAGAGTCCATCGTCTCTCATGGTTCGTCTCCCCCTCCGATTTCCCCTGCTTCATTCTTCCCCTCCCGCTACCTTCTTCTTCCTCTTTTTTTTTTCTTAACATATATTGCATTATTTGTTTCAGAGGTACAGATCTGAGATTCAACAGTCTTGCACAATTCACAGCGCTTACCAGAGCACATACCCTCCCCAGTGTCTATCACCCAGTCACCCCATCCCTCCCACCCCACCCCCCACTCCAGCAACCCTCAGTTTGTTTCCTGCGATTAAGAATTCCTC
>NW_023270468.1:0-20167 GCF_011800145.1 Mirounga leonina
AGAAAGAAAGAAAGAAAGAAAGAAAGAAAGAAAGAAAGAAAGAAAGAAAATTAAAAACTAATACCCCTTGTGAATATGAAAGCAAAAATCCTTGATAAAATATGAAAAATTAGGGGTGCCTGGGTGGCTCAATCGTTTAAGCATCCAACTCTTGGTTTTGGCTCAGGTCATGATCTCAGGGTCTTGGAATCAAGCCCCAAGGCGGGCTCCAAGCTCAGCCTGGAGTCTGCTTGAGGATTCTCACCCTCTCCCTCTGCCCCTCCCCCCCATTCATGTGCATGCTCTCCCTCTCTCTCAAATAAGTGAATAAATTGTTTTTTAAAAATGAGAGAATAGGGCGCCTGGGTGGCTCAGTCGTTAAGCATCTGCCTTTGGCTCTGGGATCAAGTCCCACATCGGGCTCCCTGCTCAACAGGAAGCCTGCTTCTCCCTCTCCCACTCCCCCTGCTTGTGTTCCCTCTCTGGCTGTGTCTCTCTCTGTCAAATAAATAAATAAAATCTTTAAAAAAATGAGAGAATAAAATCCAGCAATATTTAAAGAGAATACTGTGCCATAACAAAATGGTGATTTTGTTCCAGACATGCAGTGCTGGTTTAACATTAGGAGATTAATATAATTAATCATGTGAACAGAATTAAAGAGAAAACCACATGGTCACTTAAATAGGAACAGAGAAGATTTTTGACTAAAATCAACATCTGCTGATTAAAAACTCTGATCAAACTAGGAACAAATGGGATCTTCCTTAAACTCATAAATAGAATCTACCAAAAACTGAATGCATTAATGAAACCTAATGATGAAAGACTCAATTTCTCCCTACAAGATAGGGAAGAAGGTGTTTGTGGTTTTGATTTGTATTTCCCTGATGTTGAGTGATGTTGAGCATTTTTTCATGAGTCTGTTGGCCATTTGGATGTCTTCTTTGGAGAAATGTCTGTTTGTGTCTTCTGTCCATTCCTTAACTGGATTATTTGTTCTTTGGGTGTTGATTTTAATAAGTTCTTTATAGATTTTAGATACTAGCTCCTTTATCTTATATGTCATTTGCAAATATCTTCTCCCATTCTGTCAGTTGTCTTTTGTTTTTTGTTTTTTTTTTTTGACAGTTTCCTTTGCTGTGCAAAAGTTTTTATCTTGATGAAGTCCCAATGCTTCATTTTTGTCTTTGTTTCCCTTGCCTTTGGAGACTTGTCTAGCAAGAAGTTGCTGCAGCTGAGGTCACAGAGGTTGTTGCCTGTGTTCTCCTCTAGGATTTTGATGGATTCCTGTCTCACATTGAGGTCTTTCAACCATTTAGAGTCTATTTGTGTATGGTGTAAGGAAATGGTCCAGTTTCATTCTTCTGCATGTGACTGTTCAATTTTCCTAACACCATTTGTTGAAGAGACTGTCTTTTTTCCATTGGACATTCTTTCCTACTTTGTCAAAGATTAGTTGACCATAGACTTGATGGTCCATTTCTGGGTTCTCTATTCTGTTGCATTGATCTATGTGTCTATTTTTGTGCCAGTACCATACTGTCTTGATGATTATAGCTTTGTAATAGAGATTGAAGTCCGGAATTGTGATGCCACCAGCTTTGGTTTTCCTTTTCAACATTCCTTTGGCTATTCAGGGTCTTTTCTGGTTCCAAACAAATTTTAGGATTATTTGTTCCAGCTCTGTGAAAGAAGTTGACGGTATTTTGATAGGGATTGCACTGAATGTGTAAATTGCTCTAGGTGGCAGAGACATTTTAACAATATTTGTTCTTCCAATCCATGAGCATGGAATGTTTTTCCACTTCTTTGTAGTCAAATTTAGGTCTTTTAGTATTGTGGAAACTGTGTTTTCCTTAGAAAAACTTATGTCCATAATCCAAGGTAAAAAAAAAAAAGGAATGAAGAAAAATGAAGAGAGCCACAGAGGAGAAATATGTGTGTCTATTGTGTGCACTAAATACAAGCAATGGGAACACCAGAAGAATAGGAGAAACAAAGGAGTGTAAGAGATAGTCAAAGAAATGATGGTTAAAAACTTTCCAAATTTGATGAAAAACATTAATTTACATATCCAAGAAAGTCAATGAACTCCAAATAAAATGAATGCAAAGAGACGTGTCACAGTGGCCAGGCTGCAGTGGAGGAGGTGAGTGCCCATTGGGCAGGCAGATTCGCAGAACTGGGATGGGTCCCCTTCCCTAGGTACCCTCCACTGTAGTGGTCGAGCTGCAGGGTGCAGCTTAGGGGGCCTTGGATAGACTCCCAGTGGGGAGACCTCTGCGAGGGTTACACAGGCCCTCCTTGACTATCCTGGAGAGCCGCTTTGGTGCTGGTGGGCCAGGTGGTGTTGGAACTTTGTCCAGGAACCTTGCTTTCCTAGCCTTATTCTCTTCTTTGGGAAAATAGGTCCAAGTGATATGCCGCTTAAGGAATTTTCATTAAAATAGGCCAGGTGGTACCCCATGTTCTTTTTTGCAGCAATGTACTTGCTAATTAAACAGCTATCAGAGGCAGGAAGACAGTAAGCTTCAACCAAAGTAAAATAATTATGAATTCTTGCTGAAATATTTATGGATGAAATAAGAGGACGCCCAGGATGTGTTTCAAAATAAGCCAGTTGTAGGAGGAATGTGGATGGGAGAAGAGAGGAAACAAGATTGGCCATGAGTTTGTTGAAGTTGGATAATGTGCTATTTTGTCTACTTTTGTATATATTTATAATTTAGCATTAAAATTTTTTTCTGAAATAAAAAAATAAATGCAAAGAGATCCACACACAAATACATAATAATAAAATTGCTGAGAAACAAAGAAAAAATCTTCAAAGCAACCAGAAAAAAATGGATTCTCACATACAAGGGGACCCCATTAAGAGTAACAGGTGACTTCTCATGGAAACAGTTTAGACAAGAAGGCAATGGGATGATATATTTAAGTGCTGAAAAAAAAAAAAAGATATGTTCAATCAAGAATCTTATATCCACCAAAACTATCTTTCAAAAATGAAAGCAAAAGAAAGACATTTAACTCCCAGAAAAACTCAGAGAATTTGTTGCTAACAGAATCTTCTTACAAGAAATACCAAAGAAATTTCTTCTGACTAAAAGTAAATGACCCCAGGATAACTAGGATCCACACACACACAAGGAAACAGCACTGAATAAAGTAATTCTGTAATTATAAAAGATGTTATAAATACATAATTCTTTCCCTGTCTTCCATTAGTTAAATTTGAAATCACTGTATAAAACAATAAGCATATAATCATATTGTTGAGTGGATAACATATAAAAATGTAATATGTTTGTCAATGATAGCATAAAGATGATAGGTAGGAGCAAAGCTGTTTTGGAGAAAAGAAATGATACCAGTTGCCAATTTGAATGTGAGGAACAAATGAAGAGAACCAGAAAAGATAAATAAGGGTAATTTAATAAATGCTATGAATATATACTTGTTCTCCTTTCTTCCCCCAGGTTCTTTAGAAAAAATACATAAACTAATAATTATAACAATGTATTTTTAAGTTTATAACTATATAAATATAATATGTACAATAATAACACAAAAGGAAGGAAGTGAAGAGTTGCACTGAATATAAATCTAACATCAATTCCAAGTTAAGTTGGATGTGGCAAGCCCTAGAACATATACTAAAAAAATAATTCAAAAAATGAAAAATAATCAGTAAAATATTTATGTTACTAGAAAATATTCACTTAACGCAAAAGTAATATAACTATAATATGTGAAATGCAGTAGAAAAGGTGCATAGTATTTATACATAAGACAGAAACTTTAGCTGAAAGATAAAAACTGTAAAAAAGAATTAAATGAAAGTACATATTTAATAAAAAATTGCATGAGAGATAAAGAATTCCTTTCACAAACTTATCAATAGACTTAACACAGATGAAGAAAGACTCAAAAGACCTGAGAATAGGCCACAGTATATGTGTACGGCATATGTTTACTAAGTTTGTTACTAGTTACTAGGACCATAATATTTTATATTCCCATCATAACTGAATAAAAGCTTTTATTATCCAACATTCACATAAACACTTAATATTCCTAGAGTTTTACTTTTTTCCAATCTAATGGAAGTGATGTGGTTGATGAATGAGTAAATTTGGGCAAGTTGCTTAATGTCTTTTTTAGCTTCTATATTCTCATCTGTTAAGTGAACATAATACTACTTACCTCACAAGTTATTGCCAAGATTGAATAAAAATATACAGAAATTATAAGGTACTTAGTATGCAATCAATACTTTTTTCCTTCCATCTATATGATACCAAAACATTCAGCAAAGTTTCTTATGCAGTAGATATTTAACATATAAAAATCAATCAAAAGTTATAAAAGCTATACTTAGCATCTTGACTGAAAGAAGTTCTTCATATCCTTGGAACAAAATAACAAAGAAGTGTAAAATTTGAAATCACATGAACTGTGTCAAATTGTATTTCTGTTCAGTTTTGAAAATTATTATCAATATTAATTTAAAAAAGAGGTATTTCAATTAGGAATAAGAAAATAAATATTTGTGGTGGCTATGCAAAAGAAATAGAGGTTTTAATCACACACCACTCCTTTCTTTTTCCTTATCTTCTAATAAGAAACGTTAGTTTATATTAGAAAATTTCATATTTTAATTTGTATCCTACACACCAATATTTATGCAACATTTAGTATGACTATAAAGAAATACCTGTAAGAAATAAAACAGAATGGGAGTGACTGACTGCTTTTCTCTGGGGGCACACAGAGGAGTGGGGCCCCGAGTTCTCAGCTCCTCCAGGGTGGAGATTGGGAGGCTGCCATTTTCACTCTCGTCCTACAAAGCCAAATGGAAAGCTTGCAGGGAACAAAAGCTCCCGAGAGCAAACCCGAGCAGATTACCTAGCCCTGACCGGCAAGGGCAGGGAAATTCCATCTCCGGCAAAGACATTTGGGAACCATGGCAACAGGCCCCTCCCCCAGAAGATCAGCAAGAACAGCCAGCCAAGACCAAGTTTACTGATCAATGAGAACGGCAGGACTCCAGCACTAGGGGAATACCGCACATAGAATCCATGGCTTTTTACCATGATTCTTTAGTCTTTCAAAGTTAATTTTTTTTTAACTTTTTTTTCTTTGAATTTTTCTTTTTCCCTTTTTCAACCAACAGCTTATCAATCCCTTTTTTAAAAAGCATTTTTATTTTTCATTTTTAGAGTCATATTCTATCCCTTCATAGTACTTACCCTTATTTTTGGCATATATATATATAAGTTGTTCTCTCTTTAATATTTTGAGATACAGTTTCTTCTAACAGATCAAAATATACCCTAAATCTCTAGTGTATGGCTTTGTTCTAGTCTCCTGCCTGATCACATTCTCTCCCTTTTTCTTTTTTTTTTAAATCCTCTTCTTTCTTTTCTCAAACAACTTCTTATCAATTCCTTTTATAAAATTTTTTATACTTTTCATCTTTACAGTCATATTCCATCCCTTCATCATATCATCCCTCATTTTTGTACATATATAAGTTTTTCTTTCTTTAAAATTTTGGGAGGCACTTTCTTCTAACAGACCAAAATACACCCAAAATCTAGTGTGTGGCACGGATCTATGCACCAGCCTGATCATATTTGATCATACTGTTTTTTTTGTTTTGTTCTGTTTTTGTTTGTTTTTATCTTCTTTTTCTTTTTTATTCTTTTTCTTTTTTCTTTCTTTCCCTTTCTTTTCCCCCAGCTTCAGGTCTTTTCTGATTTGTTTAGAGTATATTTTCTGGGGACATTGTTACCCTATTAGCATTTTGTTCTCTCATTCATCTATTCTCCTCTGGACAAAATGACAAGATGGAAAAAATCACCTCAACAAAAAGAACAAGAGGTAGTACCGACTGCCAGAGACCTACTCAATACAGACATTAATACGATGTCAGATCTAGAGTTCAGAATCATGACTTTAAAGATACTAACTGGGCTTGAAAAAAGCATGGAAATTATTATAGAAACGCTTTCTGGAGAAATAAAAGAACTAAAATCTAACCAAGTCAAAATCAAAAAGGCTATTAATGAGGTGCAGTCAAAAATGGGGGCACTAACTGCTAGGAAAATTGAGGCAAAAGAGAGAATCAGTGATATAGAAGACCAAATAATGGAAAATAAAGAAGCTGAGAAAAAGAGAGATAAACAACTACTGGATCATGAGGGCAGAATTTGAGAGATAAGCGATACCATAAGACAAAACATTAGAATAATTGGGATCCCAGAAGAAGAAGAAAGAGAGAGAGGGGCAGAAGGTATATTGGAGCAAATTATAGCAGAGAACTTCCCTAATTTGGGGAAGGAAACAGGCATCAAAATCCAGGAGGCACAGAGAACCCCTCTCAAAATCAATAAAAATAGGGCAACACCCCGACATCTAATAGTAAAACTTACGAGTCTCAGAGACAAAGAGAAAATCCTGAAAGCAGCTCGGGAGAAGAGATATGTAACCTACAATGGTAGAAACATTAGATTGGCAACAGACCTATCCACAGAGACCTGGCAGGCCAGAAAGGACTGGCAGGATATATTCAGAGCACTAAATGAGAAAAATATGCAGCCAAGAATACTCTATCCAGCTAGGCTGTCATTGAAAATTGAAGGAGAGATAAAAAGCTTCCAGGACAAACAAAAACTAAAGGAATTTGCAAACACAAAACCAGCCCTACAGGAAATCTTGAAAGGGGTCCTCTAAGCAAAGAGAGAGCCTAAAAGCAACATAGCCCAGAAAGGAACACAGACAATATATAGCAACAGTCACCTTACAGGCAATACAATGGCACTAAATTCATATCTTTCAATAGTTACCCTGAATGTAAATAGGCTAAATGCCCCAATCAAAAGACACAGGCTATCAGGTTGGATTAAAAAACAAGACCCATGGATATGCTGTCTGCAAGAGACTCATTTTAGACCCAAAGACACCCCCAGATTGAAAGTGAGGGGGTGCAAAATCATTTACTATGCTAATGGACACCAAAAGAAAGCTGGGGTGGCAATCCTTATATCAGACAAATTAGATTTTAAACCAAAGACTGTAATAAGAGATGAGGAAGGACACTATATCCTACTTAAAGGGTCTATCCAACAAGAAGATTGAACAATTGTAAATATCTATGCCCCTAACATGGGAGCAGCCAATTATATAAGGCAATTAATAACAAAAGCAAAGAAACACATCGACAACAATACAATAATAGTGGGGGACTTTAACACCCCCCTCACTGAAATGGACAGATCGTCTAAGCAAAAGATCAACAAGGAAATAAAGACTTTAAATGGCATACTGGACCAAATGGACTTCACAGACATATTCAGAACATTCCACCCCAAAGCAACGGAATACACATTCTTCTCTAGTGCCCATGGAACATTCTCCAGAATAGATCACATCCTAGGTCACAAATCAGGTCTCAACTGGTACCAAAAGATTGGGATCATTCCCTGCCTATTTTCAGACCACAATGCTTTGAAACTAGAACTCAATCACAAGAGGAAAGTCGGAAAGACCTCAAATACATGGAGGCTAAAGAGCATCCTACTAAAGAATGAATGGGTCAACCAGAAAATTAAAGAAGAATTTAAAAAATTCATGGAAACCAATGAAAATGAAAACACAACTGTTCAAAATCTTTGGGATGCAGCAAAGGCAGTCCTAAGAGGAAAGTATAAGGCAATACAAGCCTTTCTCAAGAAACAAGAAAGATCTCAAATACACAACCTAACCCTACACCTAAAGGAGCTAGAGAAAAAACAGCAAATAAAGACTAAACCCAGCAGGAGAAGAGAAATAATAAAGATCATTCTATTCGGGTGCCTGGGTGGCTCAGTTGGTTAAGCGACTGCCTTCGGCTCAGGTCATGATCCTGGAGTCCCGGGATCAAGTCCCACATCAGGCTCCCTGCTCGGCGGGGAGTCTGCTTCTCCCTCTGACCCTCCCCCCCTCATGCTCTCTCTCTCATTCTCTCTCTCCCTCTCTCAAATAAATAAATAAATAAAATCTTTAAAAAAAAAAAAAGATCATTCTATTCAATGAAATAGAAACCAAAAGAACAGTAGAACAGATCAATGAAACTAGGAGCTGGTTCTTTGAAAGAATTAACAAGATTGATAAACCCCTGGCCAGACTTATCAAAAAGAAAAGAGAAATGACCCAAATCAACAAAAGCATCAATGAAAGAGGAGAGATCACAACCAACACCAAAGAAATACAAACAATTATAAGAACATACTCTGAGCAAATATATGCCAGCAAATTAGATAACCTGGAAGAAATGGATGCATTCCTAGAGATGTATCAACTACCAAAACTGAACCAGGAAGAAAGAGAAAACCTGAACAGATCTATAACCACTAAGGAAATTGAAGCAGTCATCAAAAATCTCCCAACAAACAAAAGCCAGGGCCAGATGGCTTCCCAGGGGAATTCTACCAAACATTTCAAGAAGAATTAATACTTATTCTTCTGAAACTGTTCCAAAAAATAGAAATGGAAGGAAAACTTCCAAACTCATTTTATGAGGCCACCATTACCTTGATCCCCAAACCAGACAAAGACCCCATCAAAAAGGAGAATTACAGACCTATATCCTTGATGAACATAGATGCAAAAATTCTCACCAAAATACTAGCCAATAGGATCCAACAGTACATAAAAGGATTATTCACCACGACCAAGTGGGATTTATCCCCGGGCTGCAAGGTTGGTTCAACATCCACAAATCAATCAACATGATACAATACATTAACAAAAGAAAGAACAAGAATCATATGATCCTCTCAATAGATGCAGAAAAAGCATTTGACAAAGTACAGCATCCTTTCTTGATCAAAATTCTTCAGAGTATAGGGATAGAGGGTACATACCTCAATATCATAAAAGCCATCCAGGAAAAGCCTACAGTGCATATCATTCTCAATGGGGAAAAACTGGGAGCTTTCCCCCTAAGGTCAGGAATGCAGTAGGACTGTCCACTATCACCACTGCTATTCAACATAGTATTAGAAGTCCTAGCCACAGCAATCAGACAACAAAAAGAAATAAAAGGCATCTGAATTGGCAAAGAAGAAGTCAAACTCTCACTCTTTGCAGATGATATAATACTTCATGTGGAAAACCCCAAAGACTACACCCCAAAACTGCTAGAACTCATACAGGAATTCAGTAAAGTGGCAGGATATAAAATCAATGCACAGAAATCAGTGGCATTCCTATACACCAACAACAAGGCAGAAGAAAGAGAAATTAAGGAGTCGATCCCATTTACAACTGCACCCAAAACCATAGGATACCTAGCAATAAATCTAAAAAGGATCTCTACTCAGAAAACTATAAAATACTCATGAAAGAAATTGAGGAAGACACAAAGAAATGGAAAAACATTCCATGTTCATGGATTGGAAGAACAAATATTGTGAAGATGTCAATGCTACCTAGAGTAATCTACACATTCAATGCAATCCCCATCAAAATACCATCCACTTTTTTCAAAGAAATGGAACAAATAATCCTCAAATTTGTAGGGAACCAGAAAAGACCCCGAATAGCCAGAGGAATGTTGAAAAAAAAAGCAAAGCTGGCAGCATCACAATTCCGGACTTCCAGCTCTATTACAAAGCTGTCATCATCAAGACAGTATAGTACTTGCACAAAAACAGATACATAGATCAATGCAACAGAATAGAGAGCCCAGAAATGGACCCTCAACTCTATGGTCAACTCATCTTCTACAAAGCAGGAAAGAATGTCCAATGGAAAAAAAGACAGTCTCTTCAACAAATGGTGTTGGGAAAATTGGACAGCCACATGCAGAAGAATGAAACTGGACCATTTCCTTACACCACACACAAAAATAGACTCCAAATGGTTGAAAGACTTCAATGTGAGACAGGAGTCCATCCAAATCCTAAAGGAGAACACAGGCAGCAACCTCTTCGACCTCAGCCACAGCAACTTCTTCCTAGAAACATCACCAAAGGCAAGGGAAGCAAGGGTAAAAATGAACTATTGGGACCTCATCAAGATAAAAAGCTTTTGCACAGCAAAAGAAACAGTCAACAAAACCAAAAGACAACTGACAGAATGGGAGAAGACATTTGCAAATGACATAAAGGGCTAGTATCCAAAATCTATAAAGAACTTATCAAACTCAACACCCAAAGAACAAAGAATCCAATCAAGAAATGGGCAGAAGACATGAACAGACATTTTTCCAAAGAAGACATCCAAATGGCCAACAGACACATCAAAAAGTGCTCAACATCACTCCGCATCAGGGAAATCCAAATCAAAACCTCAATGAGATACCACCTCACACCAGTCAGAATGGCTAAAATTAACAAGTCAGGAAATGACAGATGTTGGCGGGGATGCAGAGAAAGGGGAACCCTCCTACACTGTTGGTGGGAATGCAAGCTGGTGCAACCACTCTGGAAAACAGTATGGAGTTTCCTCAAAAAGTTGAAAATTGAGCTACCATATGACCCAGCAATTGCACTACTGGGTATTTACCCCAAAGATACAAATGTAGCGGTCCAAAGGGGCACCTGCACCCTGATGTTTATAGCAGCAATGTCCACAATAGCCAAACTGTGGAAAGAGCCAAGATGTCCATCGACAGATGAATGGATAAAGGAGAAGTGGTATATGTATACAATGGAATATTATGCAGCCATCAAAAGGGATGAGATCTTGCCATTCGCAATGACATGGATGGAACTGGAGGGTGTTATGCTGAGCAAAATAAGTCAATCAGAGAAAGAGATGTATCATATGATCTCACTGATATGAGGATTTCTTAATCTCAGGAAACAAACTGAGGGTTGCTGGAGTGGTGGGGGGGGTGGGAGGGATGGGGTGGCTGGGTAATAGACATTGGGGAGGGTGCT
This sequence comes from Mirounga leonina, assembly GCF_011800145.1. Lineage (NCBI taxonomy): Eukaryota > Metazoa > Chordata > Mammalia > Carnivora > Phocidae > Mirounga > Mirounga leonina. Next base: position 10,914 of record NW_023270468.1, read on the forward strand.
ATGGTGAGCACTGTGAATTGTGCAAGACTGTTGAATGTCAGATATGTACCTCTGAAACAAATAATGCAATATATGTTAAGAAAAAAAAAAAGAAGAAGATAGCAGGAAGGGAAGAATGAAGGGGGGGAAATCGGAGGGGGAGATGAACCATGAGAGACGATGGACTCTGAAAAACAAACTGAGGGTTCTAGAGGGGACGGGGGTGGGAGGATGGGTTAGCCTGGTGATGGGTATTAAAGAGGGCATGTTCTGCATGGAGCACTGGGTGTTATGCACAAACAATGAATCATGGAACACTACATCAAAAACTAATGATGTAATATATGGTGATTAATATAACAATAAAAAAAAAGAAATAAAACAGAAAAAGTGAATGTCTTCTCAGATATATGTAACAGATATTATATGGGATTAGCATTTACTTTCACCAAGAAACATTTCCAGAACAGAGAATACTATAAACATTCCTGGTAAAAGTACCATTCTCTCTAGTTTTGTTTTTGTTTTAACTATGAGCATATAACTAAGAATACAAAGTATATGTTAAGAGGCAAACATTCAAATTAAGTGAAAATTTGCAACATATCATACCTGCGATACTTCAAATTATACATTAGACTTATTTTGAGTATGGTAATTACATGTGAATTAGGAGTTCAAATAAAGGTCTATAACTAGTATTTATATTTCTTTTTGTATTCATTTTTTAAAGTTTTTATTTAAATTCCAGATATTTAACATAGTGTTATATTAGTTTCAGGTGTACAATATGGTGATTCAACACTTCCATAGAACACCTGGTGCTCATCACTAGTGCACTCCTTAATCCCCATCACATATTTAGCCCATCCCCCCACCCATCTCCCCTGTGGTAACCATCAATTTGTTCTTTATAGTTAAAAGTCTGTGTCTTGGTTTGCTTCTCTCTCTCCTTTTCCCCCTTTACTTGTTTGTTTTGTTTCTTAAATTCCACATCTGAGTGAAATCATATGGTATTTGCATCTCTCTGACTGACTTATTTTGCTTAGCATAATACTCTCTAGCTCCATCCATGTCATATCAAATAGCAAGATATCATTCTTTTATATGGTTGAAAAATTCTCAATATCACTGATCATCACAGAAACACAAATCAAAACTACAATGAGATATCACCTCATACCTGTCAAAATGGCTAAAATCAACAACACAAGAAACAGGTATTAGCAAAGATGTGGAGAAAGGGGAACGTTCTTGCACTGTTGGTGGGAATGCAAACTAGTGCAGGCACTCTGGAAAACGATATGGAGTTTCCATAAAAAGTTAAAAATAGAACTACCCTACAATCCAGCAACTGCATTACTAAGTATGCATCCAAAGAATACAAAAATACTAACCCAAAGGACTACATGCACCCTGATATTTATAGTAGCATTATCTACCATAGCCAAAATATGTAAAGAGCCCAAGTATTCATTGACTGATGAAGGGATAAAGAAGATACGGCATATTATATATATAATGGAATATTACTAGTATTTATTTTTAGATATCTGTGTTGATTTTCTATGTACTCAGTTGTGAAAAGTAGAGACAAAAAATAAGTAGAGCAAAAGCTATTGATATTTCGTAGTGTATATAGTAGTGAGGAGATGGTATGAGACATCTCAATTCATTTTGGAGTAGGAGACACTGCACCTTGGGAAATTAAAGCCTCAATAGACAGATATGTCTGTCTTCCATCTCCTAGTGTGAACATGGAGTAGGCATTCTGGTTGAGAATAAGCTTGGTTTGCAGGATAGAGGCCAGTGACTGTTTTATGGACTGAAGGTTTGTATACCCTCAAAGTCCATATGTTGAAACCCTGAAACCCACTGCAGATGATTTGGGTGATGGAGACTCTTGGGAAGTAATTAAGTTGAAATGAGGTCATTAGTTGGGCCCGCATCACATAACAACAGTGTCCTTCTGAGAAAAGACACCAGACCATACTACCTCTCTTTCCCAAATACCCACCAATGAAAGGCCAGCTGAGGACATAGACAGAAGGTAACCATCTACAAGCCAGAGAGTTGTCACCAAAAATTAAATTAGCCTGAACTTTGAACATGGACTTTTCGGTCTCCAGAACTATGCTAAACAAATTTCTCTTATTTAAACCACCAGATGTAGAGTGTTTTGTTGTGGTAACCCAAGAAGACTAACACAAATAGTAACTTTCCTTCATTCAAAATCAAACACCAAACAGAAGAACATCGTCTTTGCTATAAGAGGCGATTAATGCCCCTTCACTAGTTTCTTGACCAGAAACTCTCCTTTTCTTTTCATAGGCAAGGCCATTTAGAGAGGCAGTTTAGAACACTGCATTCCTGAGACGCAGGAGAGGAATGGAAATGTTGGTGGAGAAGAAGGGGAAGAATAGGAATGCATTAGCAGTAGGTGGTCAGAGCTTGATTTGAGGGGAAAGGGAAAGAAGAAGAAAGAGAGAACCGAAGAGCTCAAGGACAAAGGGAGAGAAGAAAAAGAAAGAAGATAGTTGGTAGATGAACAAAGGGTGATCAGGGTAGGGTGCAAGAGGCATGGGGAATGACAGGTTGAAAAAACAAAGAAACCATACATGAGGACAGGGAGGCTCTTTTCTGTCCTCCTAATTTGCCTCTACCAGCCCAGAGACAACATAGGCTGTGCAAAGCCTTGTGTAGATTAGAAAAGGCATCCTCTCTGGAGTACTGAAGGAGAAAACATGGTATTTTTCTAGGGAGAGCAGACGTCAGGAAATGAGCCTGGGGTGGGGGATCACTTTGTATCAGTCTTCAACCCTTTCTCCAGCCAATGCAGTTCCATCACAACCCATTGGTTGCCTAGCAGAGCATGGGCTGGATTAAGGACCCACTCTCAATGCCTCATCTGGTACTGGTATGCAGTGAAATCAACTAGATCATACTTGGTGGTCTTCCCTGTCCTCACCAAATGGAAGGCATCCTCACATAGGACTCTTTGCAATCCTATGGAACACCATCACCCACTGCTGGGTGGCTCAGTATCTCCACCCAATTCAGGGCTGGCAAGAGGTGCTAAGTGTTACCATTTAATCAACACTTTCCTCAAACATTATGAACTACCTACAATTGCATTGCCAAAAAAGCCATGCCCTGGAATTCCTGAAGAACTGCAAGTTAGGAGGGTAGCTTCTCATTCCTTTGATGCTCCCCACAGGGAAGATCTATGGCAAGGTACTGAGACACTTGGATTTGGGAGACAAAGAACCAAAGGCACCATGAAGACTGAAGTCTGGGTCTGAGAGCAGTCTCAACAGACATAGTTGATTTAAGCAGCTATAAAACACAGGATGCTGTCTCTAGACTTAAGTCATTTAATTCTTATTTGTCTCAATCCCCATATATGCCAAAATATTTCATATGTTTACATCACCAAGACTTACTAAAAGAAAAGTATTCTAATCCTCTTATCACCACTCTACATTGGTGCTGTGGCAAAATGTATATAACATTGTATCTACTTTACAGTAGCAATGGGACCAAGATAACATGATAAACCACAAGAGGAGAACCATAGAATATTTAAAGTGCATACCATCATATCACCAAGAAATTGCATAAAAAAATACGAAAAGCCCTACGATAGTTGATAAAGAAATAAAGTGAGCAGCTCTCCCTTGGTACTCTGATTATGCCAGATGCATCCTCTCCCCTTCCTCCTACTTCCTTCACCCCTAGGAAATACATCTTCAACAATGGATTATAGGCAAATTAATTGAGCTACAGAAAACTACAAAAATATATCTATTTCTTTTCTCTAATCCTCCCATTTCCCAAGGATATGGTTCGACAGTTCAATAGTGGAATCATCAGAAACTGAGAATTGGGATTCTAGTGGGCAGATAATGGATTTCAGTTTTCTCTGCCTTGTCTCCTTCCATGGGCTAATTGGGAATTGTACACTATTGATCTTTGAAAAGATGATGATGGTAAGAGAGGAACTAGGGTTTCCTAGGTTCCTGAATAATTTATAGTGAGGATATTACCACCTAAAACTTAGGTAGAGAGATCTAATCTTTGAGGAGTTGACTGCAGCGTTTCATACCATCCTGAAGGGCCTCTTTGACTTTGTCATTCCTGAGGGTGAAGATGAAAGGGTTCAGGAAAGGGGTTAACACAGAAATCAACCAGGAAACTATCTTATTGTACTCTGCTGCCTGCGTTTGCTTGGGTTTCACATAGAGGAACAAGCAGCTACCATAGCCTATCACAACAAAGGTGAAATGAGAGGCACACGTAGAGAGGCTTTCCTCCGGCCCGAGGCTGTGGGGGTCTTGAGGATGGTAGAGATGATGTAGGTGTAGGAGACAACTGTTGGAGCCAGAGAGCCAATGATAATGACAATAGCCATTAAGAAAAGAACAAACTCTGTGAAAAGAGTATCATCACAAGATAATTTGAGCAGTTGCCCTCGGTCACAGAAAAAATGGTCTAACAGATTTGACTTGCAGAAGGTAAACTGAAATGTGGCATAGACAGGCCATATTTCCAGAAAGGAAGCCAAACATCCATGACACAATGACCACCCAGATGCAGGTGCGGCTGTTCATAATGATGTTGTACCTCAGTGGGTTACAGACAGCCACGTAACGGTCCACAGCCATCACTCCCAGTAATGCAAACTCTGTGGTTCCCACAGCAAGGTACAGGAAGAGCTGGGTGACACAGGCAGCCAGAGATATTGTCTGCATCCTACGGAGCAGCAACCCCCAAAGCATCACGGGCACAATAATAGTTGTAACGAAGATCTCCAAGGCAGAGAGGTGACCAAGGAAGAAATACATGGGAGAGTGCAGACGTTTATCAACACACACAATCACAATGATGACTGTGTTTCCCATTAATGTCGCTGAGTAGAAGAAAAAGAATACAGCAAAAAGAATGTGGTGTAGTTCTTGGGACCCAGGGAAGCCTAGAAGGTAGAACTCAGTGGCACTAGACAGATTGCTCATCATTTAGTCCTTGTTTCTGCTCCTTGTGAAACCTAGAGATCAAAGACTGGTAACATGGATCCACATGGTCCTGCTCTCAAAAGAGAAGGAAGACAGGTTAGGTTGACAAACTATTTCCAACCTGAAGATCGGGTAACATGACCCTACTGCTCACACTCTGCACAAGGCCAGACCTGAATGTGGGCACATGCAATCTACCTCAAGACTACCTGTCCTTCTGAAAAACAAACTGAGGGTTCTAGAGGGGCGTGGGGTGGGAGGATGGGTTAGCCTGGTGGTGGGTATTGAGGAGGGCACATTCTGCATGGAGCACTGGGTGTTATGCACAAACAATGAATCATGGAACACTTCATCTAAAACTAATGATGTAATGTATGGGGATTAACATAAGAATAAAAAAAAAGAACCAATTAAAAAAAAAAAAAGACTACCTGTCTTGATAGGGCAAAGACTTCTTCATCACTATTGGGGATAAGAAAACTTTCCCTGTCTTTTTACACCATTGGATGTGCCTTTTTGCAGGGGACAGAGGATAAGACTGTTTAAACTGGCCAGTTTTGAATATGAGTTGATCAGCCTCTCCAGTCCTGGGATTGTCCACTTCTTCTTGTGGACATGTAGCATGATGACATAATGGTGCTCTCAGTGATGTTCAAAACATGGAATCTTGAACCCTATGCCTCATCCTTACTGGTATTGTCTAGACCCATGTTGGGGCAGGAGAAAAGCGGCACAGTGTCTAAGACCTACATCCCTGCTTTCCCAAATTGTAAACCTCCATTGTACAGATGAGGACTACATCTACAAATGAGAACTCTGGAGCTTGAGATAATTTCCCAGGGCAGAATCATTCTTCTCAAACTCCACGTGCCCTGTAAAGTGTGGGGAGGGAGTAAAAGTGGCACCTGGCACTGACAACAATAGATCTGAGGCCAGTAGCCCCCTAGGATGTCTGAATTTCTACCTCTCACTTTATCTATCCCATTACTCAAATGTCATCTGCTCAGAGGACTCTTGCCAGTTACCCTACCCCAACTGGAATGATCTGCTCACTTTTGGACTTTAGCATTTCTTCGTAGCACTTATTATTACCTGATATGATATGTGTACTTACTTCATTCCTTCATGTAACATGAAGCAAATGCAACAGTGACTACAACAAACAAAAATCCCTGCCCTTGGTGCTTATAGTCAAGGGGACGGTGGGTGTTAGACCATATACAAGACAAGTAACTAAAATTATGGTGTTAGTTTATTAATCATGCTGAAGTAAATATAAAGCAAGGGAGATGGACAGGAAATTTAATTATATTTATTCGTTGTTCATCTGTGACACTGGAATATAAACTCTATGAGAGCAGGGACATGTTTATATATGTAATGTTGTTGAGCTATCAAAGTAGTGATAATAAATTGTTAGTACATGATGGATGTATGGGTGTGTGATAAATAGTACTTGTTCCTCACCTGAATAGTTGAGCCATACCCCCTGGAGCCTACTCTTCTTGGTTTCCCTTCATGGCTCACGTTACCATTTTCCCTTCCTCACTTCCCTTACTCATACAGCCTCTTCTAAGTCTCTGTGAGCCTTTTAATGACGGGAAAACGGGTCAAGGACAGAATTGTTGGGACAGCTCAGTGATCTATATTTCTACAATGTCTGCATAATGAGCACTAGGTGACAAAATATAGAAGAATCTTGACTGTTTTCAAGGAGAAGTGTCTGTTGCTTCTATTGGGACAGAATCTGCTCTCACCTGTGCACAGGAGATTTGGAGATGAGCCTCACCCATTCTTCAGACTCTTAGCCTCCTTGTAGGAGGCAGCCAAGCCCAGAACTCCTACCCTGATCTTCTTTGACTCTTTTCTTCCTAGAGGAAAACCCTGAGAAGGCACTCACCTCCATGGAGGGGTCTCTCCACCACTTTCAGGCCCTCCAGGGCTTGGCTAAGGCTAACTGTTGTTTTGCTACTGCTGAGCCACACACAGGGGCCCAAACAACTTGCTCATGAAGAGCTTAGGAAAAAGTCCAGAAATAACAGTGTTGTGAGGAGCTGAGAGTCTCTTTCTCTCTCTTTCCCTCCCTCTACCCTCCTTCCCAAGGGGATTTAGTCACTGAGGTACCTCTTCTTAATTAGTCCAGGTTCAGGGCATCCCTAAGCAATCAGTCTGGGGAGAACAGAACAAACTTCTAAGTTATTCCCATTTTTGACCAATTAAGTGTCAGAACTTTCTAAAGTTTTTGCTTAATGAGAAAACATGAAATATCACCAATCAGAGGCTTTCAATAACAAGACTGCCTTTTCAAGGGCCTCAAGTCTAGGTTTTGAAAAGACATTTCAGACACTAAGCAGATCACCCCCTCTACCCTATATCCTAGACTCTGCCCTGATACTCTAGCTACTCAGAGAAAAAAATCATCCCCCATCCCCCAATAGGACAACCCCCAATTGACCTCTAAAATGTGCACCAATATCCAAAAAGCATGCATATTGGTCTCACCCAAAGCCTTAACTTCACCAGACATCCCCACAAAACCTGTTTCCTCCTTTGCTAATTTTAGAGAGAGGCTCCTGATTGTAATCCTGTGTACTCTCCATAAAAAGGGAAGAGGTTCTGCTTCCAAATCCTACCCCATTCTCTGCTATTGTCTCAGGTTTCCACTCTTCTGAACATATGTACATCTGTATGCATTCTAGCAAGATTCCACCAGCCATTTATTTCTATGGCATGTCCATGATTGCCAGCTGGGCACTTCAAAGTGGGGACAGCATAAGGACAGCTAATGTAGGCAGTTATATTTACAACCTAGAACAACTGACAAATGTAAATTGTAAATCTGCTTTATGTTAGAGTGAGACAGAAAAAATGACAGTTACAAAACATTTATCTGGATTTGGGATTTCATTTGAAATATGCTTGTTAAATCTGAGAATGTCAATAGGTGCAAAAGGGCATGAAGTGGAAATAATCTTCCTTCCTATTCCTCACATTGTCCAAGCAAAACCATATTGCCATATAATATTAGAAAAAATGTATAAGTATGTATCTACATATTCTTTACAGAAAATGCTGTGAAAATCTATTTTAAAGCCTTTTCTCTCTCACTTAACAATATATAAAAGATAGTTTCCCATATCAACACATGCTGTCACTTCTTTTCTTTCTTTTTTTTTTTTGAATAGCATTCCCTTCTCTTTTTTTTTTTTTTTAAGATTTTATTTATTTATTTGAGAGAGAGAATGAGACAGAGAGAGAGAGCATGAGAGGGGGGAGGATCAGAGGGAGAAGCAGACTCCCTGCTGAGCAGGGAGTCCGATGCGGGACTCGATCCTGAGACTCCAGGATCATGACCTGAGCCGAAGGCAGTCGCTTAACCAACTGAGCCACCCAGGCGCCCCCTTCTCCTTTTTTTAACTTTTCTTTTTAAATTACGTTATGTTAATCACCATACATTACATTATTAGTTTTTGATGCAGTGTTCCCTGATTCATTGTTTGCATATAACACCCAGTGCTCCATGCAGAACGTGCCCTCTTTAATACCCATCACCAGGCTAACACATCCTCCCTTCTTTATGGGATATGGATACCCCATTCTTTATAGCTAGCTCCCTATTGATCACTCTTTGTTGTTGTTTTCACTTTACTATGAAAAACAATGCTATAAATATCCCTAGAAATGTATAAGTCCATACACACTGATATTTCTGAAATAAATCCCTAGACTTGACACTTCTAGGTTACAAGGTAGATATATTGAAGATATTGGTTTCTATTAACACCAAATTATACTCCAAAAATTGTGGATTGATTCACACTGCCACTAAGACTGTATGATAACAGCACTCCTGATTTCCTGATCTACTACCAACCTACGACAAAATCAAAATTCATTTTACATTGAAGATAACAACATTAAGATACCTTAAAAGAGAAATCAGTTGGAAAACCTGTTGAAATGGAAAATGTTTTAAAAGATAAAAATTACCAAAACTGACTCAAAAAGAAATTAAACAATTGAATATACCTAAATATGGAAAACAATTGAATTCATAATTTAAAATCCTCCCACACAGAAAACTATAGCTTCAAATGGCTTTCCGGGTACATTCTATCAAATTTTCAAGAAAGAAATATTTCCAATCCTACACAGAATTTTTGAGGTCAGAATTAAATCTTGATATCAAGGACACTAAAAAAAAAAAAGAAAGCAGAAAGAAAGAAAGAAAGAAAGAAAGAAAGAAAGAAAGAAAGAAAGAAA
>NW_023270469.1:0-45350 GCF_011800145.1 Mirounga leonina
ACCACTGCTCCTGGGCTCCCAGCCAGGGGCCTGGGGGCTGCATGGAAGGGCTAGATTGCTTCTGGGGGGGAGGGGTGCTCAATGCCGACACAGCTCACCATCCCCCACTGCACGCTGCAATCCAGGCTCTGTGCCCAGCTTAGGTCAATCACCAGCACTCCACATGTTCCTGCCATGGGAGGGATCATTCAGCATCACCCCATTGCACAGAGGAGGAGAGCAAGACCCAGAGAGGGATGTAAATGGTTCCAGTCCCAGGGCTGGTCAGCAGAGGAGCTGGAAGGCAAGCACTCCAGAACCCCTGCTAGCCCAGCCAGACTCCCTGAGCCCAGAGCGAGCCCTCCCCTGCATGCCCAGCCACGCACTGGCCCCTGAGCTTCATGATGGCTTGTTCTTGGCCCTGAAGGTGTTGCTGACCGACTAGGAGGGGGAGTCCAGATCGTAGGACAGGCTGTAGATACAGGACAGAGTGACACGTCTGAGCTAGCAAGAGCAAAACTCTGGTCTCCCTCCCGGAGCCTGCCCGGGAGCAGGAGTCTGCGTGCCCTAGGGGCCAGCACACAACAGGGTCTGTGCTGACCAGGGAGCCATGGCCCCCAGGGAGAGTCAACTCTGCCATCTCCCCACTCCTGCCTGGCCTCACCTCTTCTCACTGTGGGGCTCCAGGACCCGGAATCACGCCCCATTGGGCTGGCTCGGCCCCAGCTTGTAATGATGTTGCACCCCCAGAGCAGCTGGATTTCCTGGGACTGGAGGGAGGACTGGCTGCAGATAGGGACTGCGCTGGGGAGGATGCGGGGCCTTGTGGAGGGTGAAGGATGGGGCAGGGGCCGGGTCCTGGGGCTGAAATCCCTGAATGCCCACGGGGTCCCTCATTACAGTAACGACCACCTTCACACTCAGGCATCCTGCTGGTGGGCCCCTCCACCCCGGCCTCCTGCCTACCCCTCTGACTAAAGCCAGGGCTCCAGTCAGGGACAGGCTGGACCTCTGTCCCGGGTCCTGCCAGGAAGACAAGGCAGAAGGAGGAGAGGAGAAGGGGAAGGGATGGACTGATCTTCCCCCTGCCCTGAGTTGGCCTCCACGGATGCCTCCATGTCCTCTGGCCCAGCCCTGCACTTAGCTGGACCCTGAGAGGGTATCTGCATTCCAGGCCAGCTGGGTGGGGGGTATTCAGTGACTTTTGCATTCCCACATGTCCACCCCACCTGGCCTTGCACCTGAGGCCTGCTGCCCAGGGTGGGCATGGTTGCGGGGATCAGTGGACTTCGGGGCCACAGAGCAGTTGGCGGTGGTGAGAGAACGTGGGGGACCGGTCAGGTGCGGAGCCATGGGTCTCGTGCACATCTGCCACAGGGCTGGGTCATGGTACAGGAGCTGTGGGCAGGTCATCTGTGCACACCTGGCCATGACACACCTGGCTGGCCCGCTCGGTGGGGAGGCCTGTGTGCCTGGTGCACCTGTCCCCCACCTAACCCTGGAGGAGCAGCCACATTCAAGCGTTTCCATGTCCAACCCTCAGGGACAGTTGGGAACCTGGGTCAAGAGAGGCAGGGACTGGCCCAGGACAACTGAGGGGTGCAGAGTCCAAGGAGCAGGGCCGCTCTCCAGTTCTAGGCAAGCCTCCCATGAGGTTCGCTTTGGGGGTGAGAGCCCCTCAGATCATCGGGAAGAGCTACCCACCCTGTCCCATGTGGGGACATGACCTTGGTCATCCCCAGGCACATAGAGGCATGCGCACCTGCACGCACGCACACACACACACACACACACACACACACACCACTCTGACTGGGGGTCAGAAGGGGAGGACACCCTGGGAACGAGGTGGGTGACAAGGGGGAAAGAAGAAACAGGTTGCAGACAGCTGGGCCATGGGGCAGGGCATCAGGACTCCTGGCAAGGACCCAGATCCATAGCATGGGGAGGGGAGACAGGCCAGGCTGAGGGTCAGGGGTCCCCAAGGGGCCCCGAAGGGTTGCCAGGGCACTGGGAGAGGACAGGGTCTGGGTTCCGGTGTCCATCACCAGCCTGGGCACTTGGAAGCAGGAAGAGATACCCACCCCCAAGTTCAGAGGGGCTACAGCACAAAGGACTCAGCTTACTCTTCTGTCACTTGGGCTGTAGAGATGCAGTGTCCCTAGGGTCCCACAGGCTTGTGGAAGAGCCTTTGGCCTTGGATCTCCATCCCCGACCCCCTGTGCTCCCAGTCCTGGGAAAATGCTTTGTACTCCCTCGAGGTCCTTCTGAGCAGGGGACAGACTGGGGGCTTGGGGGGCTGAGGACCTGGGTACGCAGAACATGGCAGAGCACTGGACCACTGGTCTGGGGACCAAGGTCAAGACCCTCCTTGTTGCAGCCTCAGGGTCCCCATTTGGAAGAGGTTCCAGAATCACTGCTCTGGTCCGGCTGAGGAGGCCTTAGGAAGGAACGGAGCACCAGGACAGGAGAGGGAAACACGGACAAGGGAGGCTTCTGACGTTTCTCACATCACCCCTGGAGTCCACAGATCCTGCTCCTGTGAGAGACACAGAGACAGAGACAGAAACAGATAAGGAGACAGAGAATGAACACACGACAGAGGGAACCAGAAGAAGTCATACACTTTCCTCCATCAGCTTGGAAATGACATCCCAGCATTTTGCCCCATTCTCTTCCTGAGAGCGCGGTCACACAGGCCATCCACCCCGGAGGGGAGGGGATTCCACAGGGATGTGTGAGCAGGATGCGGGAATGCCCGGGAACCACTGTGGGGACTGCCCAGCACATGGGCGCAGACGAGGCCCCGGGGCCTGAGCCTAAACCTAATGGGAGCCCCTGGAAGTGTGCGTCACCAGGGGACAAGGTCGGAATCTGTTCATTGCAACCTTCCCACAGGGGCTGGGAACAGGCAAGAAGGGGGTGGCTTTGCCCAGACCCCAGAGCAGACCCAGGCCCCTCTGAGCTGTGCTCCATGTCCCGCCCAGCCCCTGGCTCATCCTTGCATTGCCAAGTGTGCCCCAGCCTCCTGTGATAGCAGGTACGGAATGTATGTAGAGGTCCTACCCCTGATGGTGTCCCTAGGAGTAGAAGCCAGAACACCCCACTGTGCAGATGGGGAGCCTGGGGAGGCCCTGAGAGGCACAGGGTCTGTCCAGGGCCACAGCCCTGGGCACGCACAGGAGCCCAGTCCGAAGCCAGCTCTGTGTCCTCACAGCAGGGACACCGGCTGCACCCAGGCCTTGGGAAGGCTGTGGGTGGGCTGTGAGGGAGTCACTGTATGGATGGGGCATGGGGGGAGGGGGAGCATTGAGCAGCTGGGGTAGGGGGCCCTCGGGGGTGGGGGTCTTGTGTGAGGAGGAAGTTGGGTAAGGGGACCCCAGGCAGTGGTGACCTCACTTCCCTGACAACAGAGTCCAACAGAATTTGGAACCCAGGTAACCAGGCACCCACATTCCAGAGACAGCCCCCTGCCCAGCTCATTTCGTTGGAGATCATCCAACCATGAACATGTGGGCTTGTTGCCTCCCTAAGTCTGGATGCTGCAGGCTGAAGAAAGCCCGCCCTGCAAACGCTGGCCCCCGCTGGGGATGTCCGATCAGGGCCCCCCACCGCCTCTGGCCGTTTGGCCGGAAGGCCCGAAAGGTGACACCAGGAGGCCCAGAGCCGGCCACCCAGCCCCACAGGGTCTAATCCACCTGTGCAGCCCCAGGTCCCCTCCCCTCCGTGTGTGTGTGTGTGTGTGTGTGTGTGTGAAGAGGGGTCATGTGGGGTGGGCCAACGCCATTCAAGAGCAGGCTGATGAGGGGTCAGATAACCCGTGGGCAGGTCATGTTCAAGGTCAAGGCTGGCTGGGTGGGACGGGGTGTGGGGGCTGTGAGCTTCTGCCCAGGGTTTCTCTCGATCGCCCTGCAGGGGTGGGTCATTGTCCCGCGTGCAGGGCTGTGCACCCACAGGTGTGTGTCTGATCTGGGAGCAGCAGGGCGACTGGGCAGGGGACAGGGAGGTTGGCCGGGCAGGACTGGGATGCCTCCGGGCCGGCTACCCATCCCTGTCTTTGCAGACCTCCGATGAGATCGGCACGAGGCTGGCGGACACCCACTCCATGTCCGGGATCCGGAGCGTGACCCCACAGGACTCCCCTGGAGCAGGTGCTGGGGATTGCGGGGAGAGGCCTCCGACACCACCCAGACCACTGTCCCTGCTGGTCATTGACTGCATTGCGCTCCAGGAGCCGGAGCCCACGGAGGCCGAGCCTGAGGCTGAGAAGCCCGGGGCTGGGTGCCCGTGGGTGTGTGCGGAAGGGTGGGGGCTGGCCCCACAGGGAGGAGCCCCCAGAGCCTGGTGTGGGGCCTGGAGCAACGACTGGGCTCAGAGCGCCCAGCGGGTGGACTGCGGTCGGGGAGACGCCCCGGGGAGGGCTCCTTCCTGGCTGCGGCTTCTCTGGGAGGCCCTGGGCTGGGTTCTGTCTCCACGGAGAGCAGGCTCGGGGTGAGCTTTTCTCCTCTCACAGCTGCTCCACCACCTGAGGAGCTAGAGCCGGCTCCAACTCCACCGGCAGCTCTGGACGGAGGGGTGGTGGCTGCGACTTCAGCAGGAGACCAGGAGCCGGCAGGTGACCCAGCACCCACCCACGGAGAGCCTGACGGGGGCCAGGAAGGGCCTGCTGGAGAACCTGCCTCCGGAGAGCCTGCCCCTATGCCTGCCCCTGTGCCTGCCAGAGCCGCCGCCCCTGCGCCTGCCCCAAACTGTGGCCCTGCTCCTGCCCCCGACCCAGCTCCTGCCCTGGATCCTGACCCATCCCTACCCCTGCCAGTGCCCCGGTTCTTGCCCCTGACCCAGATACTGCCCCGGTTCCTGTACGTGCCAGTGCAGCAGACCCTGTCCCTCCCCTTGCACCTGCACCCTCCCCTTCCCCGGCTTGTGCTCCTGTTCCGGCCCCTGCCCCAACTCCTGCCCCTGCCCCTGCCCCTGCCCCTGCTAGAGCCAATGTCCCTTCTCCTGACCCACCTCCTGCCCCTGCACCTGCCCCTTCCCCAGCACCTGCCTGTGCACCTGTTCTTGCCCCTGACCCAGCTCCTGACCCTGCACCAGCCCCTTCCCTTACCTGTGCACCTGTTCTTGCCCCTGATCCGGATCCTGACCCTGACCCAGCTCCTGCCCTGGATCCTGCCCCTTCCCTTGCCCCTGCCTGTGCTCCTATTCTTGCCCCTGACCCGGGTTCTGCCCCTGCCCCTGCCTGTGGTCCTGTTCCTGTCCCTGACCCACCTCCTGCCCCTGCCCCTGCCCCTTCCCCTACCTGTGTTCCTGTTCTTGCCCCGGACCCAGCTCCTGCCCTGGATCCTGCCCCTTCTCCTGCCCCTGCCTGTATTCCTGTTCTTGCCCTTGACTCGGCTTCTGCCCCTGCAACTGTCCCTTCCCCAGCCCCTCCCTGTGCTCCTATCCTTGCCTCTGACCCAGCTCCTTCCCCTTTCCCTACCTGTTTCCCTGCCCCTGCGTGTGCGCCCATTCCTGCCCCTGACCCACCCCCTGCCCCTGCACCTGTCCCTTCCTCTGCCTGTGTCCCTGTTCCGGCCCCTGCCACAGCTGATGCCCGTTCCCCTGCCTGCGTCCCTGTTCCTGCCCCTGCCCCTGCCCCTGCCCCTGCCAGAGCCGATGCCCCTTCCCCTGCGTGCGTCCCTGTTCCTGCCGATGCCCCTTCCCCTGCCTGCATCCCTGTTCCTGCCCCTGCCCCTGCCAGAGCCGATGCCCCTTCCCCTGCCAGTGTCCCTGTTCCTGCCCCTGCCAGATCCGAAGCCCCTTCCCCTGCCTGCGTCCCAGTTCCTGCCCCTGCCCCTGCCAGAGCCGATGCCCCTTCCCCTGCCAGTGTCCCTGTTCCTGCCCCTGCCCCTGCCAGAGCTGATGCCCCTTCCCCTGCCTGTGTCCCTGTTCCTGCCCCTGCCCCTGCCAGAGCCGATGCCCCTTCCCCTGCCTGTGTCCCTGTTCCTGCCCCTGCCAGAGCCAATGCCCCTTCCTCTGCCGATGTCCCTGTTCCTGCCCCTGCCCCTGCCAGAGCCAATGCCCCTTCCCCTGCTTTCCAGGGCCGCTGCCCCTTCCCCTGGCCCTGCCTGTGCTCCTGTCCTTGCCCCTGACCCAGCTCTTACCGTGGATCCTGCCCCTGGCCCTGCCCTTGCATCTGGCCCTGCTCTTGCATCTGGCCCTGCCCCTCCTCCTGCTCCTGCAGGGCTCCCAGAACCACATCCAGAGCCCACATCCTCACGGGGAGAGCTCCTTGTACCATTACCCTTAGCTCCATCACCCGACCCCGATGCCCCGCCAGATTGTTTCATCCCCTTCCCCTATGTTCTTTCTCTCTGGTTCGTATTAACTGTTCTATTCTCTTTCCATGTCCTATATGCTGTTTATTATTCATTTTAAATAAAATGAATTGTTTTCAGTTGAACAAGTCCTGAGCATCAAGTACATTCCCAACGCTGGGCCACCACACCACAGAACATGGCTGTGGAATATCTGCTTCCCCAAAGGAGTCCCCGAACCAGAAGGCCTCCCTGGAAACCCCTAAGCTGCTTCCTCTCTCTGTTCCTTTACCTGTTCTGGATGTTTCCTGTATGTGGAATCACACAGTATGGGCCTTTGTGTCTGCCCCCCTATTTTCAAAGGGGACTCATTCTTTTCTGTGTTGACTTGACATAGAATTTCCCTTATTGGATGTTGAAATCCCCAATGGATTACAGATGAGATGTAACCATAGAGCCCCCTTGGGTAAATATGGACACAATCTCGGGGCGGAGACCCCTGTTCCTGCTGGGACACCTCAAGCCTGACCCCAGACAGGAAAGGGCTGGTTCCTCCTGTGACCCACAGAGAAACCAGGGAAATGCAGAAAGCTGGAAGACACACCCCAAAGGGCCAAAGCATTGCTCACAACCCAAGGCCACAGAAAGGTTTCCCATGCCTCTGGTCCAAACCATGCTCCAAGTCACTGGGTTCCACAGGGACAGAGACGAAATGCATGCAAGTCCAAGGGGAGGGGGACAGGCATGGGGGGAGTCAGAGATGCAGGAGCTCCCGGGGAAGGACTCTGGCAAAGGAAACCCTATGGAGGCAGCACTGGTCACCCTCAGACTGGCAGGTGTCTGGTCTGGGGACCAGCAGCCCTGGCGAGAACGTGAGGAAACGGAGGTCCCTGGGAGAGAAGGGTGACGGGCACCCCTGTCTGGGAGAACAGTGAGCAGCACCCATCCCAGGCCACAGGTGCACCCATCACCTAGCGTGGGCAGCTCACTCCCACCGTGTCGAAGGGAACACCGTGTCCATCAACCTCTATTTGCAACAGAATCCATAAAGTGGAGTTTCTGGGTCAACACGTATACCGTGTTGAAGGTACAAGCCTCAACTTCCAACATCCCAGGTCTGCTTGTCCACCTTGAGCCTTGTTTGGGAAGCAGGGGTGGGGATCCCTGGGGCTGTGACCTGTGGGAGGGGTGGGGAGGGGGAGCTCTGAGTGGAGTGACCAAGGTACCCGGGGTGACCTGCCCAGCAGCGACCCTCCCGCCCCCAGCCCCTCTCCTGACCTCGTGCACGATGGCGAGGGTGTGACGGTGAAGGTGCTGGCCCTTGGCTGGCGAGTTCCATAGCTGGTACTGGAGCTGCTCAAGCTCCAAACCGGGCTCTGATCCCAGAGCTGGCGCGAGAGCCGAAGCTGCAGCTGCCCCAGTCTCGGGAGCTGCGGCACGCATCGGTGTAGGACCTGGCTCGAGCTCTGGGGCAGGTGCTGGAGCTGAATCCCCCTCCAGAGATGATCTAGACCCGGTTCCGCACTTGGATAGGGCTCTTGAACCCACGAACGGCTTTCCTCCCCTGCCCACTTCATGGATGACAAAACTCGGGACGGTGACGGGACCGGCTACATGGGGGTAATGGCTACGGGGGGATTCAGACCAAGGATCCTGCATCCCCTTCACCACGCGCCCCACGCGGGTCGGTCCTGAGCTGCCAGACGGGGACAAGGGCCTGACCCGCTGCTCCCGGCAGCTGCCCCCAGCTGAGCAGAGACACTTGCCGGGGACCTGAAGTCCTCGTTTGACCTCTGCTCCGGCCAGCCCCACGTGAGCAGGGACCGTGCTTCCTCACCGCTGGGACCCCAACCCCCAGAACAGTGCCTGGGAGGTGGTAGCACTTCAAAGTTTAGTGAATCGGTGGGATTCCCCCAGCAGCACCGTGATGCGGCGGATGTTGTTACAGATGAGAGGTCTGGGCCACAGACTCTTGTGTTCAGGCTTTCTTCCACGCGTGCATCACCCACACCTGTGTCTGTTCGCTGGAACACAGAGGGGACCCCCAGACACCCTCCCTGCCCTCGGAGCTCCCAGCCTAACCGGTGGGTCAGCATCTCACCCACGGTCAGCAAGTGGACAATACAGAGCTAGAGCACCTCGAGCACGAGACCTTGCACGAGGCAGACGCTTAATGACTGAGCCACCCAGGCGCCCTGAGACTGACATTTTTACACAGGCACTAAGACTACTTCCCTGTGCCTACCCCATACCTCGCAGGTTAGTAAATCGCTCACACAGGGAAGGTGGATACTACATTTAAATATGGGACGAGCACATACACCCAGCAGACATGAGTCAGGTCACCGGGGGCAAGTAGAGGCCCAGCCAATGGGGGAACAAGCCAGACATGATGCAAGGGGAGAGAAGAGTGCTCCTGGCAGAGGGCACAGAGAATGTAAAGGATTGGAGTCAGGCCCAAGGCACATGTGGGACAACCACACAGCTTGGTGGCCCACAGAGGGGGGCTGCAGTGGGAGAGGTGAGGCTGGAGAGTACAGACAGGTGGGGAGCGGATCGCAGAGAGGCTCAAAGGTTATGTTCTGAAATGATCAATCTGGTTACCGGAGGAGAATGGTCTCTATACAGCAGAGGACAGGGAGACCCTAACCCTAACCCTAACCCATACCCTAACCCTAACCCCTAACCCTAAACCTAACCCGTACCCTAACCCTAACCCGTACCCTAACCCGTACCCTCACCCGTAACCTCACCCATACCCTAACCCGTACCCTAAGAAAAGAGATGACACTCCCGCTGACCCACGCCTTCAACCCTCACCCCCGGGAACCTCGACGCAGCGCTGGCAGATCAGGCCTCCCGTGCCCCTATGTCCTAACCCTCACCCTACGTTGGCTTCTGAGGAGTCAGCCCCCAGAACCTCGCTCCAAAGCCCCAAAGATTCGGGACGCCCGAGCAATATCAAGGGACTCAGGCTGCCACCCAGAAGGAAAACGCACCATTTGGAACTCGGGAAAGCATTCAGACCAGGAGAACTCTGAATGCCCATCCGAGGAACGCACAAATTTGGCGCCCTCTGGCGGCAAAACCTGAGCCTGACACTCAACCTGACCCAAGCCCTCAAGACAATCCCCGGTAAGCAGGCCACAGTGCTGGCACGTCGGACCTGCCATGCCCCTAGGCCCTAACACTATCCCTCATTGGCATCTGAGGGCTCTGGTCCCAGAGGCCTGGCTCGAAAGCCACAGGGATTGGGGGCACCTGAGCAATACCAGACGATTCAGTCTCCCAGAAGGAAACCGCACCATTTGGAACTCGGGCCAAACGTTTCAGAGTAGAACTCTGCGTGCCCATCCCAGCGAAATGCCACTTTCAACGGTCCCCTGCCCACAAACCCTGAGCCTGACACTCACCCTGACCCACACCCCCAACTCAGACCCCCGAGCCCCCCGAAGCTTGCCCCAGCGTGGGCACATCAGGGCTGAAATGACCCTAGGCTGTAAGTGTATCCCTAGGTTGGCTACTGAGTTTCTGTCCCCAGAAGCCTGACTCCAAAGCCCCAGGGATGGCAATAACTGAGCGACACCAGAGGACTCAGCTTGCCAAAAAGAATTCAAACACACTACTCGGAACTCCAGAAACTGTTCAGAAGAGAACTCTGAATGCCCATCCCAGCACACGCACGAATTTGGCGCCCTCTGGCGGCCAACCCTGAGCCTGACACTCAACCTGACCTGCCCTCAAGATGAACCCCCGGCAAGCAGGCCACAGTGCTGGCAGGCTGGCCCTGTCGTGCCCCCAGGACCTAACCGTCACCCTATGAGGGCTTCTGAGGTGTCTGTCCCCAGAGCCTGGCGACAAATCCCCAAGGATTCGGGACACCCGAGCAGTATCGAGTGACTCAGGCCGCCACCCAGAAGGACATCCCGCCATTTGGAACCCCGGAAAGCATTCATAGCAGGAGAAATCTGCATGCCCATCCAAGCGAAACTGCACTTTTAGGGGCCCCCTGGAGGCCAACCCTGAGCCTAACACTCCTCCTGACCCACGCCCTCAACTCAGAGCCCCGGGAAGCTCGCACAGCATGGGCAGATCTGGGCCAAAATGACCGGAGGCCCTAACCCTGACCCTAATTTGAGTTCTCAGGGGTCTGTGCGCAGAAGTCGGGCTCCAAAGCCACTGAGATGGGGACCCCTGAGCAAGACCAGAAGACTCAGCCTGTCACCCAGAAGGAAAACACACCTTTGGGAACTCCGGAACGCATTCAGAGCACAAGGATACTGCATGCCCAGCCCAGCGAACCCCCAGTATCATCGGCCCCTTGCCCGAAATCCATGAGCTTGACGCTCATCCTGATGAACGCCCTTAAGTCAAACTACCCGTATCTCACCACAGCGCCCGCACTTGGGGCCTGCCATGCCCCCAGGCCCTAACCGTCATCCTGTGGAGGCTGCTGAGGGGTCTGTCCCCAGAGGCCTGCCTCCAATCCCCAGTATTTAGGACACCTGACCAGTACCAGAGGACTCAGACTGCCACTGAAACGGAAAACACGCCATGTGGAACTCTGGAAAGGCTTCATAGCAGGAGTACACTGCATGCACATTAAAGCATACATGCACTTTCATTGGCCCCCTGGCCGCAAACCATGAGCTTCACACTCACCCTGACCCATGCCCTCAACTCAGACCCTCAGGAAGCTAGCCATAGCGCCCGTAGATTCAACCTGCCAAGGCCCTAGGCCCTAACTGCAACCTAGCTTTGAGTCTCAGGAGTCGATCCTCAGAGGCCTGTTTCCAAAGTCCCAGGAATTGAGACCACCTGAGAAGTACCAGAAGACTCAGCCTGACACCCAGAAGGAAACCTTGCCATTTGGACTCCAGAAAGCATTCAGGGCAAGAGAAACCTGCATGCCCACCCCATCAATCTCCCACATTCAGCGGTCAGGCCTAAAATCCTCGGCCTGGCACTCACCCTGACCCACGCCCACAACACAGCCCCCCGGGAAGCTCGCCACAGTCCTGGTAGATCAGGCCTACCATGCACTTAAGCCCTAACCTTAACCCTATTTTGGCTTCTGAAGGGTCTGTCCCCAGAGGCCTTCCTCTAAACTCCAGGGATTGGGGACAACTGAGCAATACCGGAGGACTCAGACTGCCACACAGAAGGAAACCTCGCCATTAGGAACTCCGTATGCCCATCCTAGCGAATCCCCACTTTCAGCGGCACCCTGGCCAAAATCCCTGGCATTACATTCATCCTGATCGACGCCCTCAACTCAGTCCCCTGGAAAGCCTGCCACAGTGCTTGCAGATCGGACCTGTTATGCCCCTAGTCCCGAACCCTAACCCTGGCTTGGGTTCTGATGGCTTTGTCCCCAGAGTCCTGGATACAAAGCCCCAGGCACTGGGGACACCTGAGGAATAGGAGAGGACTCAGGCCTCCACCCAGAAGGATCCCGCGCCATGTGGAACTACGGAAAGGTCTATGACCTGGAGACATCTGCATGCCTATCCCAGCGAGCCCCCACATTCAGCTGTACCTCAACAAAAATACTTGACAGGTTCAATATGCATTTGTGATAAAAACTCTAAACCATCTGGGTACAGAGGGAACACCTCAAGACAACAAAGTCCATATATGAAAAGTTCACAACTGACATCATACTCAAGGATGAAAAGCTGAAAACATTTCCACTAAGATCAAAAACAAGGCAAAGATGCCCACTCTCATCACTTTCATTCAACACAGTATTGAAAGCCCTAGCCAAAGCAATTAGACAAAAAGGAAGAAAGAAAGAAAAAGAAAAGATGAAATCCAAATAGGAAAACTGTCAGTATTTGCAAATGACATAATACTATATATAGAAGTCCCTAAAGATTCCACCAAAAAACTGTTAGAATAAACAAATTCAGTAAAGCTGCAGAATACAAAGTCAATATACAGAGACCTGTTGCATTTCTTTTTTTTCAAGATTTTATTTATTTATTTGACACAGAGAGAGAGACAGCACAAGCAGGGTACATGGGAGAGGGAGAGGGAGAAGCACACTCCCCACTGAGCAGGGAGCCCAGTGTGGGTCTCGATCCCAGGACCCCGGGATCATGACCTGAGCCAAAGGCAGACGCTTAACTGACTGAGCCACCCAGGCGCCCCAACTTGTTGCATTTCTGTGTACCGATGACAAACCTTCACAAACAGAAAATAAGAAGGCGATGCCATTTACAATTGCATCAAGAAAAAAAAATCTAAAATTAAAAGTAACCAAGAATGAGAAAGAGCTGGTACACTGAACACATGTTGGAAAAGGAAGGAAAAACACGGGTGTGTTGACAGGGGATGTATGAGTCAAAGAAACGGAGGACGACACAAATAAATGGAAGCATACGCCATGCTCGTTAACCGAAGAGTAATCATGTTAGCATGTCCATCGCAACCAAAGCGATCTACAGATGTGATGAAATCCCTATCTGAATTCCAGTGGCATTATTCAAAGAAATAGAACACAGTCCTAAAATTCTTATGGAATCACAAAAGACACCAAATACCCAGAGCAATCGGGAGAAAGAAGAAGAGAGCAGGAGTCACCACACTCCCGCATTTCAAGCAAGATGACAAAGCTGTAGTCATCGAAACTGTATGGTACTGGCCTAGAAACACAGCTCAGTGGAACAGAAGAGAAAGCTCTTTTGTGCATTTGTGCATTATCAGAAAATGATAATCATAGCACTTTTGGCAAAGTTTATTCATAGAGTCGGTACATTAAAGGTATATTTAAACTTAGTTCTGATACAATTATTATTAACTCTGAATGGGAATTAATATTTATGTCCTCTTTCAACAGCTGATGCCAATAAATGCATTTCTTTAAACTTGTTTTATATAAATATATATTATTAAATAAGGATGATTTAGAATCCATGTTTTTAAGAAATATTAAAATCGCTTTAATAAACCTATCATGGAAAAGGAAACAGAGATATCAATCAACACAACTGATTGCATCACAAAAGACGACCAGACACAATCCCTTATCTGATGGAAGAATATAACATTTATTGAGTAGTTCTGCCCAAATGTTAAACCTGTTGAAAGCTATAGATCCAGCAACTCATTGACAAAAACACACATGTCAGAGAAATGTCCTAACAAATAGTATGAACATGTAATCAATAAAGTCCACACTGCATATATTCCAACAAGAAAAATACTTTCCCAAAAAATAAACTGTAAAACAAAAAAATAAAGGAGGACGAGAAGGAGGAAAAGGGGAAGAGGAAGGGGAAGGAGGAAGGGGAAGAGAAGAGGAGGAGGAGAAGAAGAACAAAAAGAAACCTGAGAAACTAACCCACACATATATGGTCTTAACTTACGACACAAGAGCGGAAAATATACAATGGAGAAAGGACTGTCTCTTCAGTGAACGGTACTGGAAAACTGGACACTAAATGCAGAAGAATGGAACTAGATCACTTTCTTACAGCACACATAAAAATTTTAAATGGATGAATGACTTGAATATAAAACCTGAACCCATAAACCTCCGAGAAGAAAACACAGGTAGTAAGTGTCTCCACATTGGTTTTGGCAAAGAGTCTTTTAGATCGGACACCAAAAGCAAAGGCAACAAATGCAAAAATAAACAAGTGGAACGATATCAAACAAAAATTTCTATGTGGCAAAAGAAACCATCAAAACTTAAAAGGCGACCTACCCAATGAGAAAAAACAATCTGCACATCATATGTGGGAGAAGAAACTAATATCCAAAATACACAAAACACTCCTACAAATCAAAAGACACAAACAAAAAAGACCTGTACAAAGAATGGGGAGAATATGTGAATATATACTTTCCAAAGATGGCACCCACATGGCCAACAGACACAGAAAAAGTTGTTCAACATCACTAATCATCATCAGGAAAACCTATGTCAAAACCACAATCAGCTATCATCTCACAACTGTAGGGACGGCAATCATCCCAGAGACAGACACCAGGTGTGGTCAAGGGTGTATAGACAAGGGGACACTGTGCACTGTTGGTGGGAATGTAAACTGGTGCAGCCACTGTGACAAACAGTATGGAGTTTCCTGAAAAAATGAATACAACTATCACATGACCCAGGAATGGCTCTACTGAGTGGATTTCTTTGGAGAACACAAAAACACTACCTCGAAAAGACAGATGCATGTTCACTGCAGCATTATTCACAGTAACCAGACATCGAAACAGAGACCTTGGGAGCATTATGCTAAGTAACTCAGACACAGAAAGACAAATATCAGGTGCTGTCATGGACATTCCACACGGAAACAAAAATGATGAACGCATAGATACTGAGAACAGATGGGTGGTTGCCAGGTTCGGGGATGGGGGGGCACGTGGGAAGGTGGTCAAAGGCACATGTTTGAGTGATAAAATGCGTAAGTCATAGAACGTTTTCTGCAGCATGGAGACTAAAGCTAACCCTGCAGGATGGGGTACAGGTCCCCCCGCTATTTGAAAGTACAGTGTTCCTAGGAAACCTTTCACAGCAGAAATGGTGTAAACCAAAGGAGGAATTACCATTCATTTATACAGAAAAAATAGTGAGCATGCTCACACTCCAAAAATGACTTCTCTTTGGCTTTTCCTAGGCCTCAGGGCACAACTTCCTAAGGGATGCCCAAAATAAATGGAGATGAAACAGCAGATGCTCACAGACACGATTCAAAGTGCTGAGGGCTGGACGCAGAGAGCGGTTCCCAGGAAGGAGCTGGTTGGGGTGCAGGCTGCCTCTGCAGTGGTTCCCCGCAAAAGAGATGCTGAACGCGAGGCTCACTTTTCGACTTCTTTCATAAGAGGGAAATCCTCTTCAGGTTTCTTCCTGTTACTGAAGCCGAGTAATGACGTAGATCTTTCAAAAAACCCAAATGTCTTACCATGAACTTTTAAAAAGTGGGGGATACTTGTACTTGAAAGTTGCTGAGGGAGGAGATGTTAGATGTTCTCCCGGACACACGCATCAGCAGATCCACCGTGAGAGGCACCTTCCTCAGCATGGGGAACACGGACTACCTCCTACCCCCAGAAACCTCCTCCTTCCCCTTCCTCAGGACAACAAACCACAGCTGGGAGTTACCCCAATTCCTCCTTTCTGCCACTCCCAATATCTAATCCATTGGCAAATCCTGTGAGCTCCATCTTCAAAATGTACTCAGAATAGGACTAACCACTTCTTCCGAGACCACCTGTCTGGCCCACACTGGAGCCCATCTCTTGCCTGAGTTCCTGGAAAAGCTTCATCATGGACCTCCCTTGCCCATCCTCAACCCTCTGTCACCTGTTCTCAGCACTGTAGCCAGGAAGGCCCAGTGAAACAGGGTCCCATGGGGTCACAGCCCTGCAGTGACTTTCTGTCTCCCTCTGTCCCCTCCCTGAGGCCATGTCCTAAGCTGTCTCCTGTGGTCACAGGGTCTTCTTGCTGCTCCTGGACATACCTGGTATGCTCCTGCCCCGGGGCCTTTGCACACGCTTTCCCTTCCGTTTAGAATGCGCTTGATGTGATATCACTCACCTTCTTTAGATCTTGACTCAAGGATCACCTTCCTAGTGAAGTCCCACCTGGCCCCTACGTGAATGGCAAGCACCACCCCCACCTCCCCTTCAGCATGCCAGCCCTGTCTCCTGCTCTATATTTCCACATATAGAACTTATCACAGTCACCAGTCCATCTCGGCAGGGCAGAAACGGAGGCCTACACGGATGGTTTCACCACGGACTACCTCTGATTTCCTGGTCCAAAGCCCCGGGGAAAAGGTGCCCCAGAGCTCTTGCACAGCCAGGATGCCCGGGACAAGGGGGTCCACCTACTGCACCCTGAACACCATCAGGAAAATGAGCCATACGAGGACTCCACCTGCCCATGAGACCTGAAACCAGACACTTTCCTCGATTACAGGTGAGCACACACACTTCCTCTCCTTGCCTGAGGTGCTCATCTGAGAAAGCTGAGCAGAGACCCATCCCATGACCCAAATCTCCCTTTGGCCAAGGTCCTGGGAAACAAACATCTCTCCTCCCTGCACCAACCACCTGTGATTGAAGTCCGGAATCCTCCTGTGGTCATGCAGAGTGGTGCACCTGTCCCTCTTTCCTGTGACGTCATCACAAACCAGGCTTTGCTGCACATTTTTCAGGAAAGAGCCTGCAGCAGCGTCAGCAGGCCGCCCAGGCTCAGCCTCAGTCTCGCACATCAGGCCCCACCCAGAACTAGACCTTCATGGAGACTGGTGTCTCGTGTGGCCTCAGATCTGAACAGAGGAGCTAAGATTTCATTTCCAAATGAAAAGTGACCTCTTGCACACAGCACAGGAACGTGGAGAGAGGATTTCTCAGGGGTGTGGCTCTGGAAGAAGTGCTTCTGCCGGCTGAATTCACAGACACCAGGCACAGGACATCTGCTCTGCCTCCTCTGAGGAAGCAGGGGGCACACTGCGCAAGAATCGATAATGCCGCGTGTGGGCCGCTTCCCACCAACCACCCTGCTGAGCCGAGGGCTCGAGAACCAAACAGGAAGCAACTCTCTGATCACATCTGCAGCAGGAGGGCTGGCCAGGGAGGAGAGCCCAGTCCCTGTCCCTGGAGCAAGCTGCCATCA
Organism: Mirounga leonina; assembly: GCF_011800145.1. Lineage (NCBI taxonomy): Eukaryota > Metazoa > Chordata > Mammalia > Carnivora > Phocidae > Mirounga > Mirounga leonina. The sequence goes on from NW_023270469.1 coordinate 16,915, forward strand.
TGAGCGACGGTCCACCAACACGGCGTCACAACCTCCCAGCTATCTGATCCGACTCCCCCTCCATACTGTTCTCCAGAGTGGCTGCACCAGCTTACATTCCCACCAATAGTGCAAGAGGGTTCCCCTTTCTCCACATCCTCGTCAACGCTAGGTGGTAACTCATTGTGGTTTTGATTTGTATTTCCCTGATGCCGAGTGATGTGGAGCATTTTTTCATGTGTCTGTTGGCCATCTGTATGTCTTCTTTAGAGAAATGTCTCTTCTGCCCATTTCTTGACTGGATTATTGTTCTTTGGGTGTTGAGTTTGAGTTCTTTACAGATCTTGGATACTAGCCCTTTGTCTGTAGTGTCATTTGCCATTATCTTCTCCCATTCCATGGGTTGTCTTTTAGTTTTATCAGCTGTTTCCTTTGCTGTGCAGAAGTTTTTCATTTTGATGAAGTACCAATAGTTCATTTTTGCTTTTGTTTCCCTTGCCTTTAGAGATGTGTCTTGCAAGAAGTTGCTGTGTCCAAGGTCGAAGAGGTTGCTGCCTGTGTTCTCCTCTAGGATTTTGATGGATTCCTGTCTCACATTGAGGTCTTTCATCTATTTTGAGTTTGTCTTTGTGTATGGTGTAAGAGAATGGTCCAGTTTCATTCTTCTGCATGTGGCTGTCCAATTTTCCCAGCATCATTTATTGAAAAGATTGTCTTTCTTCCATTGGATATTTTTTCCTGATTTGTCGAAGATTAGTTGACTGTAGAGTTGAGGATCCATTTCGGAGGTTTCTATTCTGTTCCACTGATCTATGTGTCTGTTTTTGTGCCAATACCATGCTGCCTTGATGATCACAGCTTTGAAATAGAGCTTGAAGTCAGGCATTGTGATGCCCCCAGCTTTGGTTTTCTTTTTCAACAGTCCCCTGGTGATTCAGGGTCTAATCCGGTTCCATACAAATTTTAGGGTCTGTGAAAAATGTTGGTGGTATTTTAGTAGGGATTGCTTTGATTGTGTAGATGGCTTTGGGCAGCATAGACATTTTAACAATGTTTATTCTTCTAATCCATGAGCATGCAATGTTTTTCCATCTTTTTGTGTCTTCCTCAATTTCTTTCATAAGTGTTCTGTAGTTTCTAGAGTATAGATACTTTACCTCTTTGGTTAGGTATATTCCTAGGTATGTTATGATTTTTTGGTGCAATTGTAAATAGGACTGATTCCTCAATTTCTCTTTCTTCAGTCTCATTGTTAATGTATAGAAATGCAACTGATTTCTGTGCATTGATTTTATATCCTGCCACTTTGTTGAATTCCTGTATGAGTTCTAGCAATTTTGGGTAGAGTCTTTCGGGTTTTCCACAAAAAGTATCATGTTATGTGCAAAGAGAGAGAGTTTGACTTGTTCTTTGCCAATTCAGATGCCTTTTATTTATTTTTGTTGTCTGATTGCTGTTGCTAGGACTTCTAGTACTATGTTGAACAATAGTGGTGACAGTGTGCATCCCTGTCGTGTTCCTTACCTTAAGGGAAAGGCTCTCAGTTTTTCCCCATTGAGAATGATATTCGCTGTGGGCTTTTCATAGATGACTTTCATGATGTTGAGGTATGTTCCCTCTATCCCTGTACTTTGAAGAGTTTTAATCAAGAAAGAATGTTGTATTTTGTCAAATGCTTTTTCTGCATCCATTGAAAGGATCATATGGTTCTTGTCTTTTCATTTATTAATGTGCTCTATGATGTTGATTGATTTCCAAATGTTGAACTACCCTTGCATCCTAGGAATAAATCCCACCCTGCTGTGGCGAATAATCCTTTTCATGTACCATTGGATCCTATTGGCTAGGATCTTGGTGAGTATTTTGGCATCCATGTTCATCAGGGATATTGGTATGTAATTCTCCTTTTTGGTGGGGTCCTTGTCTGGTTTGGGGATCAAGGTAATGCTGGCCTCATGGAATGAGTTTGGAAGTTTTCCTTCCATTCATATTTTTTGAAACAGCCTCAGTAGAATAGGTATTATTTCTTCTTTAAATGTTTGGTAGAACTCCCCTGGGAAGCTATCTGTCCCTGGATTCCTGTTTTTTTGGGAGGTTTTTGATCACTGCTTCAAATTTCCTTGCTGGTTATTGGTCTGTTCAGATTTTCTACCTCTTCCTGTTTCAATCTTGGTGGTTTATAAGTTTCCAGGAGTGCATCCATTTCTTCCAGATGGCCTAATTTGTTGGCATATAGTTGCTAATAATATGTTCTAACAATTGTCTGTATTTCCTTGGTATTGGTTGTGATCTCTCCCCTTTCATTCATTTGGGTCCTTTCTCTTTTCTTTTGGATAAGTCTGGCCAGAGGTTTATTGATCTTATTAATTCTTTCAAAGAACCAGCTTCTAGTTTCATTGATCTGCTCTACTGTTTTTCTGGTTTCTATTTCATTCATCTATGCTCTAATTTTTATGATTTCTCTTCTCCTGCTTGGTTTAGGTTTTATTTGCTGTTCTTTCTCCAGTTCCTTTAGGTGTAAGGTTAACTTGTGCATTCGGGATTTTTCTACTTTTTTGAGTGAGGCTTGGATGGCTATGTATTTCCCCCTTAGGACTGCCTTTGCAGTATCCCACAGGTTTTGGACCAATGTGTTTATGTTCTCATTGCTTTCCATGAATTGTTTAAGTTCTTCTTTGATTTCCTGGTTGACCGAGATGTTCTTTAGCAGGATGTTCTTTAGCTTCCAAGTGTTTGAATTCCTTCCAAATTTTTTCTTGTGATTGAGTTCCAGTTTCAAAGCACTGTGGTCTGAAAATAACGCAGGGAATAATCTCAGTCTTTTGGTATTGGTTGAAACCTGATTTGTGACCCAGTATGTGGTCTTTTCTGGAGAAAGTTCAGTGTGCATTCGAGAAGAATGAGTATTCTGTTGTTTTAGGGTGGAATGGTCTGTATATATCTATGAAGTCCATCTGGTCCAATGTGTCATTCAAAGCTTTTGTTTCTTTGTTGATCTTCTGTTTAGATGATCTGTCTATTGCTGAGAGTGGGGTGTTGAGGTCTCCTACTATTAAAATATTATTATCAATATGATTCTTTATTTTGGTTTACAGTTGGTTTATGTAGATGGCTGCTCCCATGTTGGGGACACAGATATTTACAATTGTTAGATCTTCTTGTTGGATAGACCCTTTAAGTATGATATAGTGTCCCTCTGTGTCTCTTACTACAGTCTTTAGCTTAAAATCTAATTTGTCTGATAGAAGAATTGCTACACCAGGGGCGCCTGGGTGGCTCAGTCGTTAAGCGTCTGCCTTCGGCTCAGGTCATGATCCCAGGGTCCTGGGATCGAGCCCTGCATCGGGCTCCTTGCTCTGTGGGAAGCCTGCTTCTCCCTCTCCCTCTGCTGTTCCCCCCTGCTTGTGTTCCCTCTCTCTCTCTGTCAAATAAATAACTAAAATCTTTAAAAAAAAAAAAAAGTATGGACTTTAGTAAATAATAACGTATCAATATTTGTTCATTAATTGTGACAATTCTGAAGAAAAATAGAAAGAGAGTAGAATTTAAAGGCCAAATAAGAGAAACCTATTGCATCAGACAGGAAGCCTAGAGGAAATGGGTGATTTCCTAATAAGAATGCACAATAACAAAATGGACCCTAAAATAAGGAAAAAACAGGCAGACCAATTAGCCACCCAGGGCCTCTTCCTCCTGCTGGTTCTCCTCTCACTGTTCTGGGGTTTTCCTCTCCCAGGACAGAGAAGGAACAGGGACAGAACTGTTCTGGAGCTGCCCTGAGACCTGACCCCACTCACTGTCTTCCTCTCCCCCAGCCATGCCCTGCCCGGTGAGGACACCATGCACGGGGAGTCTCAGGGATTGTTGATCCTGATGTGTCACCTAGCTGTTTTTGGATGGCAAGGGACTGGAAACACTTACTGAAGTAAAAGAAGTTATTATTTTTTAATGGTAGAAATACATTAGGAGACAAGAGTGTGTTTGGACCTGGCAGGCCCAGGGGCTCACACTCTCACAATGTGACCTGGACCCTCTCCAACGCTCCATCCTGCTAAGTGCTCTGGGGTGGCCCCATTCCCAGGCACAGTCTCTCTCACTGCATCTGGGGCCTCCCACAACTCCAGGCTGACTCCCACTCACCATCCATTCTACTGGGAAGGGTTTCTCTTTCCCTTGGGTTCCATGAAAAGTCATGGCTTTAAGGGTCTTTGGCCTGGCTTCAGTCACATTCTCATCCCTGAAGCCATCAGAGCACCCAGAAGATAGAGCAAGGGGTTGGGTAGACTTGCATCATACGCCCATCTCTGAGGTGGGTGGAAAGTAGGGTCTGCCCTCTGGAACTGTTTGGATGGGAGGCAGGTGAGATGTGGTTCCCAAAGGCAAGCTGAGCTGCTGGACTTGGACGTGAGAAGAGGTGCCAGGCTGGGAAAGCAGCAGATTCCGCATCACTGGTGACTGACTGCAGGGCTGTGGAATCTGAAGCCCAAGGAAGGAAGGGGTCACTTAGAATCAGGGGCTGCAGCCACCCATCCAGTGCTCTTGCTGTTCTCCCATGATGGCAAGATGCTCTTCCACTTGCTGAAAAAGCAATTTTGCTGTTGGTGGGAAACTCAAGGCTCCTGCCTAGGACATTGGGTCTTTGCATCTCAGAGACTGGAAGGCACACAGACCTCACTCGTGTCCCTGGGAGGAGGGAGCCCCGGAGTCACACCTGCCCCCCCCACATTAATCACCCATCCCCAAAGAACAAACTGGCTCATTTTCCAGTCTCTTCTCTCTCCTTTACAAAGAGCAGAGACCAAATGTGAGGCTGGTAAGGAAATTATGGCTCATTGAATCAGTGTGAGGCTCAAGATTATTCCACGGCACGGAATCCACACTTGGCAGGGTGTTCAAAGGCCAAAGACCCTGGGTCATGCACGTGGCTCTCCGAGACCATGCAGCCTCAGTGAGAAACTGCCTGCTGGGAGACACAGCCACTCCCATATCCTTGATTCTTCATGAGTATGCATATCTATATCACAACCCGGAGGCCAAAGGACTACAGGACCAGTCTGCTTGTATAACCTCTGCCCCCCGGGCATCCCCCCTTGGCCCAAGCCTCGTTGGTCTGTGGAGGTCCTGGGGAGCGGTGACTCAAGCAGCCCCTCATCCCACCCCGCTGTCCACATCCCCAGACCCTTCCCCTAGCCCCTCCCACACCGGCACACCCGCGTACTCAGGTACAGATTCCAAAAACCAAGAGCAGCTACTGTGGGTCAGGCACAGTTGGGCACAGTGGAGACCCAGTAGCTAATGAAAATATACATATATTACTATATGCCACTGTTTTAACTCATTTGAACCTCATGTTGACCCAGAAGTGGGAATTATTCCCATTTTACAGGTGAGGAAAATGAGGCACAAGGATTAAGTGGCTTGCCCAAAAATCTTCCAGAGTGTGTGAGACCTAGGATTTAAGCTCAGGTTCTTAACCACCACTCTGGGCTTTCACTCTGAAACACACCTCGTTTTCCCCTTAGCAGAACCTTCTCTCCACCTTTGTTTCCCCCCAGGCATAGCACCTGTGTTTTGTTTTCTTTTGTTTTAAAGATTTTATTTATTTAAGAGAGAGAGCATGCTTGGCAGAGGGAGAGGGAGAGGGAGAAGCAAGCTCCCTGCTCAGTAGGGAGCCCAGGCAGGGCTCCATCCCAGAACCCTGGCATCATGACCTGAGCCGAAGGCAGCCACTTAACTGGCTAAGCCACACAGGTGCCCCTGTTTTCTTTTGTTTTAAATGCCCTTTTCTCTTTTATTTCCAGCTGCCTCCCAGCCCCACCCACAGACTGACCTTCCAGGCCAGGCAGAAGGCAACGGTGAACCACAGGCCAGAAACAGCACTGCATAAAGAAGACAGCCAAGCCGAGATGGTCAGGTGGTCATGGGGGTAGTGATGTAGGAAACAAAAGCAAAAGAAATGTAGCTTAAATTAAATCTCCTTACAGCTTGCAGCCCACAGATGGATACTTGAAACATGCGGAGCGTGACCTTCCTCAAGGAACTCACGGCCACTTTAGTGCCTTAATGTTTATGTTTTACTGAAGACTAGAAGTAACCTTGTCTTGCCAGCAGCTGGCCCCTCAAGGTCCTAAGAGCCTCGCTTCCAGATTCCTTGGAGACTTGTGCTATCCCTCACCCCTACTAATTAAAAAGTATGATCAGTCACTCCTCACAATCCCAGTACAGCTCTTTCTGCCCACAGGTCCTGTTCTGGGAGCAGGGAAGAGGTGACGGTGTACGCAGGGAGAGACAGGAGGCCCCTGACTCCCCTCACTAGGCTCTGAAACTATTCCTGGCAGGTGGAGATGCTGAGACAGAGCAGAACAAGGGATAGGGGGACAAACCAAGATGGCACAAGAGTCTCAAGGCCACAAGCTTCCTGGTCGGTTCTCAATAAAAGACTGCCACTAGAAGCCCTCATTAGCAACCCACTCAGGAACCCTCTCACTCTAGAGAGATTTTTCTTTCCTTTCTGTTCTCACCTTCACTTAATAAGCTTTCACTTTGCTTCACCCTTTTGTGTTGGGAAGATTCATTCTTGGACTCCGTGAGACAAGACCCCTGAAACCCTGTAACTGTAGGAGGAAGGAGAAAAGGCTGCCCCATCCCAGTCTGAGTTGCTGTCACTGGATGGTGCATCCTCAAGGTCAGGGGGCCCTGGCTCTCCCAGGCCAGTGCTCACAGAGGGAAGAGATAGTGATAGGGACTGCCAAACCCTCAGACACTGTGAAAAGACTGTCGCTCAAAAGAGAGGCCCCAACTCGGGCCCACCAGGCTTCTGGACATGGGGCCCACAGGCCACACCCACCAGCAGAGGCTGTTGGAGCTCTGGAAGACTGGGGCTGTCCGTGGCTGAGGAGAGGATCCTGGAACGGTTTCTGCCCATGGCCATAGGTCAGGACCTCCTGGGCCCCTGCACTGACAACAACCCTCACCCCCCCCCCCGGCCCCCGACAGACCCTGGAGCCCCGGAAGCCTGCAGGTGATGGAACTCCGTGAGCTTCGTGCTCCCCCGGACACGGGCCTAGGGACTGGGGGTCGGAGCCTTCCACTGGGCTCCCCCTAGAAGACACATAAAATTAACCATCCCAGGGCCTACTTCTAGATTTTATATTAAATTATATTGATAAGACTATATACTTATTTGCCAAACCGAACAGTTTTAACATTAACTTTATAAGAAATGTTAATATCTGACAGGCTAGCCCACCCACAATTATTTTCAAGGTTCCTTGCTATTCAAGTTATTTTTACACATAATCTTTCTCTTTTTTTTTTTTTTAAGATTTTATTTATTTGACAGACAGAGACACAGCGAGAGAGGGAAAACAAGCAGGAGGAGGGGGAGATGGAGAAGCGGGCTTCCCGCTGAGCAGGGAGCCCGATGCGGGGCTCGATCCCAGGACCCTGGGATCATGACCTGAGCCGAGGGCAGACGCTTAACGACTGAGCAACCCAGGCGCCCCTACACATAATCTTTTTAACCAGCTTGAAAAATTCCACAAGTTAAATTGTTATTTTTATTGGAATACATTAACATCTGGAGACCCGATGCATTTATAACACTGAGTATTTCTGTTGGAGAGCACATTATGCCTTTCCATGTGCTTCTTTTCTTTCTGTCACTATCCTTTTGAATTTTTCTTATTTGTTGCCAAGTCTTAGTTTGGGAAGTTTTTTTTGTTTGTTTGTTTGTTTTTTGAAGGTGTCGTAGTTTCGTTTTAGTTTTGCTATTTAATGGGTCCTTTTACTCCACTGTATCTTATCCAACAGGAAGAGACCACCTTGCAAGTGCATCCTACTTTACCAACTTCCTTACTATCCCAGCAGGAGGAAGGATGGTTTCCTAGCAACAGCCTGGCCAATGAGAGACGGTCATAGCTCAGCCAATGAGAAGTCAGGACACTTCAACTCCCTTTACTCCCGTGAACATTTTGTTTTTAATGGCCTTCCCAAATCTCCCTTCTCCTCTCTAAAAGAGTAGCCCTCTCCTTTGTTCCGAGGACTAGCCTGTGTTTTTGCCATGGTTTGCTAGTCCTGGATTGCAATTCTCTGCTATTCCAGGATAAAGCCATTTCTGCTGGTAAGATAACTAGCAGCTTTCCTTTTGAGGTTAACGGTGAGCACTTGAAGAGCGAGATGTTGTCTTTTTAAAATCTCAAGTTCTTTGAGCAGTGAAGCCAACAACAAGGACCACATAGATGCTCCTGCACAAGATCGACCAGCAACTCTGCGCCGACCCAAACATCTGCCACTACACAAATGGTCTCACAGTTTCTAGAAGCTCCCCCACTCTCTTACTGTTCCCTCTACTCCCAAACTCCCACCCAGCACTATTCTCGTGGGAACTGGAGAGGTGTGTGGGCCCTTAAAGGTCTGATCGGCCACTCCCTTCATGACGCCAGGGGGAGCAGTCCACTTAACTGGGCAACTTTGCCTGGAATCTGGTGGTCCTTCCATGGTAAGAATTCTGGAGTTAGGAGGCCTACTTTAAGTACAAGGAAATCATGTTACGTTTTTGTGATCAAAACTTAGCAAGGGCCAGAAACACTATTCCCATTTTATCTGCTGAAAGCCAGTAGGTCTTAAACTGGCCCACTTCTGTGGACCCACTGTCCTTACATTTGATGCATTTTTATGCAGAGTACTTGTATTTTTTTTTTCAGGTTTTTTTTTCTTCGATTTTATTTATGTCTTCTTACTTCTGATGACTTTTTTTTTTTAATATGGAACACTTCACAAATTTGCATGTCATCCTTGAGCAGGAGACATGGTAATCTCTGTATCATTCCACTTAAGTATATGTGCTGCCGAAGCCAGGGCTACTTCCGATGACTTTTAGACCTACATTATTTAAACATGCTTTTTACTCACAAATGCCACTTCTACTTTTAGTATAGGAATTCTCTGAGTGGGAGCACCTGAGTGCTCAATTAGTTAAGCATCTCTCTTTCCATTTCAGCTCAGGTCATGATCTGAGGGTCGTGAGATTGAGCCCTGCGTGGAGCCCCACCTTGAGCCCTGATCCAGGCTCCTCACAGGGCATAGAGCCTGCTTAAGATTCTCTCTCTCTCTCCCTCACCACCGCCCCCCCACCCCACTTGTGCTCTCTCGCTCTCTCTCGCTCTCTCTCTCTAAAAAAAAAGAAAAAGAATTCTCCGAGTGGTTTTCTAATATACTTATTATTCCATTTGTTGGGTTTAAACCTTTGAGCCGTATAGACTTTATTTGGTGCCTATACATTGTCTCATCACAAATTACTGAATTACATAGTTGTCCCCTGAATGTAATGCGATATTCATTGTGTACTAAATGCTCATATATAGCTATTGCTAAAGGTGGATTTTACAAGGAAGGGCACAGGCGGCCTAGGAGACCCTTCCAGAGCCTGAAAGTCTGTCAGGACACAGGACGGCCAGGTCCATCCTAAAGACCAGATCTGCCGTCAGCTCAATGCGCTATGCTCAGCCTGGGATGCAGGATACTCTGCTCGGTCTCCTGCCGTGCCCAGCCTTCACCAACGTGTGGGTACAGAAAAGAATCAATGAACACTGCCATACTACGCCTGCGTGCTGGGGCTTCTTGACAGACACGCACTGGACTCGGAGCAGCCAATCCCCGCGGGGTGGGGCGGGACCGCCCACGGGGGTGGAGTTCTGCCAATGACTGACACACACAGCTGGCCCTACGCTCCGCCCCATTAGACCCTTTCTGACCGCCAATTGGAGGGAACAGTTTCATTGCAGCGCTGATTGGTGGCTTCTGCCTGACAGGGCAGTACAAGCCGGTGTCTCGCCTTCGGAGGCGTCTCACTTCGCACCGGGCGGGAAGCGCGCGGGGGCTCCGCGAGGGCGCCAGACCAGGGTGGGCAGTGAGGGAGGCCGGGGAGACTGACGGGAACACGGAGGCCTTTGCCGTGCCCTGTGAGAACCTTCTAAACCCTGACTCTGAAACCTTCAAATCCCACCCGGGAGACCCTAGATCCCCTCACCCTGGCTGGCTCCAAATCCCCTCAGCCTCAAGGGACGCCAAGTCTCGCCTCCTTAAGGGAACCCGATTCCGCTGCCTTGGTGGCACCTCACGTCTCGGCGTGAGACCCCAAAGCACCTCAGCTGCAGAAACCTCAAATCCCTTCACCCAGAGAAACACTAAATCCCTTGATACTTAGACCCCAAAATATCCTGAGTAACACAAATTGCCCTCAGCCTGAGGCGCCCCCAAAACCCTCAGCCTGAGACACCCAACATGTAGCACCCGCAGAGAACAAATTTCCCCAGCCTCAGAGACCCTAAATACCCTCAGCCTGTGAACTCTCAAATCCCTTCAGCTTCACAGACCCCAGGTAACCTCCAAGTCAGAAAACCTAAAGCCCATTAATGAGAGACTCCAAATCTTAGAATGAGAGACCTCAAATTCCCTCAGTCTCGAAGGTCCCAAATCCTCTCAACCTAAGCATTCTAAATCTCTCCAGCCTGAAAGACCCCAAATCTTGTCCTGAGAGACTGCCAATACCATCGGCCTGGGGAACCCCAAATGTCCTCTGCCTGATGCCCCAAATACCCTTGACATGAGAGACCCCAACCCCCTCACCCTGAGTGAGACCAGATCCCCTCACCCTGGGATCTCTCTGTCCCTTAGAGATCGAGCCTGTTTATACCAGATTTTTCCAGAATCCCCAGGGGGACACCCCAAGAAACCCTTCTTTGAGAAATACTCACTTCCTGTCCCTGGAACAGAGCTGTGACAGTCTGTCCCCAGTCCAGGCATTCAGGGACCCCCAGGTCTCCTTGGTGCTCTTCTGGCCTTGCACCTCAGGACTCCCATCAAACACCCACAGCCACATCCTTCAAGGAGCCTTTGCGACCTTTTCCTCAGATGGGCCAAACTGCAGCGGAATAAAAGAAACAAAATCTAGCTGTTAGGATGGCCTGTCACTGCCAGTAGGGATTCTTCCATCCCACCAATACCCCCAGACCTTCCCTGCATCTTCTAATCCTCTCTGGGGTCCCCACATCTTCTCGCTCTGGACACCCTGCCCAAATGGAGAAGACAGGCGTGGCTCTGGGCAGTGGTCTGGGCTGTCACCCTCTCTCAGCACCGTCTTCTTCCACAGGCCTTGGGGCAGAGAGACTCATGGGGCCATTGCCAGCCTCAGAGTCAGAGCAAGGCCTGCCGGGAGGTCCCAGCACCATGAGCCTCAACAGGTCCCCAGAGGAGACCCCTGAGAGAGACTCAGGGAGAGCAGGATGGAAGCCCACGGTGAGAGGTGTGGGAGAAGCTGGGCTCCAAGCATGTCTGCGGGAAGGATGAGGAGGGGGCCTGGTGACAAGGCGCTGGTCCCTGGAGGACCACGGACCCCTGGCCTACATTCGCTGCCTATGGGCACAGGAGGGAGGCACTTGCTCCTTTACAGGATGGGGCTTGGGGGGAGGGGCACAGGACAGCACCATCAGCAATGGCTCTCTGTCAGGAGAGAGCTAGTGAAACGCTCAGTGTGTGTTCAGTCAATCGGGACACCATCAGGAAGGAGAGACGCTCTTGACCCTTGCTTCACAGAGAGCACTCTGAGCAATGGGGGAATGCTCTACATTTAAGGTGGAGGAGAAGGCCCAGCTCGAAATCCCAACTTGTATTAGTAAGTCACTGATGGACTCTCTTACTTTCTCTAGGCCAGAGATGCTTTCAAAGACATTTCCATATACTTCTCCAAGGAAGAATGGACAGAGATGGGAGACTGGGAGAAAATCCGATATAGGAATGTGAAAAGGAACTACGAAACGCTGATTGCGATAGGTAACCAGAAGGGCCGGGTGCTGACAAGACTGGAAAACATGAAACGGGCCTTCAGTCCCTGTATTAGTTTGCCTCTTGGGCGCCTCTGTCTGCTCGCAGTTCCCTTCTGTGTGAAGACAAATCTGGAGCAAAACTGTGTTCTTTACTATCAGTGTAGTGCTCGGACTGGCAATGCAGAGCTCACCTCTCGCCTTGCTTTAGACTCTACCAGCTCATCCAGTTGAGTCACACTGACTGGGTGGTGTGTCCACTGCCACTGTGCTTTGTTCCTCCTTCTAGCTCTTCCCTTTTAGGACAAGAATTTTGCTTCTTTCCAGGTCTCAGAGCCCCTCGACCAGCTTTCATGTGTCACCGCAGGCAGGCCATCAAACCCCCAGTAGATGACACTGAGGATTCTGATGAAGAATGGACACCAAGGCAGCAAGGTGAGGGGCCAGGAAGATTTTGAGGTTTCCTCCTGAAACCCAAGGTTTAGGTCTCAGCTGCATCTCAGGAGTTAACAAAGGAAACTATTTCCTCAACAACATAAATGCAAGATGCAAAACAGCATATCATAGAGTAAGAGGCTATTCATATAAAGATTTTAAATGTGGACAATAATTATATTACTTATAAATGCATTAATAGTGTATAATAGGTGGTAAATGTATAAAAACAAAAGAAATGCCAAATTCAGAATAGTTATCATAAGAGAAAAAGGAAGGGGTGGCAGGTGGCTTTGCTGTGTCTTGGCTAGTTTTCTCTAAGATTTCATGTATTTGAGAGAGAGAGCATGAGAGAGAGCCCGGGTTGGGGGGAGGGGCAGAGGGAGAGGGAGAAGCAGACTCCTCACTGAGCAGGGGACCCGAAACAGGCCAATCCCAGGACCCCAGGATCATGACCTGAGCTGAAAGCAGACGCTTAACCGATTGAGCCACCCAGGCACCCTACTCTTCTGTTTGTTTGTATTTTTGTTTCTGAATTTTAAAATAGAAATTAAAAGATGTAAAGATAAAAATAAAAAGATATAAAGATATATAGTTGTGGCAGAATGTTGAGATAAGGCTGAATGGTGGTGGATATATAGGTCTTCCAGTATGATTCTCCACACCTTTCTATATATTTAAAATTTATCATTTTTTTTAAAAAGACTCTTTTCCCTAAACATTATTAGCTAATGAAAGGACGGTTAAAGAAACCTTAATTAGACTGTAAGTCCACCAAAGTGCTAATCTCAGTTATTCTTATTATTCAGTTATTGGATTAAATGTCTTAGAAGAGAATATGATGAACATATGTAAAGATACATAATTGTTTATCTTTAACCACACACATCTTTTTACCCCAAAATGAACCAGATTCTTTGTCTTAATTCTGGAAGAGCATTTGAGATAACTATTTTGTCTCCCTGATCTTTCCCACATATAACTTACCAGAGCAGCATCAGGCAAATGACATCAGATGCAATCATTACAAAAGAGAACTGAGAAACATTTCCTCTTCTGCTATTCAGACAAGAGAGTTTAGAGGAAGAGTCGATCTCCCTAAACTGGAGAAAGCAACCTGGATTAGGTCTATGATTCTATCTATGGATTTCTGATTCCTTAGGCTCTTTTTTTAAATATTTTTTAAATATTTATTTATTTATTTGAGAGAGAGCGACCATGAGTGGGGGAATGGGCAGAGGGAGAGAAGCAGACTCCCCGCTGATCACGGAGCCCAACACAGGGCTCCACACGAGGCTCGAAATCATGATCTGAGCTGAAACCAAGAGTTGGCTGCTTAACTGACTGAGCCACCCAGGTACCCCAGATTCCTTAGGCTCTTAAAACTAGTGTAAGGGATCTGAAAACACAATGCCTGGTTGTTCACAAAGGTTTTGACACGAAAAGAAAGTCTTCATAGGGAACATATATCCCATGGTTTACCATATATCTACACAGCTTTATCTGGACTCAGCTAAAACCCCTACCCCACTCAATGTTTTCATTTTGGTTATAAAACATAACAACATAAATTTACTCTCTTAACGATATTTAAGTATATAACACAGTATTGTTAACTATATGCACATTCTTGAACAACAGATTTTTAGATCTTTTTCATCTTGCATCACTGAAACTCTATACCCATTGAGCAACAATTCCCCATTTCCTCCCCTCCCCACCACAGGCCCTGGAAACAACCTGTCTATTCTCCATATCCATGAAGTAGATACCTCATATAAGTGGAATCATGCACTCATGTGATGTTTATCTCAATTAGCGTAATATCCTCAAAGTCCATCCATGTTGTAAAATATCACAAGATATCCTTCATTGTTAAGGCTGAATAATATTCCATTGTGTCCATATATGATATTTTCTTTATCCATTTATTTGTCAATAGACATTTAGGTTGCTTCTGTCTCTTAGCTATTATGAATAATGCTGCAATGACTATGAGTGTTACCTTCTTGCGTAATTAATCCCATCATGAGGACCACATTCTCATGACCTCGTCTAATTCTGATTACCGTCCAAAGGCCCCATCTCCAAATACCATCACATTGGAGGTTAGGGTTTCACATAGGGATATTTTGGAGAGACATGATTCATTCCATAGCACCCAATTGTTAATAGGGTTACTTGATTTTTTACTATTGAGTTATAGCAGTTCTTTATATATTCTGGATATTAACCTCTTATCACAGATGTATGTTTTACAAGTATTTTTTTCCCTTGCCTAGGTTTGCCTTTTTACTCTGTTGATTGTGTCCTTTGCTGCACAGAAGTTTTTAATTTAGTATGGTTCCATTTGTCTATTTTCTGCTTTTGTTGCCTGTGCTTTTGGTCATAAACAAGAAATTGTCACCCATTCAAATGTCATGAGGCTTTTCCCCTTGTTTTCTTCTAAGTTTTATAGTTTCAGCTCATACATTTAGGTCTATGGTCCATTCTGAATTGATTTTTGTATAAGATGTAATATAAAGGTCCATCTTCATTCTTTTTAAGTTTTCATTTTAATTACGGTTAGTTAACATACAGTGTTATTATATTAGTTCCAGGTGTACAATAGAGTAATTTAACACTTCCATTCAACAACGTGCACTCATCACAACAAGTGCACTCCTTAATCACCATCACCTATTTAGCTCATCCCCCCACCCACCTCCCCTCTGGTAACCATCAGTGTGTTCTCCTCTATAGTTAAGAATTTGTTTCTTGGTTTGCTTCTCTCTTTTTTTCCCCTTTGCTCATTTGTTTTGTTTCTTTCTTTCTTTCTTTTTTTTTTTTGACAGATTTTATTTATTTGACAGAGACACAGCAAGATGTCCATACCCTCATTGAGGACATACCAATAAAGTCCATACTTTATTCAAGTTCCTTCTGTTCTACCTTTCCTGGCTCCAGGATCCCATGCAGGGCACCACATGACATGTGGTTATCACGTCAAAACGGACAGTGATGGTTATCATGTCTCTTTAGGATCTCCTTGGCTGTGTCTCAGACTTGTCTCGTTTCAATGACCTTGACCACGTTGAGGAGGACTGTTCAGGCATATTGTACAAAGACCTGCATTGAGATTTACTTATTTTTCTCCTGGTTAGACTTGGGTTGTTGGTTTCAAGGAAGCGGATCAAAGAGGTAAAGTGCTCTGTCGTCACTGTACAACAAGGGAACACTTGTCACCGTCCGTGTTGACGTTGGTCACCTGGCTGAGGCAGTGTTGGTCAGGCTTCCCCACCATGAAGTTTCTCTTTCCCATGCGCGGACAGTGTGTTTTCGTGAGCAGGAAGACACTGTGTGGAGCCCACACACTTTAGGATAGGGGAGTTAGTTCCACCTCCCTGATGGGTGGCTGAGTGTCTACATCTATTATTTGGACTTTGGTAGGAGAGGTCTATTCAACCCATTTGTAAAAACTTGTGTAATCTGTTAATAAAAATGCAAGCAAGTAATTTAAAAGATCGCATTGACTTCACTGAACAGTTCATGAAATGAGCATCATCCCATCTAGCAAATAGAAAGGACCTCATTTGAGCTGCAGGGAAGGAAAGATTTTCAAAAGCAGAGAGGGAATTGAAAAAGGGAAATTATTAGCAAAGGATGCGTTGTTTTAGGCAAGGTCACCATCCTAAGGGGAACAAAGGGGACATCCAGTACATTTTCCAGGTTGACTGGTTAAAGGTTACATGGGGTATCTGTGTGAAACTGCATTTAGTTTAGGTATTAAGTCTTGGTTCACTGTCCTGGGTCTCTTAACATAAGTGACATTACCAGGCCAAGCACCGTAAAGGAGGGTGTGGTTGTTATGCAGATTTAAGTCTGTGCCTTCTTCCTTGGTAAGAATGGGTTGAGATTTAGTCATTCTTCTGTTCCTGGTAGAGATAGGATGACTCCCTTACAAACAGATTTCCTTTATCTGTGTACATTTCACTCACCAAATGGCAACCTCTGCTCAGTTTTCAGAGATTCTCCTGTGTCTTCTGGTTCTAAAATTAATCAGCCCCAAATAATCCTTGTGCCAAAGAGGCATATTTGGGGTGGCATATTCTGCCTTCTTCACATGGATGCACTTCTGTTTGCTTATGGATTTCTGTAAGAGTTTCACCACGAGACATAGAGCTGCTGTGCATAACTACATGCGAGTTTTTGTTCGGAAATAGCTTTTCAAAGCAGTTGTCTAAATACCAGAAGCACGATTGGTGGATCCTAAAGGTGAGACTTATTTAGCTTTGGAAAAAAAACTGCCAAATTGTCTTCCAAAGTGGCCATACATGTATTCCCCCAGTCTGAAGGACAGTTGCTGTCATTTCTCACCTTCCAGCAATAGGTATTCTTGTTTTTTGTAGTTTTGCATTTTTTTATTATGTTCAGTTAGCCAGCATGTAGAACATCATTAGTTTTTGATGAAGTGATCAACGATTCATTAGTTTTGTATAACACGCAGTGCTCATCACAACACGTGTTCTCCTTAATACCCATCACCCGGTTACCTCATTCCCCCACCCCCCTCCCTCTGTAACCCTCAATTTGTTTCCCGGAGTCCAGAGTCTCTCATGGTTTGTCTCCCTCTCTGATTTCTTCCCATCCAGTTTTCCCTCCCTTCCCTCTGATCCTCTTCGTTATGCCTTATGTTCCGCATATGATTGAAACCATATGGTAATTGTCTTTCTCTGATTGACTTATTTCACATAGCATAATCCCCTCCAGTTCCATCCATGTTGATGCAAATGGTAGATAGTCATCTTTTCTGATGGCTGAGTAATATTCCATTGTATATATGAACCACATCTTCTTTATCCATCCATTCATCTATTGAAGGACATCTCGGCTCCTTCCACAGTTTGGCTATTGTGGACATTACTGCTATGAACATTGGGGTGCATGTGCCCCTTCTTTTCACTACATCTGTATCTTTGAGGTAAATACCCAGTAGTATTTAGTATTGCTGGGTCATAGGGTAGCTTTATTTTTAACTTTTTGAGGAACCTCCATACTGTTTTCTTTTTTTTTTTTTTAAGATTTTATTTATTTATTTGACAGAGAGAGGCACAGCGAGAGAGGGAATACAAGCAGGGGGAGTGGGAGAGGGAGAAGCAGGCTTCCCGCGGAGCAGGGAGCCCGATGTGGGGCTCGATCCCAGGACCCTGGGACCGTGACCTGAGCCGAAGGCAGACGCTTAACGACTGAGCCACCCAGGCGCCCCATTTGTTTTGTTTCTTAAATTCCACGCATCAGTGAAATCATGTGGTATCTATCCTCTGACTGACTTATGTCACGTAGCATAATACTCTCTAGCTCCATCCATGTTGTGACAAATGGTATGATTTCATTCTTTTTTTATGGCTAATAGTCATGTATATATTATATAGAGATATAGGTATAGATATATTTATATATATATATAACATCTTCTTTATCCATTCATCAGTTGATGGACACTTGGACTCTTTCCATAGTTTGGCTATTATAGATATTGCCTGTATAAACATTGCGGTGCATGTATCCCTTTGTATTAGTATTTTTGTATTCTTTGGGTAATATCTAGTAGTGCAATTGCTGGATCATAGGGTAGTTCTATTTTTAACTTTTCAAGGAAACTCCATACTGTTTTCTGGAATGGCTGCACCAGTTTGCATTTCCACCAACGGTGCAAGAGGGTTCCCCTTTCTCCACTTCCTCATCTTGCGTTGTTGATTTTAGTCACTGTGACAGGTGTGAGGTGATATCTCATTGTAGTTTTTATTTGTATTTCCCTGATGATCAGTGATGTTGAGCATCTTTACATGTGTCTGTTGGCCATCTGTATGTCTTCTTTGGAAAAATGTCTATTCATGTCTTCTGCCCATTTTTTAATTGGATTATTCATTTTGGAGGTGTTGAATTTTATGAATTCTTTATATATTTTGGATACTGGCCCTTTATCAGATATGTCATTTGCAAATATCTTTTCTGTAGGCTGCCTTTTAATTTTGTTGATTGCTTCCTTCACTGTGCAGAAGGTTTTCATTTCAATGAAGTGCCAACAGTTTATTTTTGCTTTTGTTTCCCTTGCCTCAGGAGACATATCTAGAAAGAAGTTGCTGTGGCCAATGTCAAAGAGGTTACTGCCTGTGCTCTCCTCCAGGATTTTTATGGTGTTAGGTCTCACATTTAGGTCTTTAATCCACTTTGAATTTATTTTTGTGTTTGGTGTAAGGAAGTGGTCCAGTTTCATTCTTTTGCGTGTTGCTGTCCAGTTTTCCCAACACCATTTGAAGAGATTATCATTTTCCCATTGGATATTCTTTCTGGCTTTGTTGAAGATTAATTGATTATATAGTTGTGGATTCATTTCTGGGTTTTCTGTCTGTTCCATTGATCTATGTGTCTGTGTTTATGCCAGTACCATACTGTTTTAATCACTAGAGCTTTGTAATAGAACTTGAAGTCCAGAATTGTGATGCCTCCAGCTTTGCTTTTTTTTTTAAGGCATCTTCATTCTTTTGCATGTGGCTATTCTAGTTTCCCAGCACCATTTGTTGAAAGGATTGGCCTTTCCCCATTCTGTAGTCTTGGCATCCTTTATGAAGATTATTAAACCATATGGGCTTTCTAGTCTGTTCCACAGATTATATGTCTGTCTTTATGCCAATAATATGTTGTTTTGATTACTGTAGCCTTGTAATATGTTTTGAAATCAGAAAGTGTGAGGCCTCCAGCTTTGTTCTTCTTTCTCAAGATTGTTTTGGTTCTTTGGGGTCCTCTGAAATTTCTTATTAACTTTAGGATGACTTTTTCTATTTCTGCAAAAAAAAAAAAATACCACTTGGGTTTTGATAGGAATTGCATTGAATCTGTATATTGCTTTGTAGTGTAGACATTTTAACCATATTAAGACTCCTAATCCATGAACATGCGGTATGTTTCCATTTACTTGTGTCTTTTTTTTTTTTTAAGATTTTATTTATTTATTTGACAGAGAGAGAGAACACAAGTAGGCAGAGTGGCAGGCAGAGAGAGAGGGAGATGCAGTCTCCCCGCCGAGCAGGGAGCCTGATGAGGGGCTCGAACCCAGGACCCTGGGACCATGACCTGGGCCGAAGGCAGATGCTTAACTGACTGAGCCACCCAGGCGCCCCTACTTCTGTCTTCTTTAAATTCTTTCAGCAATGTTTTGTAGTTTTCAGTCTATGAATGTTACACCTCCTTGGTAAAGTTTGCTCCTAATTATTTCGTTCCTTTTGGTGCTATTATAAATAGGACTGTTTCCTTAATTTCCTTTTTGGATATTCCAAAATAATTTCTTAATTGCCAATTTGGATTATTGTTAGTACAATACAAATGCAGCTAACTTTTTTATTAAGTTCAATTAGCCAATATCATGAGTTTTTGATGTAGTGTTCAATGATTCATTAGTTGTGTATAACACCCAGTGCTCCACGCAATACATGCCCTCCTTAATACCCATCACCTGGTCACCACATCCCCCCACCCCTTACTGATTTTTTTAAAGATTTTATTTATTTATTTATTTGAGAGAGAGAGCACACATGCACAAGTTGGTGGGGAGTGGCAGATGGAGATAGAAAGGCAAAGAATCTTAAGCAGACTCCATGCTGAGCACAGAGCCCAACGCAGGGCTTGATCTCATGACTCCAAGATCACAACAGGAGCCGAAACCAAGAGTCAGACACTCAACTGACTGAGCCACCCAGGCACCCTAAATGCAACTGATTTTTTAGTGTTAATTTTGTACCCTTCAACTTTGCTGAATTCATTTGTTAGTTCTCACAGGCTTTTTTGTGGAATCTTTAGGATTTTCCACATATGAGATCATGTCATCTGTGAACAAACATAATTTTACTTCTTTCTTTCCAAATTAGATACCCATTATTTTTTTTTCTAATGCCCTAGCTGGGACTTCCAGTACTATGTTGAATAGAAGTAGTGAGAGTGGGCATCCTTGCCTTGTTCTTGATCTTAGAGGAAAAGCTTTCAGGTTTTTTTTTTTTTTTTTTTTTTAAGATTTTTTTATTTATTTGACAGAGACAGAGACAGCGAGAGCAGGAACACAAGAAGGGGGAGTGGGAGAGGGAGAAGCAGGCCTCCCGCCGAGCAGGGAGCCCGATGTGGGGCTCGATCCCAGGACCCTGGGATCATGACCCGAGCCGAAGGCAGTCGCTTAACCAACTGAGCCACCCAGGCGCCCCAAGCTTTCAGTTTTTAACTGCAGAGTGTGATGTGGGAAATAGACTTCTTTATTATGGTGAGGTAATTTCTTTCTATTCTCAGTTTGTTGAGTATTTTTGCCATAGAAGTTCATGGCATATGTTTTAATATGTGTAATGATAACTTATGAGCATAGGATGAAGCATAAATGAGGTTTTGTCTTTTTTTTTTTTTTTTTAAACATTTTAGGTCAATTAGTTCATGCCACCAGTAGCAGCATAGGCTTTGATGATAACTTCAGAAACCATTTTCCAATCACCCTTTGATTATCCATGTACTTGTCACTCCCTGGTTAAGAACTCTGTGTCTCTAGTGAGAGCCCCTAGAGTTTGGAAATATTTACCAACCAAAACACTGATTTCTTATCACTTTATAGTCAGACCTTCTTGGGTGGCATTCAGAATGGAGCAGAATAAACACCAGAAGGTGAGTATTTCCCAAAACCTGTTGACAAGAAAATCTTTCTCATGGATTTAAACACAGGTAAGAGTAGGAGCTGATGCCTTCCTTTTCTGATCTCTTTAGCACAACATCCAATATCATCATCACTTTAATAGCTATTAAGAACAGCAACAATATTAGCTACCACTTGTTTTATTTTCACTGTACTTCAGACTTTATTTTAAGCATTTACATGAATAAACTTACTTAAACCTTACAACAACCCTATGAGGTGGGTACTATAAATATCACTATTTGTAGCTGAGGAAATTGAGACAAAGTCATGTTTGATTATATACCTGAGATCACAGTACCATTGGTAGTGCAATCTAATCCCAAGCTCCTTCTCCAAACCACTTACAAGCTCATTAAAACTTTCAGAGTTTTTTAAAATTTACATCATTCATTTGATGATTCCAACCTCGGTTCTTTTCTATTATGCTCAAGTGAGAGATGAGCTAAGACCCTCTAAATAAGAGAAGCTTACAAATATACTAGCAATTTATACACTGGATGATCCCAGATGAAGGAGATAGGCTCCCCACCCTGAGAGTCTCCCATTCTAATAAGAGGAAGCATGTCCCAGCCCTGAGTAGTTTCAGGTTTGATGATTGACAAACAACTAATAAAATGACTTTAAGATTTCATATAGGTTACATAATATTCATTAGAAACTCCAGATAGGTATCTGGAACTGATTTAAAATGTTCATACTTGTAGGAGGAAGCAACAACTCCTTCCTCTGAGCTCTCATTAGGCAACTCTCATTTTGTTCAGAATCATTTGTGTAGACTGTCTCTGCACTGCAGGCTCTTTCTTCTCAGAAGTCCCAGGCCCAGCTTAAGGCACCAGAGGGCCCCTCAATGTTTTCTGCATGAGTAATTCCACATTTACAATTAAATTAGAAGTAAGAAGGTCAGGGAATGCTAAAAATAATATCTGTGATTTAGATTTTGAACATGGGGACAATTGAGAGGGTAAATTGATAATGGGACTGTAATCTCATATTCATACTATATCAAATAGCTCACCAAACAACTTGATGATCATTATGATATTTTCTGTTCTCTATAACATTAAGAATTAGTACATAGACCAATTTATGGATCAGGAAACTGAAGAGGGCTAGTTGGGGTACAACCTAATTCAAACAAATTGACAGGAACCAGCCAATCTAATTCCAAATATTCTTTCTTGGATATGGCAATGGCAAATTTAGCATCCTTTTTTTTTTTTTCAGTGTTTAGATATATTTCTGCCAACCCTTTCTTTGCTTTCTTCCCCCTCTCTCCACTCTGTCACCTCATTTTCCAGATGTGTGCTGTCCCCTCCATTTGCCTGCATTTCCTCCTCCATCAAATGTCCACTAGTTTATAGAAGATCCCCTCTTTTCCTCTATGAGCCCTCATCACCTTCTTTCACAGACCTTACTGATTCCCAAGTAATCTCCCTCCCTCTCTCTCGCTTTTATGGAGAAATTTGAGAAATTTAAAGCCATGGGTTCTAGTCTTGAATTCAATACCCACATATGCCCTTTCTTTTCCCTCTAGTATTCAGACTCCCCAGGTATTCCCAAGGGTTGTTGAAGTATTAACTAAAGTTATGCATGTGAAAACACATCATAAGCCTTAAAGGACTGAAGAAATGCATGTTGTCTTTTAATATATGACTCTCACATTGAAGGGAATACCCAGGGCGCCATTAAGTAATGAATCTAGTTTGAAGGAATTACCAGAAACAGCAAAGTTGCTGAACACAAGTGGCTCAGAGCAGGGCCAGAAACCAGTGTCCCCTCCTGGAGAAGAAAGTACCTCTGGACATCACTCCCTACAAAAATTGGGTAAGAAAAAATAATATGGGGACTTTTAGTCCCTCTAATTCCTCCAGAAAGGTTGATGAATACAATGTAGGTATGTGGGACGGACTTTGGCTAGGCCTGGGTTTAAGCTAGACTAACCTGAGACCTGTAGTTAGCATTGAGGCCTTGGACAAATCTTAGAAATTCTCTGAGCTCCTGAATGCTAATCTGAAAAATGAAGATAAGGATGCATGGGTCATATATTGTTTGAAAGCATTAAATTAAACATAAAATAACTGACCCATGCAAGTTGTCCTATAAATCCCTCGGTGATAATAAAGACCATACTTTCTTGGTGTTGAATGCCCAGGCCCTTGATTGTTCAATGCCTGACATATCATGTGCCTTCAACAAATATTTTCTGAATGAAGAAATACATGAATGAATCATTTTCTAAGAGGAAAGATTGCAAAGATTAACCTGATAATGGGAAGAAACTAAAATTGAATTAGCCATCTATAGTCAGTATGGAGTCTTACTCTCTGAATAGTTTGGGGACAGCAGAGAACAGAGTATATAGAAGGACAGGTAATAATTTATCGGAGGAGATTTCACATTTTCTGACAAAACAGGGACTAACACTCCAGACCCCACCAACCTCACTCACGTACTCTTTTCCAACTCAGAACTCAGGAGAAAGGACGTTGAAGTAAAGATGTATAGTCTACGAGAAAGAAAGAGCCTTGCATACCAAGAGGTCAACGAGCCCCAGGATGATGACTACCTCTGTAAGTGACCATCTTGGCCCACTCTCAAAGGAAGTTGTTCTCTCCTGGTACAGTAACTTTGTCTTGTCTTTGGGTCCCAAAATCATCCCCTTCCTCTAGTGACTGGGAGTACAGGGTAGAGGCTAAATGATGTGAGTGTTGGGCTCTTTCTAAAACTACTTAAGTCCAGGAACATGCACTAACCCTTTCCTAATCCCTGTTGCTCTCACCTCCAGATTGTGAGAAGTGTCAGAACTTCTTCATTGACAGCTGTGCTGTTCATGGGCCCCCTACATTTGTAAAGGACAGTGCAGTGGACAAGGGGCAACCCAACCGCTCAGCCCTCACTCTGCCCCCTGGTCTGAGAATCAGACCATCAAGCATCCCTCAGGCTGGGCTTGGAGTATGGAACGAAGCATCTGATCTGCCATTGGGTCTACACTTTGGCCCATATGAGGGCCAAATCACAGAAGATGAAGAGGCAGCCAACAGCGGATACTCCTGGTTGGTGAGAATCATCTACTTCTTCCCCCATCTTCTGGCTTCCCACATCCCTCCTGTGGATTGGTAGGACATCACCTTCTATGTGGATGGGGATAACATGGTTAGCTGTGTGTACTGAGTGGACTTTGCATGAACCTGTGGCTCCTACTTAAAGATCAGAGGGTAAGAGGGAGCACAGTGATACAGAAACAAACAGGAGGCTCCCCCCTTGCGGGACCCCTGCTCTGCATTGATGAAGTGACCCAGATGTATAGATGATGACTAAGGAGCACATCATGTGGTCATATTGGGGATTGATTCCATGCATGCTGAAAGAGCATTGACTGCAAGAGAGTAAAATAATCCCTCTATTACCTCCCCACCAAAACAAAACAAAACAAAATGTCTTTAATTTCTCTTTCTCAAACTCAGATCACCAAAGGGAGAAATTGCTATGAGTATGTGGATGGAAAGGATAACTCTTGGGCCAACTGGATGAGGTAAGGCCAACAGGGTTCTGGGTTCCAAAGAGGACATTCATCTCTCACAAACCCATGTTCCTTTCCTTCTTGTCATGCCTCCCTCAATGGTCTCCCTCAATCCTCTGTTCCTCTTTTTTCTCCTTACAATGCTCTTTCATTTCAAGAGATGGTTTTGGAAAAAAGGAGCTGAGAACATAGTATATGTCCTCAAAATATGCTAGATAAAATTTGGACACTGAAAAAAACCCTGAGGAGCCTAGACTCATGAGGAACACTGGATTCACACTTTAATTTATCTAATCAATATTCATAAGCACTTACTATGTTCCATAGTGGAGTTCATTACTTAAACATATTATACAACCCATGTCCTATCGAAGACATATTGCAGGTAGACAGTAGACAATTGATTATAGGAATATTTAACTATAATTTCCCTATTTTTCAAGAGGTATACAGTGTAGGGGTAACCTAAAACAAGGGACCTTTAATCCATGAGGGCAGCAGCTCTTCCTAGCCTCAGTTCTAGTAGAACTGGTTCGGAAGCCTGTGTAGAAATGGGCTGCAGTATGGCCACAGGCCTCTGTGCTTCATGATCCAGCCCCTTTCCTTGAGGGGCTCACATGTTCCCAGGGGATGAATTATGAGAGTAAAATATTGTTTTTCTGTGTTATTGTGCAAAGACAGAGCTCCAAGGTTCTGTGGGAACTTGGGGGAGGCATGCTTCAGATACAGTGTGGGGAGATTGGAGAAAGGCCTCTCAAAGGAAGATAGATTTGGGCTGAGTATGGAATGATGTGTAGTGATCTAGAAGCAGAGCCCATGATCAAACACCAAGTTCTATGGTATCAAGCACCAAGTTCTATGGTATAAACTTAATTTGAAGTTTAGAGAAACTAGATGTCACTGGGTTTTGTGACCAATCAAGGTGGCGGTGAGTCTGGAATTAGGATTTGGGAAATGGTTAAGCAGACAAGGGGGAAAGCCTTCTAGGCAGGCTTAGGGCAGTAAGCAGAACTTGGAGATGGGAATTCATATGATATCGTGATGGAGGCTTGAGTATGAACTGAGTGTTCCTGAGGAGGAGTGGGTGAGTGGGCAGCATCACAGCATGGAGGCCTTCAGCATCAGGGGTGGATCTGACAGGTAGTGGGAATTTATCTCCTGTGGTTCTCTTTCCCAGGTACGTGAACTGTGCCAGGGATGACGAGGAGCAGAACCTGGTGGCCTTTCAATATCATAGGCAGATCTTCTACCGAACCTGCCGGGTCATCAGGCCAGGCTGCGAATTGCTGGTCTGGTATGGGGACGAGTACGGCCAGGAGCTGGGCATCAAGTGGGGAAGCAAGTGGAAGAGCGAGCTCACGGCAGGGAAAGGTGGGCACCACTGCTCTTCAAAACAGAAAGGAAAGGAAGAATTCTCCTTGGCAGTTTCCAGAGTCCAGCTCTTTTTTGTTGTTGTTGTTAAGATTTTTTATTTGACACAGAGAGACACAGCGAGAGAGGGAACACAAGCAGGGGGAGTGGGAGAGGGAGAAGCAGGCTTCCTGCTGAGCAGGGAGCCGGATGCAGGGCTCCATCCCAGGACCCTGGGATCATGACTTGAGCCAAAGGCAGACGCTTAACGACTGAGCCACCCAGGCGCCCCTCACACAGTCCAGCTCTTAAGTAGAGTAAAATCCTGTCTAAAGTCAGTACAATTGCAATTCAGAAGTTTCAGAAATAAGGATTCATTTCAAATGCATTGGACTCTTGGGAACAATTTTTAAATTTCTAATTTTTGTTCCGATTTCTTAAATACTTCATGCACAAAATATATCACAGAATATACTGATAAAAAAATTAGAGGCAAAAAACAAGTTTTCAATCACCTACCAGCCCTCTCACCAAGGCAGTTTCTTCTGCCCTTTTAGCTCTTTCTTCTTAATTTGCTCAATATTTCTAAGTGATATGTGTATGTTGGTGTGTATTCACTCATAATTCAGTTAGCTGTCATGTGAGTTCCTACTCTGTGCCAGACAGGCGTCCAGGAACTAGAGGTACAGACTGAACAAGATTTTCAGAATCACTGCTCTTCAGCAGCTGATGACTGAATGAATGAGGGAAACACACACATACGTATGAATGCGTGTGCATAACATCACACAGCAATTAGTGCTTTGAAAGTAAAACTAGTCCTCAGAAAGTGTCTGGGGAACAATGTGAGGGAAAGGTGGGGTGCAACAGAGCTTGGACAAGGAAGGGCTCTCTCAGGAGATAACATTTGAGATGAGCAAACACCTGTGAGCAAAGGATTCCAGGCAGAGGGGACCCGCGAGGACAGTTGCCCCGAGGCACAAGAGAGGTGTGAGTGGTGTGTGGCTGAGAACCCACTCGGATGCAGGAAGCAGAGTGTAAGAATGGAAGTCAGACAGATACGTAGATGCCCTAGAGCCTGTGGTCCACGCTGACACCCTGGGGGTTTTCCTGACTGAGATGGAACAACTGGGCAGTTTTCAACTGGAGAGTGACATGTTTTCTGTTTTAAGATGATGCTTTGGTTAATTTTGGAGAAAGACTACAGTGGGGAATCCCCTCCAAGATTACATCATCTCTAAGTGAAAGAAGACAGCATATTGGCAGAAGATGGATGGCAACTGGGGGTGTGATATGTATCCCCATAATTGGTTGGGAAAATATTTTGCAACAGGACTTCCTATTGTATTGGAAATGGCCTAAGACTGAATGATATAAATACAGTATGAAGGGCATATGTTTATGTTACGATTTGTGGAAAACTAAAAGAGAAGCAATTTATAACCTAGTTAGGGCAGCAGGAACCAGAGCTCTTTAGTCCAGGAGACGTGCGCCCCTGTGTCGTCCAATCTAGGTCCCACTTTCTAATAGAGATCCAGACACATATTGGTCCTCAGTTAAATATGTCTTTTTAAACGGGGAGACTCAAGTTCATGTTTACTCACACATTCTATCCAAGTCATCAAGAGAGTTGTAGCCTCTCAAAGGAAGCAGATCACTAAAGACACTGTCACAGAGTCATACGACTTAGAAGGCACTTGTATGTGGGGAAAGGTCACTGTCCTTCCATCTGTAAAAGGAGGGGAGCTGCCTCAGATGCCACTTGAAGTTACCTAGTCTGGGCGATACATAGAAAAGGCCCTTGATACGGGCTTTCTGGATTTATGAGGGAGATGTAGTGAGTAAAAATGGAATGGAAAAGTGAAGGAACACTCGGCGGGAGACAGAGTTTGCACTGTCAAAACAATAAAAATGAGTACTGGGGCGGCCTCACCAGGAGACAATGCATACAACACAGGCAGTGGTGTGAACATCTTCCTGACCAAAAATTTCCTCTTTCAGCAGAATCAAAGCCAGAGATACATCCATGTCCTTCCTGCTCTCTGGCCTTCTCCAGTCAGAAATTCCTCAGCCAACATTTGGAACGCAATCATCCTTCTCAGATCTTCCCACAAATATCTGCAAGAGAATATTTCCAACCAGAGGATCCCTGCCCAGGCGATCAGAATCAGCAGCGGCAGCAATATTCTGATCCGCAGAGCTGGAGTGACAAAGCTAAAGGCCAAGAGGTCAAAGAAAGTTTCAAACCTTTGCTTAAAAGTGTAAGGCAGAGAAGAATTTCAAGGGCCTTTTCCACCCCATCCAAAGGACAAACGGGGAGTTCTGCAGTGTGTGAGGGAATGGTGGAGGAAGAGCCCAGCACAGGCCAGAAATTGAATCCAGAGGAGACAGGAAAATTATTCATGGGGGTAGGAATGTCAAGAATTATAAGAGTCAAATATAGAGGCTGTGGGCAAGGCTTCAATGATAGGTCACATCTCAGCAGACACCAGAGAACACACAAAGAGGAGAAGCCCTCTGTTTGCAAGGACTTGAGGAGAGAGTTCGGTCATAAGTCAGTCCTTATTACACACCAGAGGGCACACACGGGGGAGAAGCCCTACGTTTGCAGGGAGTGTGGGCG